>NC_052515.1:3104222-3445459 GCF_014356525.2 Nilaparvata lugens
AGAGAGAGAGAGAGAGAGAGAGAGAGAGGTTCTTCTAAGGGGGCGGTTGAGGGGGGCGGGAGAGGTGCGGCAGGAGCGGGGGAGGTAGGATGGGTGCGGGGGGAGGGGGGATGGGGGGAAAAGTCATAAAAAAAAGCGATGGTTTCGGCATTGTCCGTCTACTTAGTCCAGAGGTTCGAAAATATATATGCTAGAAGTGTCATAAAGGTTAAACAAAAAACTAAGCAGCTACATAGTTCCTGGTTCAATGATAGAATTAAGCTGATGATAGAGAGAAAGAACTATTTATGACAAATGGTTAAAAGAGATAAACATAATGTGGATTTGAGAAATCAGTTTAGAAGCATACAAAATAAGTTAACAGACATGATTCGTAATGAGAAAAGGAAATATTATTATAGGGCTTTCATGATAACTCCAACAATACTAAGAAAATTTGGGAAATCATCAACCATTTATAAATAATAAGAATAGGCCGTCTCTAAAGGAATCAATTAAGTTAAATTTCAATATCAATGAAGATCATCAAATTATGAACCTAACAGAGAAATTTAAAAACAGCTTTAAAGAAAAAATAGAAGAAATTACAACAGAAATGAACGGGCAACACTTTGATATAATACCACATTTGAAAGAAGGTAACTATACAATAGGGGATAGGATGAGTATGAATTTTAAAAAAATGAAAGAACATCAACTTATAGTATCATTAACAAACTAAACGATAGATCATCTGCAGGACCTGACAAAATTAGGCCAAAAGATATCATAAATAACATTCTCTATCTAAAGCTGATCCTGATGCATTTGATTAATAGGATAATTGAAACAGGAAAAATAACACATCTCAGACCAATTTTCAAGAATGGAACAAAGAAAAATGTAGGTTCTTATAGGCCAATAGAATCAATCTCAGTAATTATGAAAATTCAAGAACATTTCATCTGTATGCAATTGAATCAATACCTGATCAATCAGAGAATAATAAATGATGCTCAATATGGGTTTATTCCAAAAAACCAACAATAGATTTATTAGAAAAACTAACAGAAAATATATTTGAAGCTTTAAATGACAATAAATTTGTCATAACTGTTGCAACAGATTTGACAAAAGCATATGATTCGGTTAATTATGAAATTATGTTACAAAAAATCAATAGAATAGGTATTCGTGGAAAGCTATTCAACTTGTTTGAAAACTATTTTGAAAATAGAAAAATACATGTTAGTATAGGTGAATATATTAGTACCGATTATAATCAATCCTGTGGACTTATTCAGGACAGCATTTTGTCTCCTGTTCTATTTAATCTGTATGTAAACGATCTAGCTAGTCTCAGTTTCAAAAGTAAGGTGCTGCAGTATGCAGATGACAACTCGCTATATATGACACACACTGATCTAATAATGGGCATAAGATACATGCAAGAGGATCTCAATTTGGCTAATAAATATATTTTCAACAACAGTATCAAGATAAATTCACAGAAAACAAAGGTAATTATATTTAGAAATCCTAGAATTAAAGTAGGTTTGTACAATTATAAATTAATTTGCCATAAAGCAGAATGTCTAAGATATAATAATTTGAGAAACACATGCGAGTGTCAGCATTTGGAATTCAGTGAGAATATTAAGCATCTAGGAGTTGTTTTTGATGCAGACATGATATTCAATTCACACAATAATTGGATGCTGCGAATTATGAAAGCTGCTTCATACAAATGCTTTAGAATTAGCCACTGTTTTCCAATGAATATTAAAATAATTATCTATTTCTCTATTATTCAAAGTATAATATTCTATGGTATTACAATTCATAGTTTAGCAGCAGTGTATTTGAGACAGCCGTTGTATGATGTAGTTAGAAGAGTAGCAATAATACATTATTTAATGGAGTCGAGCTTGGAATATTGGGTATTATGACACCAGAATCTCTCGCAAAATACACTGATTTGTCCAGACATTATTTTGAAGATGAATTAAGGGAAATAAACGAAATAAGTTATGGTTGAGAAATAGGCTATTTAGAGCACAGCGTTATAATAATAATTATGGTAAGAACCTATTAAAATACAGAATCCCTTACAAAAAAAGTACCTGTTGAACGATTTGCCACCAGAATTGAAAAATTTACAAAGAATGAAATAAAAACTGAACTTAAGAATTATTTTATAGGAATTGTTTGAATAGAAAGATATGTTGAAGATTATTGTTAATATTCTAATAGGTTAATTAGTAGATAGTTTAGTTTGCACATAGTAGACAATAGTAAACTGCACTGTACAATGGGAAATGGAAAAGAAAAAACTATGGATGAATAAATAAATAAGAATGATTTTAATATTGTGAACAAAAAAGTGCTTTAGAAGCAGTTGAAAATGATTAAGAGAGTGTATATTACAGTTTGTAGTATAATAAATGTTTTTTTGGAGGTTAGGTTCTGTTTTGCATTCTATGACTGTGTGTGTGTTGTAATTGTAATATTGTTGATGTGCATGTTGGCTCAGTTAGTCAGCTGTTCACAACCACCTAAATGCAAGAGACAATAATGTCTGCAAGGTTGAGCACCGATTTAGTAGAATATAGAGTGACTAATGTTGTGATTCAAGTGGTAGAAATTAGAACTTAGAATATCAAATCCCAGATAGAAACTATAATAGACTTTCAATTTAATTTGCTGAACACTTTACAAAAATTTTAATTTGTAATATTATTATAGAATGTACAACTATTATGATGTAGTAAGCAATTTGAATACTCCTCAATTAGCTCTAAGCTAGAGGAGCAAAAAAACACTGTATGTATATGATACTATGTAGGCTAACTTTAAATGAAATAAATTGAAATTGAAATTGAAATTATGATTATTATTATTATTATTATTATTATTAATATTATTAATATTAGATAATATATGTTATTTTTTCATGTTAGGGAGGTCGCAAGGGTGGTAATGCCAAAGTCAAATATTATGTGAGTCGGTTCAGTATCTTTGTCTGGAAATACCAGCAACACAATTTGCAGAGAAGCTGTCATGTAGTAAGGGTGGGGGTGGCTGTTAGCCGGTGTATAGTGGTGATAAATTATGAGAATTATGACGTCACTCTTGACAGGTTAAAGCCAGTCACACAATGTTAGTTCGCCTAGAAAACAGTGTTAGGCAATAAGCATGTTGTTGCACTACATGACAGTAGTTACAAAACATGTGACAGCCAGCAGGTTGAATGGAACTATCAAATAGGTCGTACACTTTGTTGCAACGTTATTACAGGCCGGAGTACGTGCTGGCTCACTCAATGTCCAGTTCGACACCAGGATGCCAGATTTCCCTTCCAGGACAGCCAGCAACAAGATCCCCGATCAAGCGAGCACGTTCGTTTCTAAGCGCCCCAGCACACTGATCAGAATCAGTAAATAATCATGAAGTGGATTGTCCTCAACCGGAATAAATAATTATATTCAACTCCAATTGGATATTAACTTATTAGAACTGACACATTATCAAACTTCAATTATTGAATCTAATACAATATATAATTGATTTCTCCTGAATGAATATGAAATCGATTACTGGTGTTCAATAATCTGCTCTTTTCAAAGAGGATGAAGCTAATCTATCATGAAGCCAGAGTGAGAATGATAAATTCATGTATTGTATTGTGCTTCATTCAATTTTACTACTGTGTGTGTATATGTATGTATGTATGTGTATGTGCGTGTGTGTGTGTATGAGTGTATGTATGTATACACACACACACGTGTCTGTGTACACGATCTGCCAATTAACGGAATGACTTAAAATTTGGAACGTAAGGACCTTACACTATAAGGATCTGACACAAACAATTCCGATCAAATTCAATTTAAGATGGCGGCTAAAATGACAAAAATGATGTCAAAAACAGGGTTTTTCGCGATTTTCTCAATAACGGCTCCAACGATTTTGATTAAAGTTATAACTGAAATAGTCATCAATAAGCTCTATCAACTTCCACAAGTCCCATAACTGTGAAAATTTCAGGAGCTCCGCCTCATTTATGCAAAGTTTAATTTTAGATTTTCAATTATCAGGCTTCAGATACAATTTGAACAAAACATTTTAAGTGGAAAAGATTAAGCATTTGGCATCTCTACAATCAATCCCCAGTATTATTTTTACCCAATATTCAGAAAAGCTCGAAATTCGAGAAAACGTGATTATTCAAATGCAAACTTAATGAGAGAGGCAACTGTTGATTCCAATTTGCTACCTAGAATGTAATGTCCACCGCTCGTAACTTGGCCTCTGAAAGGAATGCAGTCGATCTGGTTTTAGGTATGACATATGGCACTGGAGAGCCAGGTAGTGAGTACACAGCATGGGGGAGATGTCAGTATACACCACCGTCAAAGTCAGACACATCCATCCTAGCACTGAAAATCAGTCTTGTTTTGGCGGTGGCTGCTATTGTCGTTCTTGTGCTGAAAAAGAAGTGTCTTGTTTTGACGGGGCGAGTCCATGACTAATTTCTCTACCTGGAAAACAGTCTCTGGTTGTTGCTATCACCTCTTGTCGTTTAGCTGGTAGAATGGTTAGGGAGTAAACTGGTTTGAATTTTGGTACAGACTGTACCTTCTTGGAAATATTCTATTTATAACTTAGTGTGACTGGAGAAGTGTGTGTGACCATTCATAAGACAATACTCCTGCATGACATTGTATCTTTTCTCAACCTTATTTAGTTCTATTGCTTCCTCTCACTCTCTCACACTCTCTCTCTCTCTATCTCTCCGATACGATTGTATAACATAACGAAACGATTTTGCTGTATTGTAAGCTATTGTATATAAGTGTATAAGCCAGTATATATTGTAATCTACATAAATAAAGTACTCAATCAATCAATCTCCCTCACCCTCAACCCTCTCTCTATCACTCCTGCACCACTCTCACACACACACACACACACACACACACACACACACACACACACACACACACACACACACACACACACACACACACACACACACACACACTCGCTCTCTCTCTCTCGCTCACCCGGTTGTGTGCTAATGGGAATGATACTATTTCATATCCTTCTCAGAGAATCGAAAATTCAAATGGCATTCAATCTTTATACTCATTATTAAATTTTTCGTATAAGGAAATTCGTCGTTTATATAATACTGTCATTTGATATAAATCAACGTATAAGGTACAGTTTATAGTTCACTATATTATTATATTATCAACTTTCAAATTGCATTTTATATTCATTGTGATTAGTGATATTTTTCATACTACTCTCCTTTCTTTTCCCTCAGGGTTTTGTTATTATTTGATTATTTCATACAATACTTCAGAGATATTATCTTCTACCTATATTGAATTTGACTTTCCCATGCCTACATTTGTAATTTTTTTTTGTGCCAATTATATCCATTACTATCGATTCTTGGCGAAACGCGGTAATAGATTTTCATGAAATTTGACAGGTATGTTCCTTTTTTAATTGCGCGTCGACGTATATACAAGGTTTTTGGAAATTTTGCATTTCAAGGATGATATAAAAGGAAAAAGGAGCCTCCTTCATACGCCAATATTGGAGTAAAAATCAGACTATAGAATTATTCATCATAAATCAGCTGACAAGTGATTACACAGATGTGTGGAGGAGCCAGTCTATTGCTGTATTTTCATAAGGTCTATTAAGCCAGGCAGGCAATGAATGCTCAAAAAAATGTATAGAGGGAAAAGTTTGGAAGACATTTTTTCCCAAACAAAGTCCCAACAAAGTTGCGAAGTCAAAAATTTGTTCAAAACATTCTTTCCAAATTCCTTTGTCAATTGGTCAACTTCTGCATAACCGAATATCTCATACTCAACACTGAAGCTGCTGTAACAGACGTGGAGATGTGCGTAAACTTGTGAAATCTCTATACTTATAAAAGGCTAAGCCCCGACAGACTGAAATCACACCACAGCCCAAACTACTGAGCCTAAAAACTTGAAATTTTGCACGATTGTTTATGGTAGCCTGAAAACATCCACTAAGAAAGGATTTTCAGAAATTTGCCCCCCTGAGGGAGCTGGGGCCCCCCCAAAATTTTGTACTTTTTAACCGCTCATTGCACAGCAAAGTCATGAGGAACTTTTTTGTTCAGCTACGAAAAAAAATTAGATCTATGCAGAAAAATTTCGATCAGGAGCACAGGGGGGTCCAGGAGAGGGCATTTTTCGAAAATTTTGATGTAAAATCACACTACAGCTCAAACTAATTGTCCTACAGACTTGAAACTTCGCACAAATATTCTTCAAACATGCTGGACGCGAACTAAGAACGGATTTTGAGATATTTTGCCTCTAAGGGTTTCAAAGGATGAAAAGGATCCTATTAAGTAAGGTTATGAACATGGTAAGGTGAGTGCCATATGGAAATGATATAATTTATTTATTGACATGTGATATTCTAACATATGTTGTAATCATAGGAAATAGCAAAATAATATGATAGAAATTCAAAAAAGAACATTTGTTCATTATTGCTTTCTACCTGATTCTACCTAACCTCAATAATATTGTTCTGATAATTGATAAATATGTTTACTAATATTATTATTATTGATATAATAAAAGTATTGTTTTAATAATCATTAATTATCATAAAAATAATAATAGTATTCTTTTGGTAATCAATAAATATTTTTATTTTCACAAACTCTGTATAATTATAATGGTGAATGTGAAACAGCTGCCAAAGAAAGAAATTATCTCAAAAACATATGTTTAGGAAAACCATAGTTTTGAACTTCGTTTTCCTGATGCAATGTATAAGCCTACACGTGGCATGTATGATTAATTTTTCAGCTAGAACAGTTTTTTGAGACTGCTAAATAAACTTCTACAGTTTTATCAATGCTGTATCGGCAATATGAAAACGCATGCAGTTAATATGTCTTTAAATAAAGGTGTTGATATGTACATGATAATTATTCTCTACCATTTTTATTCAATTAAAATTTCAAAACTATTCAAGCCTTGATAGAATGATTGACCTGGGCCTGAGGGACCTGGGCCCCCCAAAATGTTCACTTTTTAAGCGTTCATTGCACAGCAAAGTCATGAGGAGCTTTTTCGTTCAGGTACGAAAAATCAGATCTTTGCAGAAAAATTCAATCAGGAGCACAGGGGGGTTCAGGACAGGGCACTTTTCGAAATTATGGAACATAGACATATGGAACTGAGATAATTGACTCATGATATCTAACATATGTTGTAATCATTGGAAGCTTAAAACAATTTCATCATCAGCTGATCGAATTGATTTGCATTGATTGAGAGCGCGAGCTTAGCACGTGTTTGTTCCATCGTTGTATGCTTGGCCAGTACGGTTTGCGCCTTCTTTCAGCTGTATATGGAGTCTCATACACTCTGATTAGAACAGAGCACAAGGTTTTCTTTGGTTAGGAGTTTATTGATATTTTTTTTTTCAAATTCAAATTTTATTGCCATCAAAATCACATTGAAAACTTTCTTAATAGACAACAAGATTACAGAAACAAAATGTCAAATATACCTACATTTATTTTGTAGCATGGCCAGAAAAAGACAAACTTGAGTACTAGCCGTGAGTTTATTAATATCTCATGTAACTTGGTAAAAAATCATCTGTCATGTGGACTATTAAATGCAAGTGATGAGGCATGCAATTGATAATGGAAGTAGCATATTATTTTTCCTCCACCTACTGAAAAAGAGAATTCTCCACTAACCTTAGAACCATGAAGTAGCGAACCGGTAGCCAAAATTTCGTCTTGAACTTCAAACTGTTGAAGCCTACATTCACTTACTACATTCACTAGATTATCACTCGATGTTATTGCACTACCTATTTCACTAAATCACTAAAATTCACTGATAAAATTCGCGATGTGAGAAAATGGTGACATTTGTAAAGCTTCTCTCTCTCTTTGTCTTATTCTCAGCCTTTTCCCACTGAGGTATGGTCGACGTTTCGGGTCATTAGCTTCCAGGAGTCTACTTCGGTCATATGCTTCGTTTGGTGTAAGTCCCAGAGGCTTCACTCTATAGAAGGTTTTATAATGTTCCTTTCTATCTATGAGAAGGACGCTGAAACCTCATTATCTGAAACAGAAATCTCATTAGTTTAACTGGAAAAACACAATACTGTAACAATTCAACTAAAAAAAATATATATAGTTTGGGTCAGTCGCCTCCAGGAGTCCCGATAATGGGCTGCGTTTGGTGTTAGTCCCAAAAGGCTTACTCTATAGAAGGTATTATAATGATCTTCTCTATCTATGAGAAGGAATCTGAAATCTCATTATCTGAAACAATAAATTTGACAACGTATACCAACTATATACATCTCTACTTAATTACAATAGACAATGATATTAGAGAATAAAAATGAAACATGTATAATATTAGACAAATAAAATAAATGCGCCAACATTAAATAAATAGAAGAATAAGACCTTAATTCAACTATACAATAATATACATTTATCTATTATACAAAATACAATAAAAATATATGTATTTAAGATTATGATTTATAATAACACCTGAACTAATAAATAGATATTTCAACTTTATCATTATTATCAGCATAAATAATAATAATAAAAATACAATTTGACAAATACATATACAAATAAAATATATGTATTTAAGATTATGATTTATCATTAAATATATAATATCATAGATATTATATTTAATGAATATAGGCATAACCACCTCTAATAGATGTATGTATTAAGAGGTGGCTATGATATAGGCCTATTTTATTCCAATATTAATAGGTAATTCCCATGAAATTTATTTATTATAGGAACTCATTTATTACATTTTTCAACATAAATTTTCAAAGACACTAGGATCTTCTTGATTTAGCACTTGAAAATTTATTGTATGACACTAAAATGTAATAAAGAGTTGAAAATATAGCTGAAACTCCATAATCTGAAACGAAATATGTTTTAGTTCAACTGTAACACAGCACTAAAATAATGAGAAATCTAAGGCTCAACTCACACTTACGCCACTCAGGTCGAGAAGAGACTCGACTCCAGTCGAGAGCATGTGTTTCCAAATGGTGACACTCAGACCAGTCGACTTTAGTCTCCGCGACTGTCACCATTTGAAAACACATGCTCTCCACTAGAGTCGAGTCTCTCCTCGACCTGAGTCGCGTAAGTGTGAGTTGAACCATTATCTTGAATAAAATAGTAGTGATGATCATTATGGTGATGATATAATATAAAATGACTATTAAAATTCAAACACGTTCCTGACATCACATCCAAGACATACAAGTGGAAAGTAGATGCAGCAAATAATATATAATTTTAAAATTTACACTAGGAAAAGAGAAGTGGAATCGCTCCATATTAAGATGAATATTGAAAGAGATGTTGTCAGTTCTACATTATTCTGTAGAACTGAAAACACCTCTTTAATTCACCTTGACTTATAATTTTGAATACAATAATACCTGGCAACACATTCGAGACCAATAATTGGATAGTATGCAACAAATAGCTTATGATTCCTTCATGTGTTGCCAGAATCATTAAAAACTTTCCAGCCTCTTTGTTCAACAAATCACTATTTGATATTCTGCGTGCAAACCCCTTCTATTCTTTGGAGGAGTGTCTCATACATTCTTTTTTAATGAAGTGTTAAGTGCCGGTTGCACAACAGCCAGTTAAATTGTACTGTTGGATGCAAGAAGGGCCCGAGTCCAAAAATTCGATTTTGAGAAAAATGCCCTGAAACATTTGGAACAGAATAATTTTTTATTCTCAGTCAAGATGTATCACTTAAGTAACCATTGCATTAAAATTTAATATTTTTTCTATTCATTATTTCTTTTGTATTGAGAATTCTATTTGTAAAATAATGGGTAATCATTTCAAAAAAGATCTTTTCAGGCCCTTCTTGCATAAAATGAAATGAGAACATAAAAAATGTGTTTTATAATAATTTCTATTGATTATAAGATGGAAAATTGATTAGATGGTCAACTGAAATGAAAATACATATATTTGAAAAGTCATGGAATAATTTAAAATCTTAATCTTGTTTATGTGCTATTATTATTTCTTCATCACTTTGAATGTCCAAATCATCATCATCATCATTGTCAAACAATAACTGTTCTGATTACTATATAATTCAATGAATAGCCTATTGATTGAACAGTAACTCATTAAATAGAAAATTAACTTTTAAAAGGAAACTTCTAACTTTTGCAGAAACTATTCAACTCAACTTGTAAACAAACGCATCAGGCCAACAAGCTATAGGTTGACCAACAGTGCTTCACAAAAATTTTCATATCTCAGTCAGTTTTAAAGATACAGAAACGAGATTTAGCAGGCATGTACAGAAAACCAGCTGGAATTGGTTTAAGCGTTTTACGCAAAAAGGGCTTGAGTGACTTGAAGCCCTTCTTGCATCCAACAGTACAATTTTAATCGTGATTAATTCCACGAGAGCCAATCAGAGAAGCCGTGTTATCAAGAAGGCCATCTCAGATTGGTTCTCGTGAAATTAATCACGGTTAAAATTTAACCGACTGTTAATCCGATCTATTATATGCCTACAGCTCATTCAAGACATATAGTGAATATTATGCAACATACAACATATAATATTATTATAACACATGTTTTTCATCACATATCAAACATAAAAGTGAACATATAGTATGCAACAAATGGCCACAACACAACGTGTTCAAGATGCAACATAAATCATCCTAAACATGCACTCAAAACACATGAAGAGATAGAGCTGTAAAACTAAAACTGCAAATGCATTCATCTCTTATTATCATCCGCCTCATTACCCATGCACAAGCCTAGATCACTGGAAGCATGCACTCAATAAAAATGAAGAGATAAAACTAAAACTGTATGTGCATTCATCTCTTATTAATTATCATCCACCTCATTACTCATGCACACGCCTAGATCACTCGAAGCATGCACTCAGAAAACATGAAGAAATGAAACTGTAAAACTCAAACTGTAGGTGCATTCATATCTTATCATCCGCCTCATCAACCATGCACAAGCCTAGATCTCATGCGGGCATCACACTCAAATAAAAAAAAAGTTGTGAGCATGTGCGCACTTTAAGTAGAGAAGCCGCAATGAATCTGAAACGTACTTGAGAAACATAAAAATTGAGAAAATTCATGTTGACAAAAAACTTGAGTTGTTCTAAATGCAACATGGGTCACTCAAAGCATGTACACAGTAAGCATGGAGGAAAAGATGTGAGCGTTTAAAAAGATGAGCTGAGATGAAAAATATGAGCGTTTAAAAAGATGAACCTGAAACACTCTGAAACTGAAACAAAAGGATTGAATACAATGTAGATAAAAAATACAAATTCAAGATATAAGATAATTACTCAAAGAATCCATTGTTATTGGATGTAAATCAAAAACACCATTTTACTCACAGAGTAAAATGTAAATTCAAAGACACCATTTTACTCAGAGCAAAAATGAATGGATAGCTGCGACGATTGTGTTTATAATTATTAGAGAAGTGATGCTGTGATGAACCTGTAAACAAATTAAGGAACAGGACAATTTAATACAATGAATAACATTAGATAAAATAATAAAAATTGTAACAAATTAAATACAATATTAATATTAGAAACTGATCACATGCACACAGTATATAGTTGTAAACATGTGAAAGAGAAGCCATGTGATGAACCTGAAACATACTCAAGAAACAGAACAATTATATTGAATACAATAATATAATATTGTTAAAAATATAATAATATTAAAATTAGTAATTATTTTCATGCACACAGAAAATATTTGTAAACATGTGTAAGGGAAGCCATGATGAACCTGAAATTTACTGAAGAAACAGAACATTAATACAATGTTGATAAATTATAAATTACAACTTTAACTTATCACTAAACTAAACTAAGGCACTGCCTGAACCAACAGGAGTACATGTTCCCCCCGCCACTAGCAAAGGCTAGAGGCTATCCCCCGCCACTAGCAAAGGCTAGAGACAACACTTTCTCGTCCCCGCCAACTAGCAAAGGCTAGAGGCTATAATATCTTTTCCCCGCCAACTAGCAAAGGCTAGAAGCTATCCCCCGCCAACTAGCAAAGGCTAGAGGCTATCACCCGCCAACTAGCAAAGGCTAGAGGCTGTACCCCGCCAACTAGCAAAGGCTAGAGGCTATCACCCGCCAACTAGCAAAGGCTAGAGGCTATACTTTAATGATATAACTTCAGAATTATCAATAGTATTTATAGTCACTTATAAACTAAATTTCATGCAAGTTAAGACTTAAATTAGGTTAGAAATCAGTTTAAACCCAAGGTTTTACAGGATTGCATTGATCTTCAGTTCCGCGCCAACTAGCAAAGGCTAGAGGCTATCCCCCGCCAACTAGCAAAGGCTAGAGGCTATCCCCCGCCAACTAGCAAAGGCTAGAGGCTATACATTTTCTTCCCCGCCAACTAGCAAAGACTAGAGGCTATCCACCGCCAACTAGCAAAGGCTAGAGGCTATCCCCCGCCAACTAGCAAAGGCTAGAGGCTATCCCCCGCCAACTAGCAAAGGCTAGAGGCTATCCCCCGCCAACTAGCAAAGGCTAGAGGCTATCCCTCGCCAACTAGCAAAGGCTAGAGGCTACACTTTCTCGTCCCCCGCCAACTAGCAAAGGCTAGAGGCTATCCCCCGCCAACTAGCAAAGGCTAGAGGCTATCCCCCGCCAACTAGCAAAGGCTAGAGGCTATCCCCCGCCAACTAGCAAAGGCTAGAGGCTTTACTTTACTAATATCACTCCAATCTTAAATCTAAACTTAAATTTCTAATTTCTTAATTCTAATGACTTATAACTAAACTAATGCACTACCTGACCACCAGGAGTGAATGATCCCCCCGCCAACTAGCAAAGGCTAGAGGCTATACTTTCTAGTCCCCCGCCAACTAGCAAAGGCTAGAGGCTATACTTTCTTCTCCCCGCCAACTAGCAAAGGCTAGAGGCTATCCCCCGCCAACTAGCAAAGGCTAGAGGCTCTACTTTCTCGTCCCCCGCCAACTAGCAAAGGCTAGAGGCTTTCCCCCGCCAACTAGCAAAGGCTAGAGGCTATACTTCACTTTTACTTCAGCCTTAAATCTAATCTTAATCCAGCATTAATCTAATATTTACATCGCCAGTCTCATAGAACAAATCAGACCAGGCCACAGTGTAACAGTACCCCACCTGCCCATCAAATTAGTGCTGTACTGAGCCCGCAACCATCATGAAAAAGCTGTGAGACCGCCACAAAGGGCACTGATCAGAAATGAAATACTCGACTGACAACTGCAAATATCCTACGGGGACCCTAACCACTCAAGCCCTATTTATAGTGATTGTCTTACACCACAGCCATCCACAAACCACAATCAAACAGTAGCACATGTTCGTCCAGTTGTTGGCACGCGGAAATGCGATCTGCAGGTCAGTTGACTCTAACTTGAAAGCATCCATTGGACTCAGAACCAACCGGATAGAACTTGGCACTGCCGAGAGGGTTGGAATAAACCATGTTATAATACTAACCGCCACAAACATCCCATCCCTAAATATCTGTGTTATGGGAAAGTGTTAAGAAGTTCTAGCCTGTCTAAACATAATATAAATACCAAATACCTCATACCAAATTCACCGATCCATATATAGTGACGCTGCTCTTCATTGATAACTGATGATGTCTTTCCATAAACGTTTCTTTACGTGCATATAGAACCTGTTGGAATAAACAAAACCTAGGTTAATTAATATTCATAATTTACAAATAGAATCAACTATAAATAATAAATAGGCTATATTTAAGTTACAGGCCTACCTTATGTTTTACAAATAAATAAAAGAGACTTGAGATATTAACAAAAAATCCACTTTATTTCTATAAAATTTATTATTTTACAGGAGCATGATTTTGTGTGTACTCACAAGTTTCTTCAATTAAGGAAAAGTTCCACAACATAACTCTATAAACTTTAGAAATTAACTTTTTTATTGGGGTTTGTGCATTCAATTGGTCTTGAAACTAATTCTTTTTAATAAAATTCAATTTTAATAAACCTGACAAATTGGATTTTTTCAACTATTGGCCAACCTCAAAAAACGTAAATAGGCATAAAAAGATGAAACAATTAAATATAATAATTTTATTTTTTGATATAACATAGCCTGCCTATTATTTTAGTTTTGAATCCAAACTACTTGTAGACTGAAGCATTTAAATAAAAAATTACGAGGCTATAAAAACATTTCCAACATTTTGTGATGGAGAATTTTTAATAGAATGAACTACCTACATTATTGAAATAGAATTTATATAACTTACTCGAGATTGATAGAATTTATTTTAAATAATTAAGAAAAGTATGTGATAGGAAAAGAAAGAGTAATAAGAATTGTCCGTATAGAATCGATAAGAAAAATATAGAATGATCAAAATGATTATTTAAGTATTTTAAAAGATATCTAAATTTTAAACTATTTGAGAAAGCTGGGCTCAAAATAGTTAATTAAAAAGCTAACAAGTACGGTATTGAAATAAAAAATCATTATATATTATTATGAGGCAGTTTAAAAAACTGAATATATCTAGACTTGGATGAAAAACAAATAACAACCGGCTAAAATGAATGCTTCAAAAGAATTAAAGTTAAGTTTAAGAGTTGAATATTTACACTTGAAAGAAAAAGTGACTTCTACTAACCTTCAAACCATGAATTAGCGTAGGAAAAATTTTACGAATAGTGAATGATCAACTAACTTTGACATCCTCACTCAAGTAGGTACTGGGCACATCTGATATTGTCGTCTGCTTTCTCCAGGTGATCGGGCCAGTCACTGTCTGGTACGTGCTCTTCTCTCTCTCTTTGTCTTATTCTCAGCCTTTTCCCACTGAGGTATGGTCGACGTTTCGGGTCATTAGCTTCCAGGAGTCTACTTCGGTCATATGCTTCGTTTGGTGTAAGTCCCAGACGCTTCACTCTATAGAAGGTTTTATAATGTTCCTTTCTATCTATGAGAAGGACGCTGAAACCTCATTATCTGAAACAGAAATCTCATTAGTTTAACTGGAAAAACACAATACTGTAACAATTCAACTAAAAAAAATATATATAGTTTGGGTCAGTCGCCTCCAGGAGTCCCGATAATGGGCTGCTACAGAAACGAGATTTAGCAGGCATGTACAGAAAACCAGCTGGAATTGGTTTAAGCGTTTTACGCAAAAAGGGCTTGAGTGACTTGAAGCCCTTCTTGCATCCAACAGTACAATTTTAATCGTGATTAATTCCACGAGAGCCAATCAGAGAAGCCGTGTTATCAAGAAGGCCATCTCAGATTGGTTCTCTTGAAATTAATCACGGTTAAAATTTAACCGACTGTTAATCCGATCTATTATATGCCTACAGCTCATTCAAGACATATAGTGAATATAATGCAACATACAACATATAATATTATTATAACACATGTTTTTCATCACATATCAAACATAAAAGTGAACATATAGTATGCAACAAATGGCCACAACACAACGTGTTCAAGATGCAACATAAATCATCCTAAACATGCACTCAAAACACATGAAGAGATAGAGCTGTAAAACTAAAACTGCAAATGCATTCATCTCTTATTATCATCCGCCTCATTACCCATGCACAAGCCTAGATCACTGGAAGCATGCACTCAATAAAAATGAAGAGATAAAACTAAAACTGTATGTGCATTCATCTCTTATTAATTATCATCCACCTCATTACTCATGCACACGCCTAGATCACTCGAAGCATGCACTCAGAAAACATGAAGAAATGAAACTGTAAAACTCAAACTGTAGGTGCATTCATATCTTATCATCCGCCTCATCAACCATGCACAAGCCTAGATCTCATGCGGGCATCACACTCAAATAAAAAAAAAGTTGTGAGCATGTGCGCACTTTAAGTAGAGAAGCCGCAATGAATCTGAAACGTACTTGAGAAACATAAAAATTGAGAAAATTCATGTTGACAAAAAACTTGAGTTGTTCTAAATGCAACATGGGTCACTCAAAGCATGTACACAGTAAGCATGGAGGAAAAGATGTGAGCGTTTAAAAAGATGAGCTGAGATGAAAAATATGAGCGTTTAAAAAGATGAACCTGAAACACTCTGAAACTGAAACAAAAGGATTGAATACAATGTAGATAAAAAATACAAATTCAAGATATAAGATAATTACTCAAAGAATCCATTGTTATTGGATGTAAATCAAAAACACCATTTTACTCACAGAGTAAAATGTAAATTCAAAGACACCATTTTACTCAGAGCAAAAATGAATGGATAGCTGCGACGATTGTGTTTATAATTATTAGAGAAGTGATGCTGTGATGAACCTGTAAACAAATTAAGGAACAGGACAATTTAATACAATGAATAACATTAGATAAAATAATAAAAATTGTAACAAATTAAATACAATATTAATATTAGAAACTGATCACATGCACACAGTATATAGTTGTAAACATGTGAAAGAGAAGCCATGTGATGAACCTGAAACATACTCAAGAAACAGAACAATTATATTGAATACAATAATATAGTATTATTAAAAATATAATAATATTAAAATTAGTAATTATTTTCATGCACACAGAAAATATTTGTAAACATGTGTAAGGGAAGCCATGATGAACCTGAAATTTACTGAAGAAACAGAACATTAATACAATGTTGATAAATTATAAATTACAACTTTAACTTATCACTAAACTAAACTAAGGCACTGCCTGAACCAACAGGAGTACATGTTCCCCCCGCCAACTAGCAAAGGCTAGAGGCTGTCCCCCGTCAACTAGCAAAGGCTAGAGACAACACTTTCTCGTCCCCGCCAACTAGCAAAGGCTAGAGGCTATACTTTCTTCTCCCCGCCAACTAGCAAAGGCTAGAGGCTATCCCCCGCCAACTAGCAAAGGCTAGAGGCTATACTTTCTCGTCCCCGCCAACTAGCAAAGGCTAGAGGCTATCCCCCGCCAACTAGCAAAGGCTAGAGGCTTTACTTTACTAATATCACTCCAATCTTAAATCTAAACTTAAATTTCTAATTTCTTAATTCTAATGACTTATAACTAAACTAATGCACTACCTGACCACCAGGAGTGAATGATCCCCCCGCCAACTAGCAAAGGCTAGAGGCTATACTTTCTAGTCCCCCGCCAACTAGCAAAGGCTAGAGGCTATACTTTCTTCTCCCCGCCAACTAGCAAAGGCTAGAGGCTATCCCCCGCCAACTAGCAAAGGCTAGAGGCTCTACTTTCTCGTCCCCCGCCAACTAGCAAAGGCTAGAGGCTTTCCCCCGCCAACTAGCAAAGGCTAGAGGCTATACTTCACTTTTACTTCAGCCTTAAATCTAATCTTAATCCAGCATTAATCTAATATTTACATCGCCAGTCTCATAGAACAAATCAGACCAGGCCACAGTGTAACAGTACCCCACCTGCCCATCAAATTAGTGCTGTACTGAGCCCGCAACCATCATGAAAAAGCTGTGAGACCGCCACAAAGGGCACTGATCAGAAATGAAATACTCGACTGACAACTGCAAATATCCTACGGGGACCCTAACCACTCAAGCCCTATTTATAGTGATTGTCTTACACCACAGCCATCCACAAACCACAATCAAACAGTAGCACATGTTCGTCCAGTTGTTGGCACGCGGAAATGCGATCTGCAGGTCAGTTGACTCTAACTTGAAAGCATCCATTGGACTCAGAACCAACCGGATAGAACTTGGCACTGCCGAGAGGGTTGGAATAAACCATGTTATAATACTAACCGCCACAAACATCCCATCCCTAAATATCTGTGTTATGGGAAAGTGTTAAGAAGTTCTAGCCTGTCTAAACATAATATAAATACCAAATACCTCATACCAAATTCACCGATCCATATATAGTGACGCTGCTCTTCATTGATAACTGATGATGTCTTTCCATAAACGTTTCTTTACGTGCATATAGAACCTGTTGGAATAAACAAAACCTAGGTTAATTAATATTCATAATTTACAAATAGAATCAACTATAAATAATAAATAGGCTATATTTAAGTTACAGGCCTACCTTATGTTTTACAAATAAATAAAAGAGACTTGAGATATTAACAAAAAATCCACTTTATTTCTATAAAATTTATTATTTTACAGGAGCATGATTTTGTGTGTACTCACAAGTTTCTTCAATTAAGGAAAAGTTCCACAACATAACTCTATAAACTTTAGAAATTAACTTTTTTATTGGGGTTTGTGCATTCAATTGGTCTTGAAACTAATTCTTTTTAATAAAATTCAATTTTAATAAACCTGACAAATTGGATTTTTTCAACTATTGGCCAACCTCAAAAAACGTAAATAGGCATAAAAAGATGAAACAATTAAATATAATAATTTTATTTTTTGATATAACATAGCCTGCCTATTATTTTAGTTTTGAATCCAAACTACTTGTAGACTGAAGCATTTAAATAAAAAAATTACGAGGCTATAAAAACATTTCCAACATTTTGTGATGGAGAATTTTTAATAGAATGAACTACCTACATTATTGAAATAGAATTTATATAACTTACTCGAGATTGATAGAATTTATTTTAAATAATTAAGAAAAGTATGTGATAGGAAAAGAAAGAGTAATAAGAATTGTCCGTATAGAATCGATAAGAAAAATATAGAATGATCAAAATGATTATTTAAGTATTTTAAAAGATATCTAAATTTTAAACTATTTGAGAAAGCTGGGCTCAAAATAGTTAATTAAAAAGCTAACAAGTACGGTACCTATTGAAATAAAAAATCATTATATATTATTATGAGGCAGTTTAAAAAACTGAATATATCTAGACTTGGATGAAAAACAAATAACAACCGGCTAAAATGAATGCTTCAAAAGAATTAAAGTTAAGTTTAAGAGTTGAATATTTACACTTGAAAGAAAAAGTGACTTCAACTAACCTTCAAACCATGAATTAGCGTAGGATAAAGTTTACTCTGTAATATAATAACATCGGAAATTAATATGTAATTTAAATCATATGTCACATCTAAATCATATGTAATATTAGCTGTTTATTCCTGTTCGAAATACTCAATCTTATTTTATCTATAGAAGGCAATGGTGAGGCGGAGAATCCGCAACGTTGTTCTCCTATCTTTTTCCACTGTCATTTTATCGTGGACCTCACTACAGTACTTGAATGCCACATTATGTACTGTAAATTTGTATAATAGTACTGTAAGGCTAGCTACACACATATAGATTTTTGTCCATACAATATTTTGCCGTCCTTGTAAATTCTATTAGATTAAACAGATGATTTCAAACAGATGATGTTTGTCAAGTTCCGTTTAATCTGATAGAATTCATAAGGACGGCAAAATATCGTACGAACAAAAATCGATGTGTGTGTGCAGGGCTTAAGTGATATTATGATATTGTTCTATACCAATATTTTATGCGATGTTAAATACGGTATACAGATTCAACATCGATAAAGTTTAGTTAATATTTTTGAATAGTATGTGGTACCTTTCAAAAGAAATTTATTCATTTTACATTTATTTCAATAGGTCTACTTGGAAGTTTAATTACATTTTTATTGAACGAGCGTTAGTGAGTTCTCACTTGACTTACTAAAGGCCAAAATCTTCTGTATGTGTGTATGTTCTACAATTAACTTTCGCAAGAATTGATCAATCAGCTTCAAATTTTGAACGCATATTCTTCGAACCTTTCCACAGGTCAAGTTCATTGGACAACAAAATTGAATCACTCCTTCGTCCTTTTTCAGGATATAAGAATAATATTGAAAGTGCATAAGAAAAAAAATTGCTATGATTCAGTCAGCTGAAGAGTTCATTGCATGCAATTACTACAGTTTTTCCATTCATTCATAACATCAGCTGAGGCTATTTGGGAGCTATCCTCTTTTAAATCTAGGAGAGCAGCTTAGGATGAATATACCATTTGCAAAAACTAGAATTCTAACCCAGCTGCGACTAGCATCAGACAAGGGAGTATACCTGTTTAAGAATAGAGGAGTTTGTATTAACTCTACTAGAAACTGCCCTATTTGTAATTACGGGGAATTAGAAACTCTAGAACATTTTTTGTTGTGCTGCCCCATGTATAGAGGATGTAGAATTCAATTTTTGGATTTATATTGTCGTAATATAGTGAAAAATGAGAACAGGTTAATGGTATTGTTTATTCGACAGAGGCTGGCTCAAACAGCCCTCTGGTTTGTGGACTGTATCAATTACATCGAGAACCTTTTGGGGTTGTCTGGCGTCGGGTAGCAAGTTGAACAATTTAAATGGCTAAGTGCACAATAACATAGGCCTACCTTCATGTCCAAATCCTCCTTGCTTCTAGGATCCCGGGTCCAGATCACGATACGAGACGAGACAACACTTGTAATAAATCATTATGTGAGCTCTTACATCCATCTGTAGGCTACAGGGAAATATATATGTGTAATAATTATAAATGAAGATTGTAGTCTAGTAATATAAATTAGTGTAATTCGATTCTGTAGAAATAAGTAAAGTATTCTGTAGAAAATATGTGGTAATAATATTGATTATGATGGAATGTATTTATAATAAGTGATTACAATTTCTTCTTCTTCTTTGCCTTTGCCTTTATCCCATTTAAATGGGGTCAGCATACCTTCTTCGTATTCTGCTTCTCCACAACACCCTGTCCAATGTTTCCTCTCTCCTCCAACCGTTCTCCTGCATGTATGCTGCTATTCTGTCTTTCCATCTCATCTTTGGTCTACCACGACCTCGCACTCCATCCAAAACCAAATCCTGCACCCTCCGCCCCACATAATCTTCCTCCCTTCTCTGTACATGACCAAACCACCTCATCCTTGCCTCCTTCATCTTCTCACCCAGTGATTACAATTTAAATTATGTAAATTTATATCTGATGGATGAAATAAACTTGATTTGACTTGACTTGAACTTGATTTGACTCCTGGCAGACAGCCTTCCTGGCTATGCCAAGATTATGTCTTATTTTTATTAATTTTAAAATAATGTAATAATCTGATATTTTTTTATTTTGTTTTGTTATTTTTTGTATAATAATTGCATTCATTGTAATATGTTTGGTGAATAAATGAAGACATTTTACTACTACAAAGGAAATGTTTTGTACCATTCCACTAACTGAGATAATAGCAATTCTTCATGGTCGGTAACCGATCTGACATGGCAAATCCATTTTGGGGTTAGCACTGTTACACATTTTACCAGCATAAAAATTTTATATTTTAATAAAAAGAGTTGAAGTTTAATGGTATAATCAAATTATCCAATTAAAATAATGTAAAATGAATAATTGAATTGATAATCGTCCAATTAGTGCATGAATATTTATTTTATTTGAAAAAATATGCTCTGGATCTTTCATGTTGACCAATCTTTATAGTGCAAAGGTTGGTTATCCTACATTCACAGAATCACAAGTCAACCAGCTGCTATCATTTTCATTTTTTTGAAAGTTTAATTTTCATCATTCAGCTGATGGATTATCTTGAAATTTAATTTCCCAGTCCTGACCAGTTAACTCAATTCAGACAAGGGAGTATACCTGTTTAAGAATAGAGGAGTTTGTATTAACTCTACTAGAAACTGCCCTATTTGTAATTACGGGGAATTAGAAACTCTAGAACATTTTTTGTTGTGCTGCCCCATGTATAGAGGATGTAGAATTCAATTTTTGGATTTATATTGTCGTAATATAGTGAAAAATGAGAACAGGTTAATGGTATTGTTTATTCGACAGAGGCTGGCTCAAACAGCCCTCTGGTTTGTGGACTGTATCAATTACATCGAGAACCTTTTGGGGTTGTCTGGCGTCGGGTAGCAAGTTGAACAATTTAAATGGCTAAGTGCACAATAACATAGGCCTACCTTCATGTCCAAATCCTCCTTGCTTCTAGGATCCCGGGTCCAGATCACGATACGAGACGAGACAACACTTGTAATAAATCATTATGTGAGCTCTTACATCCATCTGTAGGCTACAGGGAAATATATATGTGTAATAATTATAAATGAAGATTGTAGTCTAGTAATATAAATTAGTGTAATTCGATTCTGTAGAAATAAGTAAAGTATTCTGTAGAAAATATGTGGTAATAATATTGATTATGATGGAATGTATTTATAATAAGTGATTACAATTTCTTCTTCTTCTTTGCCTTTGCCTTTATCCCATTTAAATGGGGTCAGCATACCTTCTTCGTATTCTGCTTCTCCACAACACCCTGTCCAATGTTTCCTCTCTCCTCCAACCGTTCTCCTGCATGTATGCTGCTATTCTGTCTTTCCATCTCATCTTTGGTCTACCACGACCTCGCACTCCATCCAAAACCAAATCCTGCACCCTCCGCCCCACATAATCTTCCTCCCTTCTCTGTACATGACCAAACCACCTCATCCTTGCCTCCTTCATCTTCTCACCCAGTGATTACAATTTAAATTATGTAAATTTATATCTGATGGATGAAATAAACTTGATTTGACTTGACTTGAACTTGATTTGACTCCTGGCAGACAGCCTTCCTGGCTATGCCAAGATTATGTCTTATTTTTATTAATTTTAAAATAATGTAATAATCTGATATTTTTTTATTTTGTTTTGTTATTTTTTGTATAATAATTGCATTCATTGTAATATGTTTGGTGAATAAATGAAGACATTTTACTACTACAAAGGAAATGTTTTGTACCATTCCACTAACTGAGATAATAGCAATTCTTCATGGTCGGTAACCGATCTGACATGGCAAATCCATTTTGGGGTTAGCACTGTTACACATTTTACCAGCATAAAAATTTTATATTTTAATAAAAAGAGTTGAAGTTTAATGGTATAATCAAATTATCCAATTAAAATAATGTAAAATGAATAATTGAATTGATAATCGTCCAATTAGTGCATGAATATTTATTTTATTTGAAAAAATATGCTCTGGATCTTTCATGTTGACCAATCTTTATAGTGCAAAGGTTGGTTATCCTACATTCACAGAATCACAAGTCAACCAGCTGCTATCATTTTCATTTTTTTGAAAGTTTAATTTTCATCATTCAGCTGATGGATTATCTTGAAATTTAATTTCCCAGTCCTGACCAGTTAACTCAATTCTGTCAAATTTTATAATATTTTATTGAAATTACTCAAGAAGCTCTTTAAATCATCATCAAATTATTATAATATTGCATTGTCATCTGGTTCTGATCTATATGTAAAGTTTCAGAACTATAGATTGCCGATAAATGGTCGAAATTTGAGTTGAAAGATTTCGCGGACAAACAAACAAGAAAGCGGGTTGAGAAAAACGTTGTAAAAATAAACTTTCATATGGCGAATCCAAGATTGCGGTTAAAATTTTTGGCGGCTCAAATGTTAAAATCGAGTAGAACTTTCAATTTTCTAGTACGATCCACTATGTTATTACCGACCGACAAAATACTTTTTCATGAGGAATATTGAGAAAGATTGACAGAATTCAGAAATAGCTTCGTATAGGAAATTTTCTCTCTGAGGGTGCCCACATGGGCTCCTATTTAGGTCTGTGTGTGAGTAATGAGAGGGATTATGCTGATTGTCTCCTCCAAAAGACGGGAAGGGCTTATCAATGTGATTGTGCTGTTATCAAAATCTGTTCCCCGGTCAGACAGTAGATGTAAATGAAATACGGTATATGGAAAAAATTATTATCAATCGGATAGAGTTGACAGGCAATATCATACAACTATTCTATTATATATAATAGGCTCTATTACAGCATGCAATACGTACATTTTTCAAACAGACATGCTCAAAGTCAATGAAGTCTGAGCAGTGCCGTAATCGGTACTTACCTATAGCCCCCACAAAAAAAAATTGGGCCCCTTCCTGGCTCTATTTCAATATTCCTGATTTCCTTTTTCTTAGGGCTAGTTATCAAAGTTTTCTATTTAAAATATGAATCACGATACTCTTTTGAAATTATTTTTTATTTTATGCAACTCAGTTGCATTTGGAAATGACTCTTATGAGCTGAAACATATAATGCTAAAATAAAAATAATTTAATAATTGTACTGCGAATCATATTTTAAATAGGAAGCATTTATTATTCCTTCTTCATAGATCCAATCAGAAGAGAATGAATGATACAATAGATTTAATGTATATAAAAAATCTCAAATATTCCAAAACCTATTCACTATCTCTGCCTATCTTCATAGCATTAGGTCCAAGTTATATGCCCAGAGATTGTTTGAAAAGTTCAGATTGTCTATATTTCACTTTATTGACCGTATCCATGAACACAATATAGACTTATATTAGGCTAATGAATAAATAATAAATAAATAAGTTTATTTGCAATCGGAGCTATGCTATGCCCCATACAAATCGTTACAAACACATGTCATAGTGAAAAATCATGCATACAAACAATACAACGAATATAACAAGTCACGTAAAATATTTACATCAATTCAATGTAATATCTTCAATTGTATAAATATATTGTTTATAATATCACTGTTGGCTCAATATCTCTGATCTTGTTCGAACTGCTTCCACAGTAAAATTGTACACAGAGTTTATTTTGTCTACACTCAAGTTGGACAAGAGTACCGTTGCTTTATCTTCGTCATTCACAATATAATATTCTGTATAAATTTAGCAATGAATTGTCTCTTATGTGATTATACATTGGACAGACCAATAAGAAGTGTTCTACTGTTTAGTCAGTTTGCAAATTGCATATATTGGACAGTTTTCTTTACAATTTATCCAAATACCCTTTTCTTCAACAAATAAGAACATAACCAGATTAGGCCTACCAGCTAATCTCAGTTGGGTTAAACATCGAATTTTTTAGAAAGCCAATCCATACGTATTTGAATTGCTCACCCAAAACAAAATTTGGATTCAATTTCGTGTATCTGGGAGAGGATTGGGAATGTACGGCTCTACCCACATCTGAATTGCAGGCTTAATATTACCACATTTATATATAAGTTATGTATCAGCTCTATACAATTTTGCTTTAAATAGTTCACATCAATCCCATTATCTGTCCACATATTCTCTGCTGAGGCATATCGGAACTGTTTCTTCAGCTTTAGTAAATATACCCAATTGAATCTATCCTCCTTACCGCGCCAGTTGTGCTACCATAAAATCATAGGCCTAACACTTTTTTTGGTATCTTTCATTGGACATCTCCAGTTTTTTAAAATTTATTGTTACAATTGCGACTTGATAGCAAGTATTTTAAGCAAAGGTGATGATGATGATGATGAGTGAGTGAATGATGATGTTTGATGTTTACCTACATTGTGAATATACGGATACAGTAGGCTATACGGATCAACCAATTTTCTGCCTTTTACAGAAAACAATAAGAGCCAGTTCAAACCTAGGGCTGCTTTCACATTGGTGTATTTTGTCGTTTTGTTGCATTATTAAGCCTCATGTTTTCAAATTCATCTTTATAATATCATATGCCCAATATTCAAGATTATAATAAACATATGTAGGGACAAAATTCAAAACATGAGGCTTAATACATTAATACATGCAACAAAACGACAAAATACAACAATATGAAAGCAGCCTAGCTGTCTCAATACAAATTGCCAAGTCCGGAGTGATACAATATAGACTAATGAATATACTTACGATTTCAGCTGTAAGATCATATTGTCAACTGAACAAGGTTCAGCTCATGAAACTCTTATTTTTCTCATTCTTGTTAGATACCCTACCAGACTAACATAGATCTGCACATCATTGCTGATAAATAAAACTTTACTTTGTAATGATTATTAATAAATTTACTATTGACCATTGTTGGCCATTTATTTGTTGTTATATTATAGAAGATACATAGCAAATGAGATCAAATTTCCATTATAAATGTGGTCTTAATAGTGGATCAAATTGTTTCCTACAATTTTAGGTCAAATTGATAATTTTTGAACCAATATTGACCGAGCTTGAGTCAATTTCCCATCTTTCCAGAGGGTCTTCTTTGCTTGGACAGACTATGCCTATTTCACTGAATTTGATCCAAGGTCAAATTCAGGATCATGGTGATTAATGGGTGAATAAATGAAACGACATTGCCATTTTATTCATTATTATTTTATATTCTAGCTCTAGAATGGATAGATTCTATTTCAATGTTTACTAATTCACATAGCAGAGATTGAAACATAATAGATACTACTCTATTTTCACAAGAGTAAATTTTGTACTCCTGTTTTGGATTTACAACTAACTTTGAGATTAAAATCATCAGCAAAAAGAAATCCTGCTTTATGAGTACCTTCTATGTTACAAATTATGTCATTAAATATAGGCTATTAATGAGTATTGTTCCAAGTGTGGAGCGTTGAGGGACCCTATACCGATCCTTCCTGCCCTTAGAGAACTGACCATCTCTGTAAACAATCTGGTTGCGGTCTTTTAAATAGGCCTATGACATAACGAGATCGATTCATTCAGAATATTGCAGCCATAATAAGAAAGTTTGCTACCAAGTATGTTATGCCAGTACCGTATTGTAAGACATACCAGCATTATGCTGATATTATGACCTAAAGCTAACAGAAAGATCCTTATCCAAATAATCAACAACACTATTTACTAGTCTTGTAACTTCATTACATGGCCTGAAGCCAAATTGTTTTTCAGTAAACATACCAAAGCTTTCAAAATGACTTGATATCTGGTCTTGCACTATGGCCTTGAATACTTTGGATATCACAGGTACAATAATTGATGGTCAGAAGTTTTTTTATCGCCTTTTTTATGTACAATTAATACCTTAATGTTTTTCAATACACTTGGAAAAATGCCCTTGCAAACCAAACAGTCATACATATACGTATAAGTTGCCTTTTTCTTGTATCTATAGTTTTTCTGGTGTTGTAAATTAGCTATAGGTATTATTTGTAATCGGAAATTTATTCGTTTTTATCTGTTAATTAGTTTTAATTGGGTCATTTATATATATTAGGTAGTTTAATAAGAAACTCATGGAGAAAACGTTGAGTGGGAAAACGATTGGGGAGCCTCTGCATATATATATGAACAGTTCTGATTGATCTGATAGAAAAACATTTTAATATTATTGAATGTAAGAAGATTACTTTAAATAAATTATTGAAACAGTTGGATTGGTTTAAAATAGGAAGCCAATTCAACAATTTTAATAAACTACTGTAATGAATTAACTAACAAACTTATAACTAAATCGAAACAATATCAAAATAATCAACTGTCTATTGAACAACATTTGAAATGTCAATACATGAGTGTGTGTGACCTAACATTCAGCTCTTTACGATTGCAGTAGGCTACACGAAAACGCGAAAATAGTGCAATATTAAACAGTTTATAGGTTATAATCGCCCGTTTTCGAAGGCTGACCGACCAAACTTGGCCGGTAAGTTTGAACTGGAGTTTTCGGAGTCACGTGACCCTAAACGAGTGTGGTGAAATTCGATTCTGTCGTTTACGGCCAAACAGCAGATTTCAATTCGTAACCCTTTATAACGTGTTATAAACCTTATAATAACCCTTGGTTTGGTGTTTGGTGAAATCGGGCCTTATTGAAGATTCAGACAGCAGAGCGCTTACTTTCAATACTGACCGCTTGGTAGCAGCACTAGTCGAAATCTTTCAGTGACTGCCTCTCTCGAGGAAAATACATAGAATTGAGTATAGGAGCTTCTCTTTGTCTCAGAAACAGAGTAACGGCCAGCAACAGTCACAGTTATTCAAAAGTATTCTTTGAGTATCTATAGTGAGGTCCACGTTATAATGGTAGTGTACGATTTGCAATAGTGTTGCTATCCTTGTCTCGTTCAACAAATGTAAAAGAGTTAGGGGTTAGTTTTTATTTAGGTTATATTTAATAATGTTTTATTAGGATAGGTTAGGTTTTTGCTTTAAAATTGCAGTATGCTAGAAGGGGCTAGGGTCTAGGTGGAGTTATGTTTTTTGATGTTTCAAAGCACAGAATTACAAGGATTTTTATAGGATTATTATAGGAGTTTTCTCTGTTTCAAATGTGAAGGGATAGGTTAGGCGGTTAGGATTTTGCTTTGAATCACATGTTTGTGAACATGTTCATGAAATGAACCACATTTTTGTGAACATGTTCATGAAATGAACCACATGTTTGTGAACATGTTCATGGAATGAACCACATGTTTATGTTTTGTTCTAAAGATGACGAATAAATCTTTTTTTGTGTAGTTGAGAAGTTGATATTGTGGTAATTATTCATATTGAATGAAAAACACTAAGAAATTGTCAAAAAACCACTGATTTATTGATAATTAGAAAGACCGGTTTCGGTTATTACACCATTGTCAATCTCTGATAAACTAAAGAGTTTAGTTTAGTTTATCAGAGATTGACAATGGTTTAATAACCGAAACCGGTCTTTCTAATTATCAATAAATCAGTGGTTTTTTGACAATTTCTTAGTGTTGTTCATTCAAGACAAATAAATCCAAAGTATTAAATGTGAAAGGTTTAGAGGTTAGGTTTTATTTAGGTTATATTTGATAATGTGCTATTAGGATAGGTTAGGTTTTTGCTTTGAAATTGCAATATGCTAGAAGGGGCTAGGGTGCAGTTAGAGTTATGTTTTTTGATGTTTCAAATGTGAAAGGATGGGTTAGGGGGTTAGGATTTTGCTTTGAAATCTAAATTATTAAATGTGAAGGGGTTAGGGGTTAGTGGTTAGGTTTTTTCTGGATTATATTTAATAATGTTCCATAAGGTTAGGTTAGGTTTTTGCTTTTAAATTGCAATATGCTAGAAAGGGCTAGGGTCCAGGTAGAATAATGCTTTTTGATATTTCAAAGGTGGATAGATAGGTTAGGTTTTTGCTTTGAAATTGCAATATGCTTGAAGGGAATAGAGTTTTTTCAAATAGTTATGTTTATTGATGTTTTAAATGTAAAAGGGGAGGTTGAGGGTTCGGTTTTTGTTTTGAAATGACAATATGCTGACTTAGTTATAGTGTTTTTTAACATCAGTTAAAATAACAACTGTTATATTTTATTAATTATATTATATTATTAATTATAAGTACTCTTTCTTTTATTAAATAAAATAATAATAAATTGAGTATACGCTATAACTTGATACAAAATGGGGCAATCATTCACAAGTGCGGTAAAAACTCAACCTCCATAACCTTTTCTTTACATTTAAAACATGATTGAACAAAACCTTTTAGATTATGTTTACTCTAGAAAAATTAAAATCTCGCAATCTGAGACACTCCCACAAAATTATGATTTGGAATTAAAAGTATTCCATAAACATAATTATTCTTTATGCAATGTTAATCACATAATCACCTACCTTGTCACATTTTACTCCCCAGATGATCAGCAATGTGTAATGGTCTCCTCTCTTTTCATAAAATCCTCTTTTTATGTGGAAAAATCTTTTCCTGAACTCTACTCTTGGAAACTCTGGGTTCAATCATTATTCACTTGAAACAATTCTACTACCATAGAAATTTGAAAATTCATTAAATATGGATTACTTTATTCCAAATAAAATTAGGTACCTGATCAAACTCCCAGTCTTCCATGGAATCCAAAAAAATAACTAAAATAAGAGAAAGAAACTTGAGATAAAGATTTGAATGTTCATGTATAGTGATTTATATGGATTGCTGAAATGTAATTGACATGAAAATACTTTCAACTTTGGTAATCTTTCAAATATTATTGAATTTATTCTAATTGAACTTCTTCATTCAGTTCCTTGACATCAATGCCCAAATAATCTGCCATGAATGTGATACAATACTCTACCAGCACTTTCAAGGTCATCCCGGGCACAATCAATATACCAGCAAACCTCTCCATGATGGAAGCATCAAGACTCACCAGTCTCAACATAGCCATCAACCCAAGCCTTATATCAGCCTTCATCCTCTCGTTACCATCGGGATGCAACCGATAGAACAGGTCATGTTTCATGCATAGCTGATCCGTGGGGTGTTGCCCCATCTGACCTTGAGCTAACCTCTCATAAAGCTGGGTACCAGGGCCACAGAAGTCTGTTCCCGGGATGTGGAGTTCATAGTTCATGTCGTTTAGGACGTAACTGGAGAACGCAGCGAATTTTAGTAATGGTTGGTTGATGAGACACCATAGGATGATCGTTGCCCAACCTCCCGGTTGCCCGATGATCGCTACCACACGCTCCAGAATTGCCACTGCAACATCAGCTCTCAGCTTTTTATTTTCTTCATCATCTGACATCTTCAAACTGATAAACCTCTTCAAATTGTCATCCAATTCCTTTAGATACAGAGCCTCAGTCGTCTGGAACCACTTCCAAAACTTCAGGTACTCAAGTCCGGGGATGGTTGGTAGCATATCCATGCTCAAACCCAGGTTAGGAACACCCAGTTTAAACTCAGGCCAAGATAAACCTAATGTTGGTATGGGAATGCTGAAGAGTTTTTCCTTGGCCCACTCCTTGAACTTGGTCCAACTCAGCTCCGGTATCCAACTAGTCCAACCCCACCCTTCTGAACTGAACAAGGCTATCCCTGCGCATGTATTCAACTGTTCAGGGTTCTGTTCCTCTATCTCCTTCTTTAAATCCTCGTTCGCCCTTATGAGGATCTCCATAAAAAGCACCCAATCTGTGTCACTGTAATAGGTCTCCTCATTGAAGTAACTCTGGTCCTGGGTCAACAACCTCCATACCCCTTCTGTGGCCTTGTACCTCGCCATCTCACCATCCCCAAAATCTACCAAAATGTCGTCCCCGTCTACAGCCGCGGGACATGGCCCCACCATGATCTGCCCCTCCTGCCCGTAGTGGATTCCGAATTTGAAATCTTTATTGGAAGTCAAATACTTGTTGGCAAGTGGTCCCAAATTGTCTGAAGTTGCAGTGTAGCTGAATGTAGCGATATTTGAAGATGATTTCCTGCAACATCCAGATTGTTTAGTGTTGGTCCCAGTTTGTGAGGGTGGAGAGTTGGAAGTTTCAGTTTTGGATCCTCTCTCTCCAGCAGAGGATTCCAATCCACTTGAAGAGCTCGATGATTCGACTTCCACTTCTGTAACAGGAAGTAAGGTCTGAAACTTATTTCCATTCTTTCCAATAGAAATAGTAACTAGTGAGGGAGAATAGTAAAAGTAATTGAAGAGTAAAAAGGAATGGAATTCATGTATCATCATAAAATATCTCACAACGTACGGTTATAGTCATTGTTAGATAATTCAAAATTTATTCATGTTTTCTATTCATGATCAAATCAAATGAAAATACATAATTATTATTCAACGAAAATCCTGATTAAATGCTGTAAATCACCCCGAAGACTTCTGCTACTGCAAATATTAACAACAGGGTTAACAGCTAGACAGGGTTAACAGTATATTGGTTTTTGATTCTAGATGGAAATTCGATGAGAACCACTATCCAAAAATTATTTGCCAGCCCGAAAATCGAACCGGGTACCTCATAATTGCTAGTCAGGAATGCTTACCCTTACACCAAACTGACAATTTCAGGATAGTAGTGCTCATTTTATATGAAGCCAACCAGTCTACAGATGGAATTAAATTAGAGATTGCATTTGTTCAAATTCTAATTAACTTAATGCATAATTAGATCCACTTGTCAGGAATAAATCAATATCGACAGACAGTCACTGAATCAAACTTTTAGGAGAAAGTATCGTCCCAATGCGAGAATGATTCAAATACACAAGCTTCCAGTTTATGGAAATAAAATACCATTGTCTTGTATATAAGATCTCACACATTCTAATTCAATGGAAACGACTTGATATTGGTTCAAAACCTCTAAGTTATTGCAACAATTATTTGAGATACTAGTTTCGGTTGTTATACACTATTATCAATCTCTAGTAAACTGAAAGTTTGAACATCGAGCAGCAGAATACGGGTGAAGCTCTACAATTGGTCATTAGCTGTCGACCAATGGAGGTTGAGCTCTACTACTATTGGCCGAGACTAACGACACCAGAGAAAACCAAATATGATCATCAAAACCGTTAATATAGGTAACATTCTAATTGAGCAAATGTGTGAACACTCCCATGAGAAATAATGGTATTTGTGATTTGCTGATGTAGAACAGAAATTTATTGAAAGGCAAGTTATTATTATCTCTTTGTAGTTGTTTTTCAACTGAAAAATGAAAATGAAAATTTATTTTTATTCCTTTTCACAAAAACATAGTAAATTACAATTTTAAAAAAATCTCATGTTGTTCGTGTTAACATTCTAAAGCTGCGTTTACACCAAAATTATTAACAAAATGTTAATAACTTAATCCTTATAGATTCTATTAGATTGAACATAACTTATCATACACATGATGAACTTATGTGTTTGTCAAGTTCCGTTCAATGCATTAGAATCTATAAGGATTAAGTTATTAACATTTTGTTAATAGCTCTGGTTTAAACCCAGCTTAACTGAGTCAATGAATGAGCAATTCCCACAGTACTTATTTTATTCGATTTTTGCTGAGCAGATGAAACTCAAAAACCAAAAACAAACATGGATTTCAAATGAAAGCATATTATTCAGAAATTATCACTATGGAGTACATTGAAGGGGTTTTACGAGCAATATTATTAAAATAATACGGTTTCAAAGGTATCAGCCAATTACTTGATCATGGATGACACAATACGTGACATTAATAATCATTGGAATAATTATTAATGAAAATTTGCAATCATAGATATAATTGGCAGTGGGTAATGACAGCAAGTGCAGCAAGTACTTGGTGTGCTTTGATAATTTGATAAGAGAACAAGAAGCATATTAATATATCAGATAGTAAACTGAAAATCATAAAAGTCTTTATGTTTCTCCATAGATTTAATAATTTTCAAGGTACATATTGTGAAGAAAAGAAATCAAATGTAAATTGGTAATTTATATTTAGTCATTTTTACAAAGTTCAAATTTCAAACATGAATAATCAATATCAACTTATTTGTTTGAGAAATGTGATAATTTTTATCAAGTTAGTGATATCTTAAGCTGCGTTTACACCAAAGTTATTAACAAAATGTTAATAGCTTAATCCTCGTAGATTCTATTAGATTGAACATAACTTATAATACACATGATGAACATATGAGTTTGTCAATTTCCGTTCAATCTAATAGAATCTATAAGGATTAAGGTATTAACATTTTGTTAATAACTTTGGTGTAAACGCAGCTTTACTCTTCAAAGAGCATGGGTTAGTGACTTTCAAAGTTTTGACAGTTAATTTCATGTGAGTTACAACATTTTTTAATGCTTTGAATAAAAGTTTCAACATTTTAAAAATATATTTGTTAAGATTTTGTTTTCGAATTTCAATTTGTCAAAAGCAAGTTTGATACGAAGGCAGTAAGCTTGAGCAGGAGAATTCCTTAACATTTGAAAATCTAATCCAACTTCCATCATATTCTTCCTCTATTAAGCAAGCAGTAAATGAGTGTTGTCAATATATTGTACTGTGTGTGAACTTGGATAGTAAATCATTCTTCCTGTGTTCATTCTATTCTGCTATTAATTCTTGGTTTCCGCTCAGCCAACTCCCAAATAATCCCTCGAAAAACTGATACAGAATTCAATGAAAATCTTCAACGACATTCCTGGCACCAATATCATGCCAGCAAATCTCTCCAAGGCCGAAGCATCGAGACTCAGCAGTCGTTTCAATGCGGTCAAGCCAAGCTCGATGTCAGCTAGCATCCTGGGCTCGCTTTCAGAATACAACCTGTAGGCCAAGTCATGCTTCTTGCATGCTTCATCTGAGGGGTGATTCCCTTTCTGATGCATTCTCTGCTCTAGCTGGGTGCCAGGTCCACAGAAGTTTGTTCCCGGGATGTGGAGTTCTGTGTTTAGGTCGTTTATTATGTAGTTGTAGAACGCCACTAACCCGGCCAGTTGTTGGTTGATAAGTAGCCAAACTACGAACTTCGCCCATCCTTCAGGTTTTCCTATGATGGCAATCATATTGGAGATGAGACGAGCCGTTAGGAGCAACCTATCTTCCCTCCCAGACTCTCCCGTACCCACCAACATCATAAACTTGATCAAAAGATCATCCAACTCCTTGATATGAACACCTTCACGAGACTGAAACCAATCCTTGGAGCGCAAGTCTTCAAGCCCAGGGAACGAGGACAGTCCCCCCGAACCTAACCCAGAGTTTTCGGCGCCCAGCTCCAGTTTGGGCCAGTTGAACCCCATGTCTAAAGTGGGAAGCTTAGGAGGTTCAAAATATTTTCCCAAACCAAAATCGGGAACCTTGATTCCTCCCCCTCCCAACTTCCACCCCCAACCATTTGCATTGAATTTTGCGATCTCCACCTTTGAACAGCGTTTCCCACTCGGCACCAATGGATCTGAGGGTCTCCTCTTAGAAGATCGTTTTCTTTTGCCACATTTACAGCATTTTTCAATATTTTTGTTCACAGGGTCAGATTTTGAGGGTGGAATTCTGGAATCTCCTTCATTTGCCTCGGGAATGGATTCAGTTCCACTCGAAGAGCTTGACGTTTCAACTTCCACGTCTGTAAAAGGAAGTAAAAACTTTACTACTGTAAAGTTCTCAAAACTATCTCTGTTCTCAAAAAGACGACTAGTAGGTTGTTATATGATATCTTTAAATATTTTGAAAAATTGATAAGATTCCAAAATGTAGTCAGTTTTATTTATTTGCGGTATTGAAAATACAACATATAATCCGGTTGAAAGCACCAGGCATATCAGCCCAAACTGCTTCGAACCCTAATTTAGAATAAACACTCTAATTATAAGATAACTATCGTGATAATTACAACCTACTCTAGAACATGGTATGCCATAGTGGAGTAGGTCAATTTCCACACAGAAAACACTAAAAATATAAAAGATACATTATAAGTAATTTTATTCTAACTAACTATTGCAATTGTAATTTATCTAATATTTTTTGTAATTATTGATGTAGTAGTTTTAGGTTTTTTTTGTGGGGGGGGGAATAAACATTTATCTATTTATTTATAATTTGGTGACTTATTCACAGCCAAGTCAGCATTATGCATACTTTTATGACATTCAAAAGAGAGTGGTGTTTCTATGTACCGTATCCAGGACCGCTGATCTAAATATCTATCTGGAGGTAGCAGTACATAGGACTACTAAACCAGACCACCGTGCCATTTAATTTCGGTAATAATGTGGAGACATATTGAGAGACTTCAGGTGCTCTTAACAATTTGGTTAGATTGACACTAAGAATAAGGTGAGAAGGTAATAAAAAGATGTAATTGATAAAATGCCATAGTGCAAATCTTTGACTCCAGCTTGGTCCGGTACCTATTCAGTTCAATTTTCATAACCAATCCTTTGTTTATAGGTTGTGGAGTTGATGAGAAACGATTCTATACTCTTAATAAATTACATCAATGTTTCTAATTCAATCAATTCTCAAAGTTCGAAATAAATCATGTCAAAGAATGTTTCGTGATTGATTGATTGAGTACTTTATTTATCTAGATTACAATATATACTGGCTTATACACTTATATACAATAGCTTACAATACAGCAAAATTATAGATGAATTTACATAATATAGACTAAGAAAATAATTATTGAACTGTATATGATATGAAAAAGTAATTTGTAATATAATAACTATAGATAATTATATTGTTATGCATTTACATAAATTGGCGGAGCTTTGGACATATCAATGTCCATTCTTCGGAAAGAATATTAAAAATATCCTCCCCACTAACTCTCTACCAAAGATCAGAGATGCTTGGTACAAAGTTCTTATCAATGAAACAATACCCGCTTGACAATAATTATTTTGACAAGAATACTTCTAATACAATAATATTCCAATGAAAACAGCATGAATGTAAACTTTTTTCTCATCTCCTGGTTATTGCATGATTAACAACATAGTATTTATATGTAATTAATTCCATATGTAACCTTGCTCACACCGACGCGCGAAACGATTATAATTAATAATTATTATTAAACAAAAATCCAAATTAAATGCTGTAATTCACTCCGAAGACTTCTGCTACTGCAAATATTGACAACAGGGTAAACAGCTAGATGGAAATTCGATGAGCGCTACTGTTCAAAAATCATTTGTTAGCCAGGAAACTACAGCATTTAATTTGGATTTTCGTTTAATAATAGTTGTTGATTCATTAGCATTTGAATAATTGCAATATCTCAGTAATTTCCATCTGTGGATTATAATTATTGTAATATCAGTTTTAATATTCTACAACGAATCTCATTGGAAAATCTTTTACAGTTGCTCTTCCACAATGATCTTATAGCTTATTTTTGTATACTGGATATGACAATGGAGAATTATTGTATTGAAATCGGCTTTAGAATCGTTTCACAGCCTGAGTTCCTTCCTTAGGCCCGCCGCAGCAAAGTAGACCCACGCTAATCCACGCGAACCCACGTCGTGGGATGTTTTGTAAGCTATTGGTATAGAATTATTCGTAATCAGCTGACAAGTGGATTATTCATTGCATGCATTACAGAGATGTCTGAAGAAGCTTAGCAATGGTTCACAAAACATCCCACGACGTGGGTTGGAGTGGCGTGGGTTCGCGTGGGTCTACTTTGCGGCAGACCTTATCCTGTGTCGGTTTCCTCGAAGCTTCAATTATATTACTCTAAGAAGTTATATGTTGCGAAGTTTCAAGTTCAAAAATTTAAATAGTAGAGGGATTAATGGGGTTTACTAGTAGTTCTCAAATTAGAAATAGAAGCTACCTAGTCAAACATCTTCTAGTTACAGTATTAATAAGGCTGTCTACATACAGAAAGCAACTGGTGATAGCAACGCAACACAAACTGGAGCAACTCCAGTTATCACGTTATTTTTTATAGTCCCGTTGCTATCACCTTGGTTGATAAGTAGGTGCAAGCTGCTGTCAGTGATAGCAACTCCAGTTATCACGTTATTTTTTATAGTCCCGTTGCTATCACCTTGGTTGATAAGTAGGTGCAAGCTGCTGTCGGTGATAGCAACGCAACAAAAACTGGAGCATCTCCAGTTATCACGTTATTTTTTATAGTCCCCTTGCTATCACCTTGGTTGATAAGTAGGTGCAAGCTGCTGTCGGTGATAGCAACGCAACAAAAACTCGAGCAACTCCAGTTATCACGTTATTTTTTATAGTCCCGTTGCTATCACCTTGGTTGATAAGTAGGTGCAAGCTGCTGTCAGTGATAGCAACGCAACAAAAACTGGAGCAACTCCAGTTATCACGTTATTTTTTATAGTCCCGTTGCTATCACCTTGATTGATAAGTAGGTGCAAGCTGCTGTCGGTGATAGCAACGCAACAAAAACTGAAGCAACTCTAGTTTCCACGTTATACTTGCTACTTAATCACGTTACTGTCACCTAACATTCGCTTCAACATTTCATCCCACATACTACATACATTTTAAGATATTTATTATGTATGTCGTCAAAGCTTGCAATCTAAGTGAGCATTGAGTTGCCATCACCAGCTTCCTCTCTGTAAGGTCATCGCAAAGGATACGTTTTGCCGGACATTTTCGACTGATAAGACACTGATAGGGTGTACAATATACCAGCGTTTCCTAGAAACTGACCCGTAACGACCGATTACTAAAGATGTAATCATTCTATTGTATTTAGTTTTTAATCAAATCAAATTCAAAATTTATAGTTTATTTATTTCTGGACTGAAAAGTGGACTCAAATCAATTCAAGTAGATATAATTTACTACTAATTAATTTATTTATTTACATAACCTATAATTTTTATTCATTCATAACTCTACCTCCATTGTATTATCATTCATCCCATCATCATCACCTAGGCTTAAAATACTTCTAGAAAGTCGCCTTTGTAAAATAATAAATAAATCCGTGAAGAATTAATATAAGGTGCACACAAAATACTGCACACCTGAAGCGATTAGCACTAACTTTCTGGTTTCCAATCATTTTCCATTCAGTTTTCCGATAAAAAAGTTCCGGTTTTCGACTGTCCTCAATCGAAATTCAACTATGGAACTCAACTTTAGTGGGTGGCCTGAGAAATATTACTTCTAAGATTATTATTCATCTTAATTTGTGATTTGATGTATATTAGTGAAAAGCTTGTAGTTTTCAGTTTGGAACGTATTGATGAATCTATTTGACTATTCTCTATAACTATTGATAAATCATTCAGTACAATACTTGTTTCAAATGAATAAGTTGTCCATTCTTCAATAAATAGTTACGAGCATATAGTAGGCTATTATTTATATTGAGCTTGAGTATTTATTCTGAGTATGTAGTATTTATTAGCTGGTAGTATTCAACTTATAATTTACTATAACTCTACTCATAAATCATTCAGTTCATTGAAATTATCATTTATTCATTGTTGAAACACCGCCGATTTATGTAGTAACATTACAATACTATATTATCAATATTCTAATGTTGCATTCAATCTTCATTGTAATTAATAAGTTTTCATAATATGTGAAATTTGTTGCACAATTAGCTGATATACTGTAATTTATTGTAAACTCGTGTATAAACCAGAATATATTGTAACTTACTTGAATAAATAAAAAAAAATCGAATTCTTGTTTGAAATAAAAAGTGTTTTATTCTTCAATTATGAATAGTAGTGTTTAGTTTGAATACATTTCTCTCATCCATTGCAAGAAATTATTGTGAAGGTATCCATATTGCGAAGCTAAATTAATCCATGGAGGTTATCCAAAGTTTTCCAAGTTCAAAATATATTTTAAGTATTCTTTCCATTATAGTAGATCCTATCATAGATTGAGTATTCCTTCCTAGTAAAGTAGTTTCATTGAAACTCGAACTAGAGTGAGTTTTCTCGTATGAAGTTTCCTCACCAGTTGAAGAGGTACCTGATAAAATCCACTCCTGCCTTGAGAGCCGCGCTAAACCCTATTCTTGACAAAGTTACGAGAGCACCGGCCTTCTCAAAATACGAGGCATCATCAGCAAATATTCTGCCCAAGGCAAGGACGCCATTTTTCAAATCCTCTAGGAACTTGTCATCCTCCTTCATAAACTCCTCATACTTCTGTTTTTCTTCAAGAGAACAAGCTTGGTTCTCAAATATTTTCTGCAAATCACAGACGGGTTTCTCTTCACCGGGAGGACCCAGTTTCAATTCGTAGACAATTTTGTTGAGCAGATCACAGGCCATGATTAGCGGTTCGTTGATCATTGACCAATCCAAACACTTTTTAATACCACCGTCTGTTCCCATCAAGGCTATCATATACTCTATGATCCAGTATACCAGACAGTTTGCAGTGGCCACACAGTAAAGTTTGGAAGCCTTCCGCAAGTTTTCCACGTCAAGTAGGCGACGAATCAAATAGTCTAGAGCTTTCAGGTAGAGCGTCTCCGGTTTCTCGAACACCTTCCAAAACTTCAGGAAACCCAGGTCGGGGAAGGAGAAACCCAGACTGGGCATCTTCAACCAACTGGGCCAGCTGGGCCAACTGGGCATACCCAGGTTGGGGAGACCGATTCTCAGTTTGGGCCACTCCAACTTGGGCCAACTTGGTAGATATTCGGCTGCCTTGTCTCTCAATGCACCTAAACCAAAGTAGGTGGCAGTTATGTCGTCTTGGCCCACACCGCATGGATTGAATCCTCCGGGACCTCCTTGGAATCCCCCAGGACCTCCTTGGTTACCTTCATACCCATGGAATCCCCCAGGACCTTGTCTTCCACCATCACACCCTCCGGGACCCTTGACGGTTTTCTTCTTAGATTTCCCACAGCAACAACACTTCATCTTCTTTACACATTTACCACCTCCAGGAGCATTAAACTTTGCAATTTCTGCCTTCTCCTCTTCAAATACCTCATTAGATCTCATCAGAAGCTCCATATACAGCATCCATTCCTCATCTGTGTAGATGACTTGCTCTCCAACTGACGTCACATCCTGGGTTAGCAGCCTCCACATCCCCACCGATCCTTTAACCTTCAAAGCTTCCCCGTAGTAATCTATAACCACGTCGTCTCCCTCGAAAAACATGGGGAATTTACCACACCGGAAATCACCAACTGTTTCATCATAGTGGATTCCATACTGGAAATCGCTGTTGGCCGACAGATATTGCTGAGCCACCGCTCCAACGTCTTTGAACTTTCCAGTGAACAAATTCTTTTTTGCTGACATGGCACTTATTTGCTGGCTATCCATCATGGAATCCATCTCGCTCGAAGATGTAGATTCGACTTCCACTTCTGTAACAGGAGTAAATGGCCAACATTAGTCTCAACCTCCATTTACTGACTCATCATTCACAATCAATATTATTCTCAAACTCAATTTTTTGGATTCATCAACCACAATTATTCTTCCTTCATCACAAGGCACAATTTCTAACTTATCTGTTACAATTTTTTAATTATAAGGCCAGCAAATAAATGTGATGCCAATAATATCAGAAATATGGAACTAGTCAGTTCTAAACAGCTCCTCCTAATTGTTAAATTGATGAAGAATTTCATTCTCAGATAACTTTATCCGTGCGGATTTCTGTGCATTCTTCCTTCATGACAAGGCTCAATTTTAACTAATCTCTTACAATTTTTTAATTATTAGGCCAGCAAATAAGTGTGATGCCAATTATATCAGAAATATGGAACTAGTCAGTTCTAAACAGCTCCTCCTAATTGTTGAATTGATGAAGAATTTCATTCTCAGATAACTTCATCCATGCGGATTTCTGTGCATTCTTCTTTCATGACAGACTAGACAAAAGCGTGTCTAGCCGCTCGGCCAATGACAGTCGAGCTCAGCCTTTATTGGTCGACAGCTAATAGCCAATCATAGCGCTTCACCCACACTATAATATTCTGCTGCTTAATGATTAAGCTTTCAGTTTACTAGTTATTGATTCCGCCAGTGACTCCCCACCAATAAAAGCCGTACGATGTTTATTATTACTAGATATTGATAATGGTCTAACAACCGAAACAAGTATCTCGAATACCGAGAGCTTGTCCGAGCTTGGTAAGACCGGGCATGTTGAGCTGCGTACAGACTTGAACGCCACGAACACGCGCATTTTACTAACTTTTTATCAGCTGATTTTATCTGTATTTGTACAGAAATAGTAAGGTGAAAAAATATAAAAACACAGCTGATGAAATGTGAAATGAGTGTGTTTGTGACACATACGCCTGTACGCAGCTTTAGGCAGATGATTACTTTCAATTTATTTTATGTTTGTACCACTGACAAACAGCTGTTTCAACATCTCTGTGATTACATTCTATGTATTTTTAGTGAATAAATGAATAAATACCATCGATAACTCCATGATTCCTCCTCTCAGCGATATCAGGAGGCAACCCCTTGTAGTAGGGGTCTCTAACCACCACCCTCTGTCTGCCTGGTAGGCTGTGGTCCAAAATGCTGAAAGCCATTTCGTCAAGCTCCAGTTGCCATTTGCCTTGCACTTCCAGGTCTTCGGCACTGCAAAATCACACAGAAATTGATAGTTAAGAACATATTTTGTGATTTAATAATTACTCTAAAATTGAGTACCGAAATTGGACAGAAATGTATAATATTGAGAACTCGATTCGATAATTAATATAACACGAGAAAATAAGCATCAAAATTTTAAAAAAATATACTATTATCGAGAACATAATACTGAGCATAAATTTAATATGGTTCTAAAAACCATACACATTTTTAATGTTGAGCATAAGGGTGTGATCACATTTAATTCGTATATGTGCAAGTGCACGTCAGTTCATGCATGAGCCGAAAAACAAAATATGTAAAACGCCAATGAAACACGTTGTGACTTGCATGTAGCTGCAACCAGCAAGTGCACTCGTCCAGTGTGAGTGTTCCTTATTGCTCTTTCCATATTTTGTTTCTCATCTGCACGCTTGGTCATGCATAACCAAGCGTGCACTTGCTAAACGCATTCAATGTGAACACACCTTTATACACAATGTTCCTAGAGCCGAGATAGAACAATAAATAATTGATATTCAAGAGAATACACCTATTCTTAAACGTCGCCATGGCAACCACGTACCGAATAGCTTTGCATTGGACGGCAATCAGTCTAGTACCAATCACTCTACAAGGTTCCAAGACTTCAAATTAGAGTTGAAATGATATTCAATCTATAAAATTTAAATGTATAATTCACTGAATTACTCATTAACTGTGATTAGAGAACCACTGTTCTCGTATTTTTTCGAATTCCTTTAAAATGGGGGTGATATCTCCAAAAGTAGCGGATTGGAGCTCTGGAGCTCTGTATAATAAGGATCAATAAGGAATTAACAATAGCTCCTTTCCATTGCGGATAAGCTTGAGCATGAGCATGAGCATGCTCACATGAGCATTTTGCTTGTTCTTAGGTAGTGTGTTGATGAGATGTTCAAACGTCCAAGCCATCAGCGTGATTCGAACCCACGAACCAGGAGGTGCTAGCGGACCTAAGTTTGTAACGCTCCTTACAGCCAGTTACACACAGATCGATTTTTGGTGGTTCAATTTATTCATCATCATCATCATCATCATTATTGGCACTACAGCCCATGTAGAGCCTTAGCCTTCACATCCACATCCTTCCATCCCTCTCGACGTTCTGCTGTTCTTCTCCATCTTCTTACACCCAGTCTTCGCAAATCCTCATCATCGTCAACCCACCGCTATCTTGGTATTGCCGTCCTTATGAAGTCTAACAGATTAAACAAAACTTGACAAACATCATCATCATCTGTTTAATCTGATAGAATTCATGAGGACGGCAAAAAATCGTACGTCCAAAAATCGATGTGTGTGTTACTGGCTTACCACAAGACCAACCCGGCCGGCAATTAATAAATTTTTAATTAGTATGGATTAATGACAGAAGTACTCACACTCCGACATCGGAGAAGTCATAGTTCTGATGGAGGGTGAGGATGGAGTCAGGCTTCCACTTGAACCGGTTTGAACCAGGTGCATTGCAAACCGCCACATCAATCATAGGCAACACCTGGGTATTGTCCTTCTCTTCAGTCTTATCATCGTGGGCTGCTTCGGCCGCCAAACGTTCCGCCTCCGCCCTGAAAAGCATCAATCAATCAATCAAACAAGCAATCAATCAATCGATATCTCATTGCATACATTTTACACTAGAGTAAAGCATCAAGAATCCAGATAGCAGTTTTTCGTAGGAAACGCCACGATTATATTTTGTTTCGTAGGAAACGCCACAATTGGAAGTGCCAATTTTTCCTTTTTTTAATGATCCCATTTGTATGAACAGCTTATAGCACTTTACAACAAATAAAATATAATTAATTTCATATCATTGTGGGATTTTTCTATCAATTAAAGACTTTCTATTTATTCTAGTGAAACACCGTTCTCTGCATGCATAAAATTATAGTTGAGGCCTGGTTGCACCAAAGCCGGTTAAAATTCTATCGTGACTAATTTACAAGGACCAATCAGTACTACCGTACTTTTTTGAAATTAAGGCTTCGCTGATTGGTTCTCGTAAAATTAATGACAATTAAAATTTAACCGGCTCTTGTGCAACTGGGGATACCTCCCTCAATTTTGTGTACAGTAAAAAATATCTGAGCAACCAATTAGAGTACAGTATAGTATAATTCAGATGGAAATTACTGAGATATTGCAATTATTCAAATGCTAATGAATTAACTATTATTATAAAACAAAAATACAAATTAAATGCTGTAATTCACCCCGAAGACTTCTGCTACTGCAAATATTGACAACAGGGTAAACAGATAGATTTGATGAGCGCTACTATTCAAAAATTATTTGTCAGCCCGGGAATCGAACCCAGTACCTCCTAATTGCCGGTCAGGAATGCTTACCCTTGAAATTACTGAGATATTTCAATTATTCAAATGCTAATGAATTGATTATTATTATTAAACGAAAATCCAAATTAAATGCTGTAATTTACCTCGAAGACTTCTGTTACTGCAAATATTGACAACAGGGTGAACAGATCGATGGAAATATTATTTTGAATAATTGCAACATCTCAGTAATTTCCATCTGTAGACTGGCTGGCCGCTATGGCTTCGTATAAAATGAGCGCTGCTATCCGGAGATTGTCAATTTGGTGTAAGGGTAAGCATTCCTGACCGGCAATTAGGAGGTACTGAGTTCGATTCCCGGGCTGACAAATAATTTTTGAATAGTAGCGCTCATCGAATTTCCATCTATCTGTTTACCCTGTTGTCAATATTTGCCGTAGCAGAAGTCTTCGGGGAGAATTACAGCATTTAATTTGGATTTTCGTTTAATAATAATAATATAGTATAATTATTTCCACTTATTATTTTTCGAGCACATGATCAAAGTAAGTAATAGGGCAGTATAACGATAGTTATTGTAACTTACTGTTTCTCAAGCACATGATCAGTAAGTTTGGACAGTGTGAGTTCCCATTGCAGAGGATTTGGAACATCGGAAATAGCCGGGTACACACAGTTGGGTGACTTTGACCACATCTGGATTGGCTCATTGGAGACAGCATAGTAAACATGTGCCCCAAACTTGGGAATTGATTGGGAGGCACAGTATTCCTTCAGATCAGCTGATACGTTCGTTGATACAGGAGGCAGAGGACATTCACCGGTGCTATCTCCTCCGGCATGCTTTTTTTCAGTCAACTCGATCAGTTCCCGAGTCATTTCCAGTAGCTGCACAGAAATAAAAACGTTATAAACTCTCCTATTCTTCATAGCAGTATGCTCGAAGTTCCTAGATTTAAAATAGTCCTATCAGTTGAAAAGATATCAAAGTTTTGAACTCTCATATTTTTCATAAAAGTAAGCTTGAATCTTGGTTAAGTCTATGCTTCAACTCTTATCTATACTATAACTAGTAGTTCTGTGTACAGTAGACCTCGCGCTCAGTAAGTTACATTGACCTGTTGTTATGTTTTCTCAAAACTTAATAAATAATTTATCAATTTAAAATGTCTAGAAAAAATCCTAAATAAACAAAGAGCTATCTGACCTATCAACCCGTAACGTGTCGTCCCGGAATGTGAGTGTGAGCGCTGTTATCAGGTCTGACTGCAACTGTCTACAACATTGATGGAAAGATACATTTTCAAGATGTTCGATGTTTTTGAACAGGTAGTATTATATTAGACAGCTGATTTATGATGAATATTATAAAGTCTGGGTAACATTGGCGTTCAAAGGAGACTCCTTTTCCTTTTGTATTATCCTTAAAATGCAAAATTTCAAAAAAACCATATGTATTCGTCGACGCGAAATTCAAAAAGGAATATACCTGTCAAATTTCATGAAAATCTATTGCTGCGTTTCGCTGTAAATGCGGAACATAAAAATAAGCATAAACATGAAGAGAAATGCAAAACCGTCGACTTGAATCTTAGACCTCACTTCGCTCGGTCAACTATAATAAAGGAAAGAACTGGCTTATACACGTTCGGGATAGGGAAATTATGTTTGACTCATCATCACATCTGAACTACTGGACTGATCAACTTGAAATTTTGCATATGGATTATTAATTAACCGAGGATGTTTATAGGTCTGTTTTAAATTCTTCAAGATTTAATTATGTCAAGTTTGAATATGGACCCTTGCGGAGCACGGGGTACCTGATAGTATGTTCATGAAAGTATGCTTGACTCAAGTCTATACTTTAACTCTTCTATTTTCCAAAAAGTAGACTATGCTTGAAGTTCGTAAAATCGCAATTTTTCTTCCAGTTACAAAAATACCAACGTTATAAACTCTTCTATTTTTCACAAAAGTATGCTTGAATCTTGGTTAAGTCTATGCTTCAACTCTTATCTATACTATAACTAGTAGTTCTGTGTACAGTAGACCTCGCGCTCAGTAAGTTACATTGACCTGTTGTTATGTTTTCTCAAAACTTAATAAATAATTTATCAATTTAAAATGTCTAGAAAAAATCCTAAATAAACAAAGAGCTATCTGACCTATCAACCCGTAACGTGTCGTCCCGGAATGTGAGTGTGAGCGCTGTTATCAGGTCTGACTGCAACTGTCTACAACATTGATGGAAAGATACATTTCAAGATGTTCGATGTTTTTGAACGGGTAATATTATAGTCAACTGTCTACTAACGTTGATGGAAAGATACATTTTCAAGATGTTCGATGTTTTTGAACAGGTAGTATTATATTAGACAGCTGATTTATGATGAATATTATAAAGTCTGGTTTTTACGGTAACATTGGCGTTCAAAGGAGACTCCTTTTCCTTTTGTATTATCCTTAAAATGCAAAATTTCAAAAAAACCATATGTATTCGTCGACGCGAAATTCAAAAAGGAATATACCTGTCAAATTTCATGAAAATCTATTGCTGCGTTTCGCTGTAAATGCGGAACATAAAAATAAGCATAAACATGAAGAGAAATGCAAAACCGTCGACTTGAATCTTAGACCTCACTTCGCTCGGTCAACTATAATAAAGGAAAGAACTGGCTTATACACGTTCGGGATAGGGAAATTATGTTTGACTCATCATCACATCTGAACTACTGGACTGATCAACTTGAAATTTTGCATATGGATTATTAATTAACCGAGGATGGTTATAGGTCTGTTTTAAATTCTTCAAGATTTAATTATGTCAAGTTTGAATATGGACCTTGCGGAGCACGGGGTACCTGATAGTATGTTCATGAAAGTTTGCTTGAATATAGCTCAAGTCTATACTTTAACTCTTCTATTTTCCAAAAAGTAGACTATGCTTGAAGTTCGTAAAATTCCTTTCAATTACAAAAATATCAACGTTATGCTTGAAGTTTCTAGATGTTTATACTATTCTTTCTAGTTGAAAAAATACCAATGCTTCAAACTCTCATATTTTTCATAAAAGCATGCTTGAATCTTGCTCAAGTCTATAGTTAAACTCTCCTATTTTCCAAAAAGTATAACTAGTAGCTTGAAGTTCGTAAAATCGCAATTTTTCTTCCAGTTACAAAAATACCAACGTTATAAACTCTTCTATTTTTCACAAAAGTAAGCTTGAATTTCTATTTTTCTCGAAATTATACTCAAATTCTACTAAAGTGTGCTATTCCTCTTCTGTTAAGGCCAGCCGCAAAGTAGACCCACGCTAATCCGTTTACAAAGCATCCCACGGCGCGTGTTGCTTTTCGTGGTCTACTTTGCGGCGGGCCTAAGGGGTTGAGGTTCATGGAAAGGATAATCTTTGATAGGTACGCTGGACTCAGAAAGAGATGTAGCGTCCACTAGCTGTTATGGGAACACGGAATTAGATTTATGTCAAAAAATAATGTACATGACGTTTCCAATTCCGCGTTCCCGTAGCTGTTAATGGACGTTACTAGTGTCTATGTGTGCAGCGTATCTATCAAAGATTATCCTTTCCATAAACCTCAACCCCTTAAAAGAAAGAAATAGCATAATTTAGAAGAATTTGAGTATCATTTCATGAAGAATAGAAGAGTTTATAACGTTGGTATTTTTGCAACTGAAAGAAAAATTGCGATTTTACGAACTTCAAACATAATCTACTTTTTGGAAAATAGGAGAGTTTAACTATAGACTTAAGCAAGATTCAAGCATGCTTTTATGAAAAATATGAGAGTTTGAAGCATTGGTATTTTTTCAACTAATAGGAATAGTGTAAAAATCTAGAAACTTCAAGCATACTCCCATGAAAAAGAGTTCATAATGTTGATATTTTTGTAATTGAAAGGAAAATTGCGATTTTACGAACTTCAAACATAATCTACTTTTTGGAAAATAGACCTTTAAGGTCCGTTGTCACTGGTGCGGCTGGAACGATAATCGTTGAACTACAGTCGTTGGACGATAATCGTAGAGCGCCTGCTGTACATTGTGTTGAATGGCGCCGTTGTCACTGACGCGACTGTCAACAGAGTCGCTGACTGCAATCGTACGGGTCTGCTTGCTGCTGGAGCAGTCATAATCGCAGTCGTTGGCCGATTTTCGAGGAGTGCACATGTGAGTTTGATAGAGTGCGTGTCATCATTGTGCAATGTCATCCAAAACAGCTCTTTTAACATTAAAATTTACACCTGAGGAAGACGAGAAATTAGTGGAGGCGATTTCTCCTCACCCTTTGATTTACGACCTTAGAAATCCCCAGTATAAGGACCAAAGGGCTAAAGACAATGTTTGGGTGGTTATATCTGAAGAAGTTGGAAGATCAGGTAAGTGTATTTCACATAATTAACTAATATAACTAACTAATAACCCCCACAGTTTGATTATGCTCTTTTTTATACTTTAGAATACTTTCTTTCAGAAAATATCATATTTTTTGCCTTACAAAATTTAAAAAAGCAATAAAAATTAACTGTAGTTGATGATACTCGTTTTCTATATCTGGAGGTCTCCAAACTTAATTATTCCTATCGGGGAGCAAATAGGGGCGATTTTTTTTAGCAATTTTTGGATGATATTTTATACAGTTATTTATTTACAGTTATACAGATATTTTATACAGTTCCGATCGGGCAGTCGATGCAATCGGACGGCTTTGTTATCGTGCTCTGAGCAACGAGTTCGGGCCGGCCAGCCAGCTTACAGTTATATTGTTTTTCTAACCTCTCACGAGTTAATAGTTTTTCTGTTTAAACTGTATATTTTGTGAATATCGGTAAAGTGATTATGGAGTGTGACTTGTGCAAGGCAGAAATCAATAGAGATTGTGTGAAGTGTCATGAGTGTCAAGCTGCTTTCCACCAGAACTGTGTCGGACATGGAGTTGGAAAACGAAATAAAATATGGAAGTGTGAAAAATGTTCTACATCATCTACGAGTTCCGGTAATAACAAAACGGAAGATCGTGAAATTTCGAATGAAACAATATTAGAAGCAATCACGGAGTTTAGGAAAGAGACGAACAGTAAATGGGATAAAAACAACGAAATGTGGAACCAGATCAAGGAACAATTCAAAAACGTTGAAGAAAAATGCGATAAAACTTGTAAAACCGTCGAAGCTGTGAAAGAAGAAAACGCACGTCTCAAAGAAGAACTGAAAAACGTAACATTAAACGTGCAAGAACTTCAACAACAAACTCGAAAGAATAATATTTTAATTTCCGGCGTTCCAGTTACGCATAGAGAAAGTGTACTTGACATTTTAGGAGACATAGCCATGGCTCTACAATTGCAATTTTATCCAGCAGATATTTCAGCGGCGCACAGGCTGCGGAGTCGCAATACAGACAATAAACCCCCGGCCATAGTGGTCAACTTCATATCCCGTCTAACAAAGAACATGTGGTTGACAGCAAGGAGGCAGAAAGGAAAGCTCAATGCCATGGAGCTTAGGAAGACTTTTCCTGACACCCCAATTTTCCTGAATGAGCACCTAACGCCTGAAACGGGGGCCATCTTCAACGCAGCCAGAAGTCTATTGAGAGAAAAGAAGCTATCGTCAGTGTGGACTTCAGATTGTAAAGTCATGGCCAAGATATCAGCGGAGCAGCGACCCTTTCGTGTTCGAGACCTGACACATGTGGAGAACTTGAAGGCCAGGAATAGCCAGGAAGGAGCTCCGCCAAACGACAAAGAAGGCAACACTCCGCATCCCTCTCGCCCAGTACAAGAACAAAACTCCAAGATGTAATGAGGTGACAGTGAACTCTGGTATGAGAATTTTTTTTTTGTGTCTTGAGAGACGAGAGTATGAATATATTATTATTATTTTCAATAATGAGAAGTTTAAATTTATTATCATCATAATTATACTGATAAAGACTATTAAGAGAACTCTATTAAGCCAGCTTAACTGTTTCAAATCTTTACTATTTCGTGAACTCTTGAAGAACAATATTACGTACGGTACATAAGTTATTCGAAATTTAATTTTATTCTACAAACTCTGTTTCAAATTCTAATTATTTTGTGAACTCTTGAAGCACAATAGTATTAGTACCTATCTCTTTATAAAATGATCAATTTTATACTCAGATTTACCCTGAACCACAAGATGTTTAAATTTCAATTTACTTCATGAGTTTTAAATTGTTCTCTTACTTAGTCAATCTTGCTGTGCCGAAATCGAGTTCATAATCAAGCCAATCCTCTTTATATGTCTCTTTTCCATATCATACAAGTACCGGTAACGTATACCTAATTGAAGAGATCAATAAGTTGAACTCATTTCTCATTTGTGATTTCATATTATTTACTTCAATAACAATATTTTTATAATTGATTATTCATTAGAATAGAGGAAGCTATTCAGATATTTTTTTTCTCTATTATTATGTTTTACATTCAGGCAAGAGTTTCTCCTATGCTTGATTGTGATGAAGTAAATTTATAGTACATGTAAACAACTAGAACTGAGTACATTAAAGAACGTATACTGTAGTAGCCTACTACTAGAGAATTGGACTATAAGAAGTTAGAAGGTTTCAATTTTCTTATCTATAGAATTCGATAAGCAGGGCGTTGTGCGTCACACTTATCGCTCACTTTCTTCTACTATAAATTCGTAACGTTTCTTACCTTATCAACTCCGAAAAATTGAATCAATGTCAAAATCAGCTTCTGTGAATTACGGTAGCCTATAGCTTTCACGATAAATGTAGTTGTACTATAAAGGTGGATACGATACTCACTATATTAATCTGCTCTATTCATAATCTTCCGACGTATTTAAAAACTTCTCTGAACAAATCTAACATGACTGGCAGGTCGGCTTGCCGTTGTTTATTTCATAGTATTTTCTTCTCCTATGATAAGAAGTGCTATGGACCTTTTGGACGTTTCACCAATTAAATGTGCAGAGTGTCAGGATATTAAAGATTTCCGTAGTATATTTATAGAGGGCGGGGGGCTCGAGAGTCGTGACTGTGCAGGCCAAAATAACTTCACTCTAATACAACAAAATATTAGAAGTTATAAAAAAAATATTGATGAATTCATAGTAGTATTGCAAAGCCTCGATTATCATTTCTCATGCATAATTCTAACAGAAGCTTGGTTGAATGATGAAAGCGATTTAATGAAAATCCCTGGTTACAATTTGTATAGATCATACAAAAACTTAAATCAGAGCGATGGTGTTGTTATATACATAGACAGAGAAATAGATGCTAATTGTCGCGAGCTCCAACTGGGGGGTTTAGCGACATGCCTCTCCCTCACCTTTGAATTGGCAGGTGTTTCTTGTGAACTTCTGGCTATCTATCGTAGCCCTAACTCCAGTCTTAGCATTTTTACAGACTCTATTGAATCATATTTCAATGAGCAAACAAATAATAGTAATTGTTTTAAAATTTTAGCTGGAGATATTAACTGTAACCTTTTGAATGTCAATCCTCATACGCTTGAAGAGAGGTATTTGGATGTGTTGAACGATGCGGGGCTCGCTTGCTGTGTCGACAAGGTTACTAGGCCAGCTAGTAATACATGCATCGACCACTACTTTGTTAAGTTACCACCCTTGTACGAAGCAGCTACAACTATAGTACAAACCTCAATTACCGACCACTACGCCGTGTGCATGAAATTATTCACACCTAACAAAAAACCGCCCAATAGAGATAATTATTACATGAAAATAGATTGGAATAGCGTAAAAAACACTTTGTCTTTGCAGAATTGGAACCATGTCACAAACGAAAATAATATCAATCTTGCAACTAATTCATTTATACAAACTACACAGAATATTATTCAACAAATGACAACAAAAACTAAAATATCAGCTAAACATACAAAAATAAAACCATGGATTACTAGAGGACTTATTAATTCCATACGCCATCGCGATAAATTGAGAAAAAAACTTAATAGACAACCTTATTGTATTTCCTTGAAAACTGAATTTACTCGTTTTAGAAACATGCTACATTCGACTATAAAACAAGCAAAACATAATTACTACAAAAATAAAATCGATGAAGTTTCAAATAACCCACACAAGTTCTGGAAGGTAGTAGAAGAAATCTCTGGAAAAGCCAAAGGACCCCATTCATTCCCAATCGACGCATTTGCCCAAAGAGGAGATCCTACTTCAAAACCTAACATTAAGGACATTGGGAATACTTTTAATCAGTATTTCACATCAGTTGGGTCCATACTCACTAGCTCCTTGAATCCAGTAGGGCAATCAGAGATCAGAGATCAAGAGTACGTGGTTGATGCTGTCTTCAAATTGAAAGAGGTGACAAAAGAGGAATTATCAAATGTAATTAATAGCCTCAAAGGCAGGAGTGCTCCCGGGTATGACTGTATTCCAACACGGATAATTAAAGACAGCCTTCATACACTAATAAACCCAATACACCACATAGTGAATCTTAGCATTCAGACAGGACAGTTCCCAGAATACCTAAAAATAGCGAAGATCATTCCAATCCACAAATCAGGACCCAAAAACGAACCTACAAACTATAGACCCATTTCTCTGTTATCTACTCTGTCAAAGATCATTGAAAAATGCATTAAAATACAGTTAATGGAATATTTGAAAGAAAATAACATTCTAGCACATAACCAATACGGCTTCCAAAAAGATAAAAACACCAATGATGCATTATTTCAGGTAAACAAATACATAATAGAGTCAGTTAAAATTAAAAATAAAGTTATCATGACATTCCTGGACCTGGCTAAGGCGTTTGATTCAGTAGATAGAGACAAGCTTCTTAATAAACTTGAAGCTATTGGAGTTAGGGACACTTCTCTCCAGTGGTTCAAAAGTTATTTTTGTGAACGCCAACAATTTGTTCAGATTGATGGTGAAGACAGTGATAGGAATGGTGTAGACTATGGCGTCATTCAAGGTAGTACGCTGGGTCCAGTACTGTTCTTGATATATATTAATAATATTTCCCGGCTCAATACTACAAGCAGGATATTCCTATTTGCTGACGATACAGTGGTTATTTCTACAGGTAGGGAATGGGAAGAAGTTTATGAAAATGCCACTAAAGATCTTTCCAAAATAAAAAACTGGTTTGACCATAATAACCTCACTGTGAATCTTGGCAAAACCAAGTACTTGCCAGTTGTTACAAGAAACCAACCAGACCCAGGGCTGAGACAGGTGAAAATGCACTCATGTGGGGATGTTGGATCTTTATCATGTGCTTGCGGGGTAATTGACAGAGTGGATCAATATAAATATCTGGGGGTCATTTTTGACCATCAGCTGAGTTGGGCACCACATATGCAGTGTGTCAAGCAAAGGCTACGACGGATGCTGTATGGTCTATCTCAGTTGAGCCAAGTACTTGATACCAGATTAAGTAAAAGAGTATACCATGCTTATGCACAGTCAGTGTTACAGTATGGTATCATTGTCTGGGGAGGGGTGTCATCTGCTAGCCTGGAGCCTCTCTCGGTTACCCAGCGCACCATTATAAAAAAAATTCTTAAAAAAGAACCCAGATATCCCACGTCGCTGTTGTTCTCGGACTTCCCTGTGCTCAACTTAAGACAACTGTATATTAAAACACTTCTCACATATATCAGGAAACACAAAATAGAACTACTCAGCAATATTCAACATAACTATCAAACTCGACACAGAAATAACCATGGATATTCAACACCTCAATTATATCACGGAATAGAACTTAGGTCTCCTCACTATCTAGCACAAATCGTCTATAGAAATTTGCCCAATGATATCAGGGAGGCTGAGAGCTGCAGCGATGTGGTGTATAAAAGGAAGCTGTTTAAATGGTTGATTGGCATAGGTTGGGCTGGAACCGAGGGCTTACTTCATTCCTATGCTTCTTAAATCTCTACAATTTAATAAATAAATTGTCACAGTCTTGAGTCCTCTTGCTCTTTTTTTTTTTTTTTTTTTTTTTTAGCTCTTTCTTTCCATTTAAGCACTCTTCACAAATGGTCACAAAAACAGTGGTAGGGAAGTGCAATAGTCTGTATTTTGCCCCCTCAATGTTCACACGTTACTAGAGAAAATTACATCAATTATCAATAAGTATTGGAAGAATATTTATTTCCATTATCAATATTATTCCAAAAAGCCAAAATGAAACCAGTTTTGAACAATCAATGGGCCTGCCTTTTTTATTATATTTACATCTAGGAACTGGACTATGATAGTGTGAAATGATAAAAAAAATTTTTAAAGACTTAAAAAGTTTTTAAATTTTAAAAGACTACTTCAACAATATCCACAAACCATAAAAATAGACGATCAGTCTCCTGTTTATTATTTGCATTACCCAGCTAGGCGTCTGGGCTTAGATTGTTATAGCCGGATATGAGTCATCAATTGCAACATTTTTCAATGAATTCTTTAAATGTAGTTTGAAGACAACTTTTTAAGGTCCTCATTGATTAAACTAGACACAAACTGAAACTGAACTTTGGAAAGTCTAAAGAACTCAGAAAACATTCTCTCATCAGCTTGCAAATGATTGTTTATTAATATTTTGAAGTAACCTTCTTCTGTTCTCTTTGTGAATATATTATGTGTGTTAAGTCGTGGTACACTTAACATTTCTAAAATATCTTCATCTTCTAAATCTTCAACTAACAAATAACTCAGTAGCCGTTTCTTTAAACTCATCATTCAGTACTTCACTTAGCAACAGTCAAACCTCAACTGAACTAATGTTTATTAATCGCATCAGTGACAATGACCACTGCAACGATCATCGCCGAGCGATGATCGTCCACCGATAATCGTTCAACGACTATCGTTCCAGCCGCACCAGTGACAACGGACCTTTAAAGTATAGACTTGAGTCAAGCATAATTTCATGAACATAATATCAGGTACCGCGTGCTCCGCACAGGTCCATATTCAAACTTGACATAATTAAATCTTTAAGAATTTGCAGCCTGTTTATTCTTTCACAAGAATGAACAATTATCTATTAAAACTACTCAGGTTTTTGTTGTTATAAAAACCGTGAGACACAGTTTTGAGTATTAAATTTTTATAGGTGGATTTGTTAGTAATATATTTGGGTATTCTCCCATATGTGGTCATGCTTGCACATGAGTAATGTCACTTTTGTGATAAATGATAATTTATCTATTTACCGTGAGTCCATCGTGGAATGACTCGAGTTCCTCGGGTGGCGGCTTCTCGAAGACACTGAGCATACTCCGTCGATGCAGGGCAAACAGCAGCAGCTTCAGATGCTCGTTTCTCAACTTCTTCTGGTCATCATTTGTGATACCACGCAGCTTTTGCAGCCATATTGCCGCCCTAGTACGATCTAGAAATGCATTTTTCAGATATTAATGTTGTTATCAAGTTGACGTGTATTGTCATAGGCGAGAGAACATAGGTAGTAATTATTATAAATTGTTTTTTCTATTCTTGGGGCGAGGGGGTCTAACTCCAGGGGGTGTTCCTGAAGGCAGTGTTTTTCTTTGATGTCTCCTCCTTGCACTATTGTATTTTCTGTGTTTATTATTGATTGTGACGATTCAATGTTGTGAAGCTTGTCTTTTATATGCAACTACTTGAATAAATGAAATTTGATTTGAGAGCTCATACGTTTTTTATTTTTTTCAGATATTTATGCTGTTTCTGAGTTGGAGTGTATTGTCATAGAGATGGCCTAATATCACAGAATAGGTACAGAATGGAAACTGTCAATCAAACCAATGCTTTTTACATGGCACAAATACTAGACACGTCACGTGACGTTATTGGGAAGTTCCAATCCTGGTTTTCTGATTGGCTTGCGGCAGTGAACGAGATCAATTGATCCGGATCAGTTAAGTGATCCAAACCTCCCATCAATACTATTACAAAGCGGAACTTCCTAAAAAGATGGCAGATTTTTGCGCCAGGGTACTAGCCGGGTTTCCATACTGTATGTATACTATGCTAATATGGTCTCGCCCTTAGTGCTGGTTGCACAACAGCCGGTTAAATTTTAACCGTGATTAATTCCACGAGAACCAATCAGAGAAGCCGTCTTTTCAAAAACGCCTTCTCTGATTGGTTCTCGTGAAATTAATCACGGTTAAAATTTAACCGGCTGTTGTGCAACTGGGCCTTAGTCTGTTATTGTAGTTGTACAAACCATATGTGATGAAGACTTCCTAGATCGTGGTCAAAAAAAATTTAAATTCAAACAAGGAAATTCAATGAGAAATTTTCTATTAACGAGGCATTGATTGGAAAATTGATGCATCGTTATTTTTCTCTAAGTTTTTATATCAATACATGAAATTCAGATGCATGTTTCACTGCTTCTGAGACAAGTTCCTAATACATACAGATCTATTTTCGACAGATACAAACAAATTAGGTAAAAAAATGACTTTAATTTTCACCCAATTATTTAGTAGTTTCAATAAATACTGGAATTGTGTAATCTGACGTAGAATTTCACATTCAATTTAATGAAATTTTTCAACACTTTGCAAATAATTCAAACATTGAGATATTCTACAATAATTAGTTCTTGTAGCATTTGTCATGGTTGAATTTCAACAGGCTTTCATGCAAACGAAGTGCTTTCTTCCCACATATCATGATGGTAAACGTGAGAGTATTATTTTTATGAGATCTAAAGCTGGGTTTACACCAAAGTTATTAACAAAATGTTTATAACTAATTCCTTATAGATTATATTAAAATTAGATTGAACAGAACTTGACAAACACATACTCATCAAAAAGCTTGAAATCTATGGCATGAAAGGGACCGTGCTGAAAACAATTGTAAACTACTTGCAAAATAGAATACAAGCTATTTCAATAAAGGGAGCGACTTCAAGAATCAGGAGAGTAGAGCATGGTGTACTACAGGGTTCAGTGTTGGGACCCTTGCTGTTTATTCTCCTCATGAACGATTTCACAGCAAACGAGGAAGCAGTGATTTTTGCAGATGACACTACAATAGCAGCGAGAGGTCCAACAAGTGATGAGGCCATTTCAAGATCTGCATAACTGTTATGCAGCGCAAAAAAGTGGTTCTTAGCAAACAAACTAAAGCTGAATGAGGACAAAACAAATACCCTCATTTGCTCACTGCGACGGCAGGAGGCAGAACCGGTCAAGTTTCTTGGCTTCTGGCTGGATGGAGTCACCATGTCAGAAGTGTGTCGAAAGCTTTCCAGGGTAATATACCTGCTAAAAAATCTCAGACATGTGGTAGGCAGGGATAGTTTGGTGATGGCATACCACTCACTCTTTCACAGCCACATCATGTATGGACTGATCCTGTGGGGACAAGTACCAGCAGCAAAGGATGTGCTGCTCCTCCAAAAAAGAGCAGTCCGAACAATCACATTCTCGGGAAGTAGGGACCACTGTAAACCTCTCTTCAAGGGTATGGGGATCCTCACCATCTACATTCAGTACGTGTTCTGCTCACTATCACACCTGATGGACAACCAGGAAGACTGGACGAGAAGAGGTGAAATCCACAGCCACAATACGCGCCGAGCTGCTGACCTTGAGGCATCCCACACACGATTGAGCAGCACCTACAACAGCTACCCAGCAGCAGCCATTCGAATGTTGAACAGGCTGCCCAGTGAAGTGAGAAATTTACCAAGAGATAAACTGCTTAGCACAGTGAAGCTGAAGCTGATCGACAAGCCACTCTACTTGAGCTTGAGGACGAGCCCCTTTTTTGAATCAGTTCTACTCCAACGACTAGCCAAAATGGCTACCAACCAACCTTGTTCATGACACTGTCTATCTGGAATCCCCAGTCTTCGGCAACGACAACAAGTATCAAGTAAGTAAGTATCAAGTATGTTTATCATGTGTATGATAAGTTATGTTCAATCTAGTAGAATCTATAAGGATTAAGTTATTAACATTTTGTTAATAACTTTTGTGTAAACCCAGCTTAATGGGTCTATTTATACTCGCTTGGCTGGGCTGAGTGGAAATAGTTCCAATAGAACTCATAGGAATTATTTTTCAACTGTACCGGTCATCGACTTATACGGTGAAAATCCGTCTATTCAGTAACTATCTAGTGATCAGTCGAGATTACCGCATCTGATATAGTCTATTGAGAAAAATTTTTCTTGTGAATTTCAAATGAAGAAGTATAATCAAGAAAGTAGTATATCTTCTAGTATTTTTCAGTGATTTTGATCACTGCTATACTAACACAATTGGTAAAGGTGTAAGTGTACGTCCAGTATAAAATATGCTTACCATCAGAATCGGGCAGATTCAAAACCAATCTTTTTGTGAATGATAAATAAAGATCAAACTCTGTTTCAAGAGCAATCAATTCCAATTCAGTAGGCATGATGTTAGTGCTCTACTTTCAGACAAAACAAAAAATTTAACAAAAATTTTGAATTAATTTTTACGGAAAATTTGACATGAATGTAGATGTGTGAAATGTACACGGAAAATTTTAGAAGTGATCTGTACCAAAATAAAACTCACTAACAACTGAACATATGATTCAAATTTTCTTTTTCTTGGAAGGATCATGTGTGATGTTTTTATAATTTGGATTAAAAATTTAGTTAAATATATTTTTGTAATAAAAAAAATTATCAAATTAATATCTTTAATAAAAATAGCAAATAAATATAGAGAATAATCTATTTAAAAATTCATGACATCATATTAATATTGAAAATGATGGGGAATTATTCTTGAAGCCCTCTCAACGCTTCTCAACTTCAATTGTGCCGGTGTGTAAACAGATTTCTATCAACTATTGTCAACTTTCAACTATTTCAGGCGTTCTAAGTATCAAGTTCTTTCAAAATAAAGTTAATTATTCAACGACAATAACTTACTCATCAATTTTCCTCATTATTTTACCTCTTTGACAGTCAACCCAATTGACTTAAGGTAGGCGCACACAGATCGTCATCGGACGGACGGCACACATCGGACGATTATTAGATTTGATGCACTGTTTTTAATTGGAGTGCGCCTAGGTATGCGTATCTTGAAGCCCTCTCAACGCTTCTCAACGTTAACTGTTCCGCTGAATGTAAACATATTTCTATCAACTATTGTCAACTTTCAACTATTTCAGGCGTTCTGAGTATCGAGTTAATAATAATAATAAAGAATAATAAATTTGTTTTATTGACCAATAAAAAATTCTTGCAAAATAAAGTTAATTATTCAACGATGATAACTTACTCTTCAATTTTCCTCATCATTTCACATCTTTGACAGTCAAACCCAATTGACTGAACCCACATAAAATTCTTTGCAATTCTTCCTAGGACGGGACACATTCAACTAGAGATAATAGCTATCATAGCAATCATGTTCGTTCAACACTTCATTCCATGAGACAGTTCAATATATCAATAATTATTATTCTCAAGCATAATATTCGTCTACCGTAGAATATTGTTAAAAAAAAAGACAGAAAATAAGTTGAAGATAGAGATAGGTAATATCAGAGATGATATGCGATTCAGGATCAGTATAGGCAACCCGCAATGCTCAATTCTTGGTCCCTGTACTGTCTAAGTAGACTAGTAGTTCTGTGAACAGTAGACCTCGCGATCAGTAAGTTACATTGACCTGTTGTTATGTTTTCTCGAAAATTAATGAATAATTTTTCAATTTAAAATGTCTAGAAAAAATCCTAAATAAACATAGAGCTTTTTGTCCTATCGTACCGTGACGTGTCGTCCCGGAATGTGAGTCTGAGCGCTGTTATCAGGACTGGCTGCAACTGTCTACAACGTTGATGGAAAGATACATTTTCAAGATGTTCGATGTTTTTGAACGGGTAGTATTATAGTCCACTAGACAGCTGATTTATGATGAATAATAAATTCTATAATCTGATTTTTACTCTAATATTGGCGTAAGGAGGCTCCTTTTCCTTTTATATTATCCTTGAAATGCAAAATTTCCAAAAGTGTTGTAGATACGTCGACGCGCAATTTGAAAAGGAACATACTTGTCAAATTTAATGAAAATCTATTACCGCGTTTCGCGCAACATATAAACATTTGAACATTAAGAAAAATACCAAACCGACGACTTGAATCTTAGACCTCACTTCGCTCGGTCAAAAAACTAAAGCCGCGTTTACACCAAAGTTATTAACAAAATGTTAATAACTTAATCCTTATAGATTCTATTAGACTGAACAGAACTTGACAAACACATATGTTCATCATGTGTATGATAAGCTGTGTTCAATCTAATAGAGTCTATAAGGAACAACATTTAGTTAATAACTTTGGTGTAAACGCGGCTTAACCGTCTACTGTATTCTGTCTACTAACGTTGCTGTACTGTATTTTCGATCATGAATAAATGAACATAAATATATTATAATACTGTAACAATTTAATTTATGAATTATTTACTTTTATCCGAAAACATTCCAAGGTTTTGATGAAACATTTCCTGCACCACTCTAAAATATAAATTTCTGAATATTATCTATTTTTCTTTATCTACTCTATTTTTAACCTCCAGTTATTCACGAATTCTCTTTGTTAATCATTGTGGATGTTGCCTAATGACATTTTTGGTTGTGCGTGGATGATTTGATGAAACGTCCATTCTAATCGGCGGGATTCGAACCCACGACAAGGTAGCGCAAGCATAGGATTCAACAACACCTTAGTCGTCTCGGCTATCCTGGCCGGCAGTAATTTGATCATGACTTCAGTGTTGGGTGATTCTAAGTTACTCCAATTATATAGTTATCATTGTTTAATCTATAGTAAAATTCATGTTGGGGTTCATTCAAAAATATACCTCTACCAATCATTAAGATCAAATTGACATTTAATGAGATTTTTGTAAACTTCGAGAAGTCTTCTCAAATTGCTTCAAATCTTATCCAATATCTAGTACTTCAATCATTGTTCAGAAATTAATTATTCCACACAAATATTGATATTTTAATCAATTTGGTAATAGGCCTACACTGTTCACGATTTCCAAACTATTTAACTCAATATACGTATGCAGGAACGGTTAATACATCCCTTTTTGCTAAGGATGATGCCCATGGAAGCCTAAGGCTTGTGCACAAGTAATATGAAGGATGATGTAACCTGAGTTCAAAGTTCAGGTGGATCTCTAAACAATATCATTTTTATATAAGTGATTTTGTACAAATAATGAATGAATAAATTAATATATCCTTACATTGAATAAATCAAAAACTCTAATTGAAAAATTTATCAGACCATTTTATTTGAAGAAAAACAACGCTATTTAGTAGACATTTTTTTTCATACACAATGGAAAACCCAAATTTTCAAGACTAACTTATGTTGATTTGGAAAAATATGTAATGAAACTATTGAAATTTTGGTACACCTCTTCAAAATTTCTCCTTTGTCCATCCTTTTCAGATCAATTTCAACCACTATAGTAGCTTTGGAGAAAGTATAACCCTTTTTGAAGAGCCATGTTAAGTTTCTTTCCTGTAATTTTCTCGGAAATGTCAAATTGTTCAAAATAAGAAGGATCAGAAATGAATATTTCCTGCAAATTCACCATACCTTCCTTTGCATCTGCTATGAGATCCTTATCACCAGCCAAGTAATGTTGATACCGTTTGTCATGCGCTTTACAATCTGAATCCTGAGGTTTCATTTTAGTTATTTGTCTATTAGTATAAATCCGGGTGCCGGATGAATTTCTAGGCGTACAAATTGGGTTAGTTTTGTAGTTGAATCCGAACGGTAGACCAGAGAACACTAGATCCAATAGCTCACTTTCCTCTATCAGTTTTTTATTGAGTTTAATCCACTCGATAAGTTTTCGGTTTTCTTGTTGAGAGCTCCAATAGTTCCCACCAGGCGCGAGGTGATCCAAAAGAGGAGGCAGGTCTGGGTGTATCCGCAGTACACTTTGGAGCCCAACCCGACCTTCTGTAGATCGACTAACCGTCGAAGCAGTTCGTCAATTTCCTTCACATAACGAGCCTCCCGACAAAACGTCGAAATTTGAATCGTCTCCCCTTTTTCAGTCAACAATTCCTCCTTCGGGATCTCATCGGGATCTCTCACAGCCAGTTCCTCATTGGTTATCAGTAAAATCTTCATATAAGTCTCCCAATCCTTTTCACTAAAATAATCGTTCTCATCAAAATAATTCATGTCCTGTGTTAACAACCTCCATAGACCTTCAGTGCCTTTAAATGTCTTCTCTTTGCCCTTAAAATTGATGATTAAATCATCCCCAACTAGTTTCACTGAACTATGACCAACTCTATAGTCACCTGTTTGTTTTTCGTAGTGAATTCCGTAGGGAAAGTCGACCTTGGTGGAGAGATACTTGTGGGCCATTGGTCCCACGTTCTTGTAGATGGGGTCTTTCACTGACATGGCCGAAATGAAGCCACCATCTTTGCTTGAAGTCTTCTCGCAGGGTAGAGATCTCCCAGATACTTCTGCATCTGTAAAAAATATAAAGTTGACTATAACTTCAAGAAATTTATTGCTTCAATCATAGAGAAAAGTTAGCATAAGAAGTTTATTTATATGCCAATATTAGAGTAGTATTCAACTGTTTAACAGCTTTGTCATTAAATATAAAAAGTTCATGTCTTGTGCATTCTGGAGCAAGTCGACATTTTATGTCTACATATTGTGTTGATACTGCATCATTTATGGTGATAACATAGAGAAAACATTGCAAAAGTAGATATCCAATTGTTTAGGTCGTTTATATTCCAAATTTTAATTTTGTTAACTGAAGTCTATTACTGTAGACTACTGTTCATTATTATTGTTTTAGCTGGATGAGAGTGTAAAGCTGCGTACACATATTCGTGCTTCCAACCCGCACCGAGCACGCTCCTCCCTCGTACCGCCCTCGTACCACCATCGAACCACAGTCGGACCGCCCACGCACCCATCATGAACATTACGGAAGATGTTAGATTTTCTCGCGTTTCCCGGTCGAACCACTGTTGCTCGCCGGTCGATCATCAATCGCTCTGCTGGAGTGACGTTCGGTTGCGGAGCAGAGCGACAGTCTGTACGCACCTTAAGAACGGCACAGTATAAGAGACTACCAGCGTCACATAGCTTTACAAAAAAAACTACTGAGACTATCAACTTGAGTTGACAGTAAAATTTCAAACATGAACGCCCTATACCATGGGATATCATCTTATGTTATCTTTTCTTTATGCTTGGATTGAATTAGGTTTATTAAATATTTTTTGTAGAATAATGAAATGAGAAAAACAGGTGCTTTCTTAACTTATTCCTTTCCTGAATCCCAATTCATTTTTTTAAAAGTGGCTTTACGTTTCACTATTTATTAAATTTGGAGTGGAGCAGTATTAAGTAAGTCTGTTGCTCTTGTACAGTCATATCCAAGGCATGTATTCTAGATACATGGGTCTTAAATATTATTTGATTTCTATTTGTATTGATGAAAAACTAAATTTTGTCTTTTTCCACTTGAGTAGCTGATATTAAAATCAAATTTATTACCTATTGAATTTAAATTCTGAACTCTGATAGTTCAATAGAAAAGTTTTGAGTATGTCAATGTGTTAACAAACATTGTATTTCCACGGTCTCTGTTTTTTTAGCAGAAGAGATTTAATTGTAAAGCATATTATTTTTATTAAATTTGAATTGGTTTCAAGAAATTTGTGAAATGATTACCTGCATCTTCTGAGTCAGGGGCTGATTTTTTCTTGACAGATAAGCAGACGTTTAATTCAGATTGAATGTCCGACAATTCCAATGTTAACGGCATGGTGTTAAATTGCTCTTTCAAGTAAATTTGACAATTGTAGCAGGAATTTAGTTGTTAGTACAGAAGAAAATTTTGGAATCAAAATATTTAGGTTACCAAAAACATGAAATCATCCTGTTCCAGGTGTTCAATAAAAAATCATGTCAAAATTTATCCATTTGAATTTTATCCAAGACTTTATTTACCATTTCTCTAGGTTTACCTATGAATCCTTCTACACAAAAATCATCTGATTTTGATAATCATGTTCTACTAAGATGATGCACAATTCAACTAATCATGTGTTATTGGAAAAAACATTGTTACTTGATCAAATCAATTTTGGAATTAGCCAAGTTAAGGTGCAAATTTTCAGTGTTTTTTCCCAAGGTGGTTATTTGGCAAACAACATCATGCCTATTAAAATAAAAATAACCGACCTTGAAGATAACTCAAGCATTTACATGTATTTGAGACAAAGATCAGAAAGATCTGGTAAGCAAAATACAATTATTACATATATACAAAATATTTATTGGATTATTTCAGACTGGTGACCTATAGTGGCAAAGTGAGATCCATGTTATTAATTCAGTATCTGATTGATATTGGTTCCGTTTGCTATCCTTGTCTGTCAACTGACAAAGATAATATGAGTTTTCTGGTATTTTATCTAAATCTTGCAAGTTCAAAGCAATTATTATTATGTTGAATTACATACTGTATCAAGTCATATGACGCTAACGATCTCACAAGTGTTGGTTATGAATGAAGCAGGAGAAGTTGTAGGTTTTGGTTTCTAGTTCTTTCTTAGAGAAAACACTATTAAAAATAGCATACAAATTTTTCATTTGTACTTTTTATCAAAATTGAGAAGAGAAGATTTCGACTATAGTGTGGTCCACGTTAAAATGACAGTGGAGAAAGACAAGTGAACTTCGTTGCCGATTTTCTGTCTTGACATTGTCTTTTATAGAGGATAGCTGCTATCGGTATATTTTATGTAATATAAACAGGTTATTCTTGAAATATAATTTATATTTTATTTGTCAAGGAATATATTTTTACATGATTGAAAAATACGATTTTAAAATTAAGAATATAAAAAGACGATTTGGAAACGTAGTGAAACTAGACAAGAATCTTCAGAAACTAATAATGATAATGATGATAATAATAATAATAATAATGATAATGAGTTTCTGTTCATGGCGTGGTCATAAGTATGGCCACAAGTGAACAAGTCAAGAACATAAAAAACTGTCATAAGATAGGTCAAGAACAAACATACACATCAAACACAAAAAGCAGCAAGCAGAAGAAGCAGCAAGACTAATGCAAGAAGTATCTACTTACAGTCTGAGGATCACAATCATAGAACTCCCTCATAGAATAAAAGGGGTCCTCCTGAAGGAAAGCCCTCAGTCTCCTCTTCAAAACTGTCTCTGGCAGAGTCCGCCTGGCTGAAGCTGGCAGCTTGTTCAAAATTTTAGCTGGCTGGTAGATGAGGCTGCTCTGGATTTTCCCCAATCTACAATATGGCAGGTCCAGCCTCAGCCTGCCTCTGGTGCCATGATCATGCACATCACCCCTGGTAGGCAAAGTACGGACACTGTGGAATGCATTTATAGATGACCTGTGAATGTAAAAATTGAATACAGTGAGAATCTTTTCACTCACAAAAAGAGGCTTACAATGCGCTAAAAATTCTTATACCCCAACACAAGAGGCTTACAATGCGCTAAAAATTCTTATACCCAAACACATATCATTTATAGTGGTGTGTACATTTATTCATTGAATTATCTTTGCCTATTAAGAAATTATTCAATGCATGAAACTTCATTGTTTTAATTGTATTAATTATAATAGTATTCTAATTTTTATTGTAATTATTTTTTATGAATAAACTTTGAATCGTGCTATCTGCTTTGTCAAATTGTAGGAAAGGATAACAAACCAATGTTTATCGAATACTGCCATTATAACGTGGACCTCACTTTAATATGTTTCTATTTTCCAGGTTACAAGAGCTTAAACAGATTGTAGATTCATTTCTTATAAATTAAATTTACTCATGTTACAGAATCAGACATTGGGAGAAACATCAACAATAAAGGACCCGAAAATAACGGAGTTTCGACATGTAATTATGGTGATGACGAAAGATCCAACTTTTGGTTTTGGTATGAATATGATGTTGCTCCCAGAGATAACCCAGCTATGCCCTACAATTATGAATGTGGAAAAGAGGTATACAATTACGGAGGAGCTTCATCTTACAATTACGGAGGAAATGTACCAGAAAAAGGACCATACCATGATGTTGGATTGAATAATCAAATTTCACCCTACAACTATGAATGTGGTAAAGAGGTATACAATTATGGAGGTGGAAATGCAGGTATCACATCTTACAATTATGGGAGAAATGTACCAGACAAAGGACCATATTATGACGTTGGAGTTTCAGCTTATAATTGTGGAAAAGAGGTATACAATTATGGAGGTGTTACATCTTACAATTACGGAGAAAAAGTACCAGATAAAGGACCATACTATGATGTTGGAGTAAATAATCAGATCTCACCTTATCAATATGGGAATAAAGAAGTTGCATCCTGTAACTACCAATGTACAGCTCAAATTTCCCCTAACTGTTACAGTGGTGGCTTCAAAGGAGTTTCACCAAGCCCCTATCAAGGAGAGGTTGACATGAAAAAGTCACCCATGGAATGCCCTCCCAGAGATATCCCACGTATAACGTCAACCATGAATTGCCCTCCCAGAGATATCCCACGTATAACGTCAACCATGAATTGCCCTCCCAGAGATATCCCACGTATAATGTCAACCATGAATTGCCCTCCCAGAGATATCCCACGTATAACGTCAACCATGAATTGCCCTCCCAGAGATATCCCACGTATAATGTCAACCATGAATTGCCCTCCCAGAGATATCCCACGTATAATGTCAACCATGAATTGCCCTCCCAGAGATATCCCACGTATAACGTCACCCATGAATTGCCCTCCCAGAGATATCCCACGTATAACGTCACCCATGAATTGCCCTCCCAGAGATATCCCACGTATAACAAGGCTGAAATGTAAGAGGAAATGTTGCAAAAAACTTAAAACACAAGGGAAAGACATCAAAATAACACCGATGTCAGCGGAGGGGCTCTCTGAGGTGGGCCCGATTGCTAAGAAGTACTTGAAGAAAAATGGTGATTTTATTTTTGGGATACATTTTGACAAGGAGGCGAATGCGTTTAAAGTGGGGCGAGATTTAGTGATGGTTGACGGGAATGATTTGGTGTTGAATTTTGAAGAAGAAGTGATGAGATATACTGGAACAGAAGGACTTTGGAGGTTGATAACCCAAGACATGAGTTACTTTGATGAGGATTACTATTTTTCAGACGAGGATTGGGTGGTGTATATGGAGCTCTTGTTGAGGACAAACTACCACCAATGTAGTGACACTGTAGCCAAGGATGATGACCCTGAAAACATCACTCCGATGTTCCTCTGCTGCTTAGGTCTGGGAGCTGGAGGTGTAGCAGTGGGTGGAGCAGGGGGGTTGGCAGTCGGGGGTGCAGGGGGATTGGTTGCAGGGGGTGCCGGAGGTTTAGTGGTGGGGGGAGCAGTTGGAGGAGCGGTAGGGTTTGCTGGTGGGGTAGGGTTCACTCTAGCAACACTGTTGGGTTTGAAGTTCGCTGCTAACCTGGGTAAGGTTCTCACAAGTGCCCTGTACACAGTACTCTCAAAAAAGGCAAATTTTATAGCGGGAGCACTTGGGGGCATGGCGCAAGCTGGTGTAAACATTTATGGGAAAATTGGACAACTGAAGGATGGTATCTATGATGCACTGAAAAACTTAGCTCCCAAGCCGATCAGTTGGGGAACGTATCTGAAGGACAAAATGTCCGATTTGTTCTGGGGGGCGGTTGGTAAAATTGTCCCAATATCCCCAGGTGGAGGACCTGATTTGAGTTATCTGAAGTTTTGGGAATGGTTCAAATGTCCCACCTGTATCCTCTTCAAAGAGTTGGATGAACTTCTACGCCTGTTAATCAGTCTCCAAAAACCGGAAACCTCTCCCAACAAACAGTGTGGCTTCAACCAGAACTGCCTCCTATTCTGGATCTTGGAGCGGATTGTGGCATGTTTCGGGAAGGAAGGTGGATGTGAGAAGCTCATTGATTGGCTGAAAATCAACGTACCATTAATTATCTCCAGTGGTTTACTGAGACAGCTGATAGAGAATCTTCCCTGGGGTTATCAGCAGAAGACTAACCCGATCTGTGGACCCCAGACTAAACCTGCCCAACAGGATAAGGATTGCAGCAATCAAGGCCAGAGGTACAAATGGTACTTAGATCTGGATATCAAGCTGGAGGCTGAGGTGAGAGTTGGTGTGGAAGTGTTGGATGTCTTGTTCAAGGAAGATCCTCAGTTCTTTGAGAAAATTGAAGGATCCATCAACTTGCCTTGCAAGGAGCTCAACGAGGCTCTCAAGAGTCTGCTAGAGTTTTTGAAAAACTATTTCCAAATAGAGAGCCAAGGTGAGTGTCTTATATGACACTGCTTAGAGTAGTGTAGGCTCTCAAAAGTCCTACAGTTCATGAAAAACTAAATGGAAAATCAAGGTGAGTGTCTTATATGAACTGTAGAGTAGGCTCTCCAGAGTCTGCTACAATTTCCTGAGAGACTATTTTCAAATAGAGTCGAGATGAGTGACTAATATGCTGAAGAGAAGATTAGATTTAGATGAAATTGAATGAAGACACTCTTTATTTGGCGGAGTTGGGACTTTTCAGTCCTCTCTACCGCTCAACCGTGAGATGTTAGGTTTCTAAAGTATCGATTAGAGTGTCTTATGGTGTATTGGGAAAGTTGTCTCTTACTCCTTACTCTTCAAATACAAAATGTTTCTCCATGTCTGTAATAAAACCGATCTTGCAATGATACAAAGTCTATTTTCTTTTTAAAAGCTGTCAATGAAATCTGTTATACAGATTTCTGTGACATGTTTCATGAAATTTGTAGAAAATAGAGTGTGTCTCAATTTCACTTCCTATTGCTTGTAAGTGAACCAGTTTGAACACTTTTATACTGTCGTAACGACATTTATCCCATATTTAAATTGGAATTCATTTGTTTCCATAAAGAAATATTACAAACAGCATGAATACAACGCAATTTATACACTGAGTTTGTGTGTGTGATTCATCACACAAACTGTACTACAAATGGAGAAACTGTATAAAAAATGTTGTTGAATGTTTATGATAATTATTGGAAATGTATATCGTGACGAAAGTCGTTTCAAAGTAATGTTGGAATTGATTTTTGAAATATAGTACTCACACAGTATGAGTAATGAATAATCATGTAGATCTCTCTTAGGCTCAACTCACACGCGACTCAGATCGAGAAGAGACTCGACTCTAGTGGAGAGCGTGTTTTGAAATGGTGACGTCGCGGAGACTAGAACCGACTGTTTTGAGTGTCACCATTTGGAAACACATGCTCTCGACTAGAGTCGAGTCTCTTCTCGACCTGAGTCGCGTAAGTGTGAGTTGAGCCTTAATCTCAAATTATAGTTTATTACAAGATTTACAAAAAAAGTATTTTTATAAACTTTGGACTATTAGAGGTTTTTTTTTCATGAGGCTTAGGACAACACATTTTGAACAGAGATTAATAGGTTATTGGTTTAAACCATAGAGAAACAATAGCATAAGTAGATATCCCATGGTATAGGGCGTTTATGTCGCAACTTTTACTGTTATCTCAAGCTGATAATCCACGTAATTCTTTCCTGTGAAGCTTTATGACGCTGGTAGTTTCTCATATTGTGCCGTTCATACACTCTCACTCAACAAAACAGTAAAAATTGACAGTAATCGGCTTGAGATAACAGTAAAAGTTGCGACATGAACGCCCTATACCGTGGGATTTCTACTTACGCTATTGTTTCTCTATGGTTTAAACTCACTAAGCACATAATAATAAATGAAATCATATCTAAATGTAGACTCAGATTAGCGTGCATGGTTCACCTTCAGAAGAATACTGATGATTTAGGAATTTCAAGTTTGAGTGTGTCGAGATTAAATTTAGGAGTGAGTTGAAAAGCGATGAGGATAATGTAGAATAGAGCTAGATTTAATGATATTGATATAATGACAGCGGTTGAAATGATTGAGGATACTGACTATAAGGTCATTGATGAATTAATAAATAATGATAATATATTTTGTTAAGCGTAGTGAAGACTTCAATTTGAGCTAAAGAATGTAAAAATCTGGTGTGGCGCACTCACACAACTTTCCTTGCCGTTATGAAAATTGATCACCTGACGCTAGTGTTCCCGCGCATCGCAAGTCTACTATTCTAAGATTTGAGCCAGCTGGTGACAGGACAATAACGCTGTAGACACACGAGGTCTGCTATCTCTTCATAGTGAATGATTTAATAGAATCAACAAATGCCAACAGTTTGCAATTGACTAATCTTATTTTCTCGAATTTCGAGCATATTTTCAATTTTAGGTGAAAATGTTACTGACATTAATTGATGAGATTTTTATGCTCAATCTCTTCCACTCGAATTTTTTGTTTAAATTGTATCTGAAGCCTGATAATTGGGAATCTAAAACCAAACTTTGCATAGATGGTGCAGTGCTCCTGAAATTTTTACAGATATGAGACTTGTGGCAGTTGATAGAGCTTATCAATGACTTTTCTAGGTATGAATTTGATCAGAATCGTTGGAGCCGTTTTCGAGAAAATCGCGAAAAACCCTGTTTTTGACAACATTTTCGCCATTTTAGCCGCCATCTTGAATTGCATATGATCGAAAATGTTCGTGTCGGATCCTTATAGTGTAAGGACCTTAAGTTCCAAATTTCAAGTCATTCCGTTAATTGGGAGATGAGATATCGTGTACACAGACGCACATACACTCATATATATATACACACACACACACACACACACACACACACACATACAGACCAATACCCAAAAACCACTTTTTTGGTCTCAGGGGACCTTGAAACGTATAGAAATTTAGAAATTGAGGTACCTTAATTTTTTTCGGAAAGCAATACTTTCCTTACCTATGGTAATAGGGCAAGGAAAGTAAAAAGTAAACACCAATGATAATTATTTATTAAGCTTGAGAGTTTGGATAACTAAGGCTCAACTCACACTTACGCGACTCAGGTCGTGAAGTGACTCGACTCTAGTGGAGAGCATGTGTTTCCAAATGGTGACACTCAGACCAGTCGATTCTAGTCTCCGCGACTAACTGTTTACGGAGGTAGTGGACTGGCACCACTTGAAAACACCTTCTCTCGACTAGAGTCGAGTCTCTTCTCGGCCTGAGTCGCGTAAGAGTGAATTGATCCTCTGTCTCTCTTACTGTGCCGTACTTACACTCTTTACCCGGCCAGAACAGTAATAATAAACAGTAGTTTGCAGTAGTCTGCTTGTTTAAACAAAATATTTATTCATTTATTTATACAACTTACGCCCAGGCTAACTTACGCCCAAAACATCGGCTTGAAATTTGGAACAAAACGACAATATCCATGGGATATCTTCTTATTATGCTATCTTTTCTCTATGGTTGAAGTGTAATCTGTCTTGTAAGGCCCGGTTGCATAAAAGCCGGTTGAATTTTAAGTGAAGTTGATTTCACGAGAACCAATCAGAGAAGGCTTTTCTGAAAAGACGGCTTCTTTGATTGGTTCTCGTGGGATTAATCAAGATTTAAACTGAACCAACGTTTGTGCAACCAGCACTAAGAGTCGATCTCTCTAGTAAAGTTTTCAAGTGTTGAAAACCGACCGCTGCAGTCCCAATAAGTAGTGTTACCTCTAGTTAATTTATCCATTCAACTCTTTGGTCAGTAAAATCCACACTTGGATACCATATGATACCAATCTTGAAAAACTCATAAAAAATTAATTTGTATTTTCAAAACCATATGTTAGTTGTTAATGAAATGTAGTTGAATCAACGTTCAAAATTTTCTCTTGAATGGGTGTACAAAATTTTCAGTTACATGTCTCTTTTCCAATTATTTTTCATAATTCATTTTAGCACTTGATAAACAAAACAAATTGATCGTATGCAACAACAAATTGAGCCAAGATGCCTAACAAGGTCGAATCTTTTTCGGTTGAGACCGATTTGGACGAAATGTGTGTTTGCATCTCTAGGAGAGCAGACCCTAATCGTCCCAAGGCAGATGGTAAGTTTTATCAATATTATTTGTATGAGCTTAGGGAATAACTTCTAATAAGTGTAGGTATTGATAGCTTGGAACAATCAACTCTATCACAAAAGTAAATAAACAAATCAAAATAGCAAAACAGCTCACAATTTCAAGTCTCAACACAACAGAAACCTGTCAACCAAAGTCAATTTACACCACAGTTGTCAACTGAAATTGCAACAATATTTAGCAATTTGTTACAAATTTCTTATAAAGCACAGCACCATTCAACTTGATTCTAAAGAGAAAATTTTCAACATTTTGAAAACTATTCGTGAACAACATTTTGGGTATAAGTGACAACTCTGATGTATACGTGCCTTAACAAGAGAATTATGATCGCTCAAAATAATAATTGATGTGATTCAAAATGGTAATAACCTGACCAGTACACTGTTCTATATGATAAGCTAGGAAATTAATGCCGTTTAAAGGGCAGATAAACTGACGCAAAAAGGATGAATGCTCTCAGACTATTCTAATAAGTAGACCTTTATTAGCTGAAATGGTTTAATAAACTTATTGGACTAACTGTTACTTTAACAGATAATAAAAATTTAACAATACAATATAGACAGCAGGCTGTGAAGTGTGATTAAAAAAATAACATGAAAATATGCAAGCAAGAAACAACTAACTTACATCAGACTTGAAAAAATAGGTCTTGGTCTTGATTCTAAACCTGAATAATAAAGATCAAATAAAGCTAACAAATTAAATGAAATCTATTCCAAGTAGGTGAAGCACTATTATCAAACAATATTTTGAAAATTGGAGATTAGCAAAATATCAAATCTACAACTTTGATTTAAGTTATTGTAAACAAGACTACCGTAATAATAATATTATCACTTACGGTGTTTCAATAATCAACTGCCAAAATGATAGTATGTTTAGCTCCATATTGTGTAGTTCAATTCACACGAAAAATTAATTATTAAATATTAAAGAAATTTACTCAGAAAATCCACACCATACAACTGTACTAGCAACCCGTTTTCAACTTATTCAACTGTCATCTGTCATCTGTCTTCCTCACCACAAATCAAAACAAACGAAAAAATCAAGTGAAAAAAAAAGTCAAAGAACTTCTAAACGACTTGTCTCTCTCAAGGAAATTGCACCAGATTGCGCATGTCATATTCATAAGTGCGGGCATTTCAACTTTTCGATCGTTGTTTATTATTATAGTGAGGTCCACATTCTAAGTGCAGTGAAGAAGATAGCAGAACAACGTTACCGAACCTCTATCTTGTCAATGCCTTCTATAGACGATAACGCATACAGGTTCATTGAGGGCCGGCTGTACCCTATAGTAAGGTCTACGTTATAATGGCAGTGCTGGAGATAGGTATATAGGTCGGAGACAAACGTTGCCAATCCTCTGTCTTGTCAATGCCTTCTATAAATGATAGCTGATACAGGTTTATTGATGTAGTATTCACTGTTTATTCTCGTTTAAAATAATAGATTATATTTTTTAATAATGAATTTTCATAATTAAGATGAAATATTTTGTTAATTACCGTATTAATTCTTCATTGTTAAAAGACGATCTGGCAACAGAGCAAAGCAAGAAAGAGATAGCGCTATCCGCTCTGTTTAATGATAGACAAGAATAGCAATACCATTGCTAATCAAATACTGCCATTATAACATGGACCTCACTATAGCTTCCCTCTCCTATAGGTTTTAAATAAAGGCAGCCAATCAATCAACCAAATTTAAAGTTTTAACATATATTCTGTACAGATTGAGCTGTTCAACGAATTTGACTGACTCATTTGTCCTTTTTGTAGAAGTAACAGGATAATAACTGTTTAAAGTCTAGAACTTAGCTGAATCCCGAGCTCGGAAACTGGTCCTTAATATTTCTTGTGTCACCTTTTACTTTCTATGATAACTCTATTTTTAAAAAACTCTATTTTTAAGTAACTTTATTTTTAAAAATATCTTACAACTACAGACTTCTTGCTGAAAAATTGGAAAAAGAAAACTGGAATACAATTTTTGGAAATGAAGATATAGATATACTTGTTGAAAGTTTGTGGAACGGTTAAATGGTATTATTAATTAAGTCAAAACTGAGATAAACATTCCTCGCCGAAATCGCCCTTTGAAGCCTTGGATAACGCAAGGAATAATAAGCTGCTCATGAAATTGCAGAACAGAATTGTTTTCTCATTAAAAAATGGTTAGACAAAAACACTTTGAGCTTGATTATTGATAAAACCAATAACATCACCTTTGCACTCAATACAACTGGTAACCCGACGAAAATATGAATCTGAGACTACATTCAAACTGCAACATGAACTTCAATAACTGCACTTGTCCCATAATAAAAAGAGTAACAAGCACAAAATATCTAGGCGTCATAATAGATGAATATTTGAAGTGGGACATCCATATCAAATTTTATGCAAAAGAATCAGATATCTTTCTTATAAATTCTAAGAAGCAAAAAAAAATTCTAAACTCAAGTCATCTTAAAATGGTATACTTTGCACTGGTACAGTCCATAATTCAGTATGGTATTTCAGTATGGGGGGGCTGTTATAATTCCCACTTGGAAGAGCTTTTCATAATTCAAAAATCAATCATTAAAACAATCTTAAATAAGCCTAGACTTTTCCCAACCAACCTGACTTTTGAAGAGTTTAACGTGTTGATAGTTAGACAGTTGTATGTAATGAATGTAGTGAAGTATATATTTAAATATAAAAATAATTTCATTTGCACTTATAATACTATCAATAATCAATACAATTTAAGACCCACCTCAAATAAGTACCTAATCTATCATACTAACATTGAAAATATTAGAAGACAACTCATATATTCAAGCACTAAAATTATAAATAAAATTCCTGAACAAATTATTAGCTGTGCCAAGATAACAAAAAAAGTAAAAACAGATATCAATGCTTGGATCAAAATTAACTACTTCTTCTACCTTTGAGAACTATAATAAGTTAACAGAGAACTTTTCTGATTAGTGCGCTCACTTCCCCTACTTGTGCTCTATCACATCTCTTTCCCAATCCTTTCCAAAAATTCCAAGGATCAAAAGCCTTCTTATGACATGGATAGCCATAGTTGGAAGAACTTTTGATCCTCTACCCTTCTTCACCACATAACATGTATAAATTGCCTTCTATTATTGTAATGTGTTCTCATATTTATGTTATTTATTTTATACTGTAATGTTTTTTTATTGATGTAATTAATTTTTATTTCATATTGATGTATCTTATGTGTGTGTGTGTGTGAATAAATAGATTGAATTGAATTGAATTGAACTCGAGGGCTATTCTTAGATCAGTTTTTTATTAATCTAAATTCTTCTCTATATTATTTCATTGATTTTTCAGGTCCAATAAGTATGAATTTGGTTGTTAATGATTCATGCAGGAAAGGCGGTGAAGGTAAGGCTGATAATAAATTATAAGGTGTAACATATATTTTTCTATTCGTTATTGATTTTTTTTATATAAAATCCCCCCCCCCCCAGAATTTAAGTATACAGTCTGCATCTCTAACCCCCCTTCCCCACCACCAAAATCTTTCAAGGATACGTTCTGCGGCCAAAACTCCTAACCCCCCCCCCACAAGATGTGGAGAAAGGATATTTTGTGACAATAATTTGTTCTTCGAGACAGTTCATTATTTGCGACAGAAATGACTAAACATCTTCAAGTTGGGATCTGAGTTTTTTTATCTCCATCCCAGTAAAGCTTCTGTTATAAGTTTTCCTAGGTTTTGCTGGCATTACCAGATTGGAAAATTGTTATTTTTAGTACAAGAATTTATTTGTAATTCTACTCATCTGTCATTTATATCATTTTTATTTATTTCATTTTACAATCACAAGATCAAATTGATGATTGGAAGAGAATCAACAGGATAAACCCAAAACGGTTTCTCCCCCTATTCACCTATTGAATTGTTCTCGATTTGATAAAATAAATTTGAAATTGTTAATTTTGAGTTCGGTAATAGGTGAGTGACAGAGATGGGTATGTTTCAGAGCCAGACGCATGGGCTGGAACGAGAGGAGCAGGAGTATCAGCCATGGCAAGCCATTACTATAATTATGATGATGAAGACGAAGATGAAGATTTGCCAGTATTCAATAGCTTGACCGAAAAATATCTGAACACGAGCAGAGATTTCGAGTATGGAATACACTATGATCAGCAAACAGGGAATTACAAAGTTGGAAACATGTCGGTAGGGTTTGAAGGCAGTGATATTCTCGTAAACTACCCAAGAGGAACCATGAGGTACACGGGAACAGATGGTCTATGGAGACTTTTGACACAAGATACAATCTACCATGGTGACTTGCAGTATTTCACAAACTTTGATTGGATTATTTATATGGAAATTCTGTTGAGGGCAAACCAACAACCAAAGCCTACAGAGGTGTCACAATATGCATTTGATGAAGAAAATGAACTGGCCAAAGATGTACTGGCGTGTATTGGCTGTGCAGTTACCAATTATATGAAGGAGAAGTTGGCGACAGCACTGTACGATGCTCTAATCTGGTTTGGACAAAAAGTGGACGAATATTTTGGGGAATCAGGAGAGAAGGTGAAAGAGGCAGCTGAGCTCATATATGGGCAAATCGGTTACCTCGGTGGACGAATTTATGATAAACTACAGGAATATTGGCAATGTAATACAAGATGGCAATGTGGAGGTAAACCTGGAGGAACACCTGGAGGCCCCCCTGGTGGACCACCCGGAGGCCCACCTGGAGGACCACCTGGAGGCCCCCCTGGTGGACCACCCGGAGGCCCACCTGGAGGCCCCCCTGGTGGACCACCCGGAGGCCCACCCGGAGGACCCCCAGGTGGCCCACCCGGAGGACCCCCAGGTGGCCCACCTGGAGGCCCACCTGGTGGACCACCCGGAGGACCACCTGGAGGCCCACCTGGAGGCCCACCTTGTACTGGAAGAGATCCAAAAGATCCATATTGTGGACAAGAGCCTGGAGGACCTCCCGGAGGCCCACCGGGGGGACCACCAGGAGGCCCACCTGGAGGACCACCAGGAGGACCACCCGGAGGACCCCCAGTAGGCCCACCGGGGGGACCACCTGGAGGCCCTCCGGGGGGACCACCTGGAGTCCCACCGGGGGGACCACCAGGAGGCCCACCGGGGGGACCACCAGGAGGCCCACCGGGGGGACCACCAGGAGGCCCACCGGGAGGACCACCAGGAGGCCCACCGGGAGGACCACCAGGAGGCCCACCGGGAGGACCACCGGGAGGACCTCCTGGAGGACAAGGACCACCTGGAGGACAAGGCCCACCAGGAGGACAAGGCCCACCAGGAGGACAAGGCCCACCAGGAGGACAAGGCCCACCAGGAGGACAAGGCCCACCAGGAGGACAAGGCCCACCAGGAGGACAAGGCCCACCCGGAGGACCATCTGGAGGTACTGATGGTATAGAGCCTGGTGAAGGGTCTGGTGACAAGGATCTTTTCGGTAGGTTGGGCTGTGTGGCTTGTGCTTATATCAAAGATCTGGACGAACTTTTACGTCGACTTGTCAGTCTACAGAAACTGAAATTGTCAGAGAAGATGTACTGCGGCTTCACACAGAGCTGCCTGCTGTTCTGGATCATGCAACGCATTGTGGCCGCCCTGGGCCAGAAGGGTGGAGGCGAGCTACTCGTCGACTGGGCGGTCATCAACAAGGCACTGATTGCCGAAACCAATCTACTCAAGAAACTAAGCACCAGCCTGCCTTTTGGATTCCATCACATGGGCAACCCTCTTTGTAGCCCAACACCCCCTGAGAAGGGCAAGCGGAAAAAGGGCACACGACATGACACAGCTTGTGTGGTCCACGATGAAAAGTATTTCACGTTCCAGCAGCCAAATGCGGAACTGGTGCAAGACATTCGCGTTGGCATGAAGATGCTAGAGTCATTGTTCAATGAGGATCCCAAATTCTTTGAAAAATTAGAGAATCTTCCTGTCTGTTCAACTACGGACCTCAACACAGCCTTTGACCGAGGGCATCAATATCTAAGGAGTTATTACAGTTGATCTAAACACAGCTTTTGATAGAGTGCTTATTTATAAGGAGTAATTTGTTACATTTGATAAAGTACTCGATTTCAATTTTATAATTCAACAGAACTCTTTGAAAATGAATAGGTATTTTATTTCTTAAATAACAATTAAAACGTTTTGGCAAAAATTATATAGTTTCATCAGTCTATTCATTTTACTAGTGATTTTTCTTTTTCTGTAGTTGATAAGTTACTCCAATCCTAAGACAACATAATGATCACTAGAATGACTATGAACAGTGCAAAGTATATTATGATGAATTCAGAATTTTTCCATCATTCCATAGTTTCAACAATGCTATCAGCATTGATCAGGCTATTATTTTTTATTAATAGCTAATAATCATGTTTATGTAACTGCGGGCCATTTTCACAGTATCAGATCAAACTAAATTTTATTTTAAACTGGATCAAATACATATAAAGTCTCCTTCTTCGTTGGAATATGTGTTTCATTTTTAAATTCGGTTTAAGAACTGACTGAAAACGACCCTAAATATCGAGTAATAACTTGTCTACAATCGAGCATATCCTACTCTATTGGAGAATATTATTGCTGATAATTATTATCAAACGAAAATCTAAATTATATTCTGCAATTCACCCCGCAGACTTCTGCTACTGCAAAAAAAGATTGACAACAGGGTAAACAACTAGATGGAAATTCGATGAGCGTTACTATACAAAAATTATCTGTCAGCCCAGGTTTTTTTGTCTGTATGACAAAATCATTCATTTGAAGCTATCACCATGATACCCGAATGATAACTATACATACAACTCGCCGTGAGAGAATTTTCAGTAGAGAGGATTATGAAAACGATAGATTTTAAAATAGGTGGAGAGTAATAATTTGAAGCGCCCAAAGCAGAATTTTCATTCAAAGAATGAGGTACAATTGGAGAACTATAGAAAAGCTATATCACACTCACATCGATTTTTGGACGTACGATTTCTTTTGTTTAAAACTACGTGGATAATCTACACCTAAACTTGTAGTCAGAACCTGAAAAATTTTGAACTCTTCAACTGAAAATAGGTCTATAACCATCCTATGTAAATTAATAATCTTTATTCAAAATTTCGTGTTAACCAGTAGTAGTTCAGACGTGATGAAGCATCATTAGTGTATTTCCTGTCCCACACATGTTTAAACCAATATTTTTCTTTATAATATCATAAATTTCACGAACTCGGTTGTGCCTTCAAATTAAAGAGTAGGCCTCCTAGTGAATGTATAGAAAAAATTATTAGCTCTGCACTAATGAAAAAATAATTGAAATTGAATTCATGTATATATATAAGCTTGTTATCCTATCAATTCTCTGCCATTTACTTAATTTCTTGCATGTAAATAAATCAATCACACACGACACAATTAACTTGCAATGAAAAACAACATATTTTTCAAATTACTTTTATTGATACATCGAGAAAAGCTTAGAATCTATATTCAAAATGTCAGGTTTTGGAATCTCCAGTGGCGTTTGCTAGTAGAAAGTACAGGTAGAGAGTTGGATGGAAGCAACAATATGGAAATATCAATCCAAAAGGTGTCAAGTTTTCAGCATTCACACCTAAACTGAAATTAAATTAAGGTGATAATGCAACTCATTCTCACTGTAGCAGTTATCAGAAGGAGAGAAGGAGCTGTTTCATTTCAACGTATAATTCATTGATCAGTTTTCTTTAGTACCTAATTTACAGTTTAATTTGTATCGGAGGAGAGTTGATATTTCTCCATAATTGGAAGAAAAAGAGGTTGGTGTTGTTCAAAATCAATTCAAATTACAGAACCAGGTTTTATGGCAACACCAGCCACGAAACTTATCTGCGTGTTCACGGTCTGCATGGAAGTTCAGCTGAAGATGTGGCAGGTGTTGCCTTGAAACCTGGTTCTGTATTTGAATCGATTCTGAACAATTATAGTGATATTGAAAACATCAACGTTCTTCCAATTATGGAGAAATACCACAAAATCTCTTCCCATATAATAAATTATTAAAGAATAATAAACACTCCAATCATTCCAATAAAACAAATCACTATCTCACTTGACAAAATTTCTTTACACATGATTATTATCATTGGTATGATGCTACTACCATATTTCAACAGTCATAGTTGTATGCAGCAATACTTCTCCTTCCTCTTTGACCTCCTTGTTTACCTCCCTGTCCTCCTCCTCCTCCTCCCCTACCTCCTTGAGGACCTTGTTGCAGAGCCCCACCCATAAGTCCTGCCTTTGCATTAAAACCAAGGTTATAGGCTGTAATACTTCTGTTTCCTCCTTCATAATTGTAACCCTGTTGTCCACAGTTATAATTATTGTTTCCTGAGATCTGTTTATTCCCAGCACCTTGATAATTGTAAGGCATAGCTGGGTTATCCCTGGGAGCAACATCGTATTCGTACCAAAACCAGAAGTTGGATCTTTCGTCATCACCATAATTGCATTTTGAAATACTTTTATTATTGTTTCCTCCTTGATAATTGTATCCCTGACTGTCACATCCATAGTTATTCCCTCCATTATAAGCTGAAACCCCAACATCGTGGTATGGCCCTTTATCTGGCACTTTTCCTCCATAGTTGTAGGATGAAACCCCTCCATTATTGTACACCTCTTTTCCACAATAAGCTGAAACCCCAACATCGTGGTATGGCCCTTTATCTGGCACTTTTCCTCCATAATTGTAAGATGCAGCCCCTCCATCATTGTACACCTCTTTTCCACAAAAAGCTGAAACCCCAACATCGTGGTATGGCCCTTTATCTGGCACTTTTCCTCCATAGTTGTAAGATGTAGCCCCTCCATCATTGTATACCTCTTTTCCACAATAAGCTGAAACCCCAACATCATGGTATGGTCCTTTATCTGGCACTCTACCTCCATAATTGTAAGATGAAATACCTTCGTTTCCACCTCCATAATTGTATATGTCTTTTCCACATTCATTGTTGAAGGCAGAAATATCACCTTCATAATAATTATTGTAGCCTTGGTTCGTACACCAATCATCGTAATATCCACCACCACCAGATCGCTCAGAGTTTATTGGCTGGTTTGTCTCATAATCATTATAATAATGCTTTTCTGCGTCTGCAAAATGAAATGTTGTTTTTTGTAATTAGAATATTATTTTCTGTCACTTAATTTATGTTTCTCTGTAACGTTTTCATAAATGTCAGAGGTATTATTTATTGAACATTGAAAAACATTTCAATTTCATTTATTGATTAGAATATTCAAAACATATTACAAATTCTTTATAAAATGACATATCATTAAAAATAAAATAAAATAAACATAGTTACTCATACATATATACTTGAATAAAATTAAAATAAAATATAAAACCTAGGCATCACCAGCAAAAAGAAAATCTTTGTCCGCTGATGAGAGTTGCAAAACAGTAAAAGAAAAACATAATATTTCGAAATAATACAGAAATAATAAAACTTTATAACAGCAGAATAATAAAAAATCAAACAAAAATTGTGCAGAAAAAAGACTATAAAATGAAAATAAAAGAATTAAAATTAAATTGCTATATTTAAGGTAAAGAAATATTTCCTCTTAATCCACTCATTGACGCTCTTTTTACTAATTTTGAAATCTAGGTCAAAAGGTATTTCACTGATCAGTTTACTGCTTGTGTAAATTAGCTGTCTTTTGATCAATAAAAGTTTAGTAGGATAATTCCTCTGTTACACCCGGTCTGAAATGATAAGTTTTCTTGGTTACAATATAAAAAAAGTTTAAGAAATCATCGTATTAGGTAGGTACTTTAAAAATGTTATATATAATATTGGGAGAGAGATAGTACAAGGAGTATCCTTATTTCCTCTCTCTCGGTGAGTGATTCCTTGTGAAAATGATGAATAAATAGTAATAAAGTAATTTAGCCTTTATACTTGGATTATTTTTCTATATCACTATAGAAACTATGAAATTACTTTGCAATCTCTATTATTATTTTTACTTTCCTTGCCCTATTACCATAGGTAAGGAAAGTATTGCTTTCCAAAAAAAATTAAGGTACCCTAATTTCAAGTTTTCTATACGTTTCAAGGTCCAAAAACATGATTTTTGGGTGTTGGTCTGTGTGTGTGTGTGTGTGTGTGTGTGTGTGTGTGTGTGTGTATGTCTGTGAACACGATAACTCCATTCCTAATTAACCGATTGACTTGAAATTTTAAACTTAAGGTCCTTATACCATGAGGATCTGACAATAAGAAATTCAATAAAATTGAATTCAAAATGGCGGAAAAAATGGCGGATAATTACTAAAAAACCATATTTTTCACGGGGTTTCTCGAAAACGGCTCTAACGATTTTCTTCAAATTTATACCATGGATTTATAAGCCCTATCAACTGAAATGAGTCTCATTCCTGGGAAAATTTCAGGAGCTCCGTAATATTCTTGAAAAAAATGGCGGATAATGACTAAAAAGCCATGTTATTCTTGGTTTTCTCGAAAACGGCTCTAGCGATTTTCTTCAAATTTATACCATGGATAGCTATTTGTAAGCCCTATCAACTGACACGAGTCTCATTTTTGGGAAAATTGCAGGAACTCCGTAATATTCTTGAGAAAAATGGCGGATAATTACTAAAAAACCATGTTTTCCACGTTTTTCTCAAAAATAGCTTGACCGATTTTTTTCAAATTCATACCCTGTATAGTTATTTGTTAGCTCTATCAACATAAGTCTTCTTTCTGGGAAACTGATGGGGGTCCACCCCATCCTTGAGAAATAAACTTAGTAACCTCCTTCTCGTGCATGAGGTAGATAGGTAGCGCAGTTCATAAAAATAACACAAAGTCGAGTTATTTCATCTGTAGAACAGCTGTTTCGACGACTTTAAAAAAATGACGACTAAAAAAAATCATCGAATTTCACAGTTTACACAAAGGAAAAAGTAATCTGAAAACAATTATATATAAACATATTATACAGAAGTCTGATTGTAGTTTCAAATATGAGCAAGGAAAGTTGTGTGAGTGTACCACACCAGATTTTTTATTATGGTAATAGTTACTAATTGGAATAGCTTTGGACTGGAAGCAGAGAATATTGTTGGAAAATTGACCTTTAGACAAAAGCGTTAGAGAGGTAGCAAAATTAAGAAGAGTGACTGAATTCTCACTAAATATCAAATTGGATTGAATTGAATATGAAAAGCTGAGCCCTGTTAGAAAAAGGCTACACGATAAAAGTTCCAGCTTTCCTATTCTAACAACTATAGCAAAATCCACGTTATGCAATCATCATCTTGATACCATCAATCATATTTTTCCGATGAGTCAACAAATATTGTGAATAATATAGGTAGCAATGAGAAAGATAGGAAAACACTGTTGCCGGTTACACGTTCATCTTCGAGTAGGTGCTGGCGGACTCAAAGGAATGTGTTAAATGTTCGCTTCGATCGATGACGGCTATAAAATTAATAAATCAATAATTTAACTTTCCCCAAACAGCTAATTTTAGATTATTTTTTATTAAAGAATTGTAAACAAGATTAACTCTGATTTGTACACTAATTAATTTATAGTTTTTATACTCCATAACAGCATATGAATTTAAACTTGTCTAAATATATATGTTTCAAATATAATTATAATTATAGTACTTATTCATGCTTACCATTATTTGATAATCCCAAGCTCTTAAACTAGTCAAAATATAAATATATGTTTCAAAAACTTATTTATGCTCACCATTATTTGATAATCCCAAGCTCTTCCCGATTAACAAATTAATGTCAAGATTATCTTCACAGGCGATCAACTGAATTCTGTTGGGCATGATGTTATTTGCCTTATCGCCTTCAAAAGATAAAAAAATCACTGAAAATTTTGCCCCTTTACTCGGTCACATCCAAAATAAGTTTGATTCAAATAACAAACTTTGTCAACATCATAACAACATGTTTTAATCTTTTTCTTAGGATCATCAGCTTATCGTTTCCCGGCACGTGTAAGTATTTTCAAATATATTTTTAAAACTACACGGTATAAATTTTGGATAATAAATAGTCTAAATACCGTACATCAATTTTTCTAGAATGAAGTTTGATTCAAATTACATGAAAAATGTTGATATCAATAATGTGAATAATATATTCATTTATTGACAATCATAATAAAAAATGATAATCGATATTACAAAAATAGATTCATCCTAAATAATTCAACCTTCCTCTCAGAATAACCTTCTCCGATTGGTTCTCATGGAATTCCATCATGATTGAAATTCAACAGGCTTTTGAGCAACCGGGCTATAATTATTGAAAAGGATAGTTGTTATCAATATTAATGTAATAGATTTTACTTTATTCAGATTGAGGTTCAGTTATAGCCTAATAACAGTTATGAAAAAAAGATTAAATTGAAATTCATATCAATATTATTGATATACTTAGTTTACCTATGTTTTTTATATGAAGGTAATAAATTACAAAATGCTACTCGTCTATCGTAGTATTTAAAGCAACACCAGAGTTTTCAACAAATTGCGACGAATTCCTTGAAAATAACAGCAACATTTTGTCGTCAACTTGTGGAAATCCTTGTTCCAACACATCTTTGTTTACCACTCAGGGTGGGAAACACTGAGAAAGATGCCAACAAAATGTTCTCTCTCTTCAACTACTCTCACTGGGCAAAAAATTGACAACCTTTGTTGCTGTACATTTTTGAGAAGAGCAGCTTTTCTTCTACAAAAAATTGACAAGCTCTCTTGTAGAAATCACATCTCTCAGCACGCTGTTCAGCGTCCGTCTTTAAAGATGATTTGATTGATTGATTGATTGAGTACTTTATTTATGTAGATTACAATATATACTGGCTTATACACTTATATACAATAGCTTACAATACAGCAAAATTATAGATGAATTTACATAATATAGACTAAGAAAATAATTATTGAACTGTATATGATATGAAAAGTAATTTGTAATATAATAACTATAGATAATTAATTATATTGTTATGCATCTACATAAATTGGCGGAGCTTTGGACATATCAATGTCCATTCTTTGGAAAGAATATTAAAAATATCCTCCCCACTAACTCTCTACCAAAGAGATATGGCTAATAAATTGTAAATGAAAAACAATGGAAAATATACAACAATGTTTATTTAGGTAGACTGAGTTATAAAATGGTCTAAATCTAAAGTTATTTTCAAACTTTGAAAATAGATTGAGTTGAAGTTGTTGGTTTTACAGGGCAAGTGTTTCAATCCTTAATGCATATTGTGCAATAAAATTCTGTCAATGTTTGAGAAGACATCAACACAAAACCTCTTCACATACTTTATACTTGAATCTTTGATACACTCATATTGAATGAATTCTTGAGGTCATTACACACCCTGCTACGTTTAGCTGGAAATACGTCTTCGGTAGACGTCCTATCTCTCAATATTGAAATCTACGCTACGATGGTGTGAATAATGAGAGATAGGACGGCTATCTATTCTGAAACCGTCTTCCTTACTGAACGTAGATGAGTGTGTGACCTTTACATATTGAAAAGTGTAATACCGTTCTTTGAAAACATGCATGTAAAATAATATGTAGAGAGGTTTTGTGTTTTTGTTTTCTCATACTTTGAGAGAATTCTATAGAATTTTCAAATTTTGACAGCGTACAATCCAGTTTGAATTTCAGTCTATTTGTAATAAACTTGCAAAAACTGTATCCCATTACGGAAAGCGGTATTGAGATCTTTCCCCGATATACTCTTGCTTATATAGATGTCCAGCTGTTCGAAATAGTTGGGGTCCTCGTTGAACAACTCCTCAATGACCTGCATTCCGTTCTTGATGGCATCCACATTCTTCTCGGCCGCCTCTCTCATGCGATCGTATCGTGCAATCTGTTGGGCACACTCCTTCCTGCCCCTTATGCTCTCATGGATCGGGGGACAGATGGGGTTCTTGAGATGGTGGTAGCCCCAGGGCAGGTTGTACATCAACTGACGAATTAGACGACACTCGGCGATGAGCGCCTTGTTGATTTTGATCCAGTCGACCAGTTTGTCGAGTCCCCCCTCTTTTCCAACAGTTGCCACCATTCTGGCCAGAATTAAGTAGAGGAGACTGCTTTGTGTAAGTCCACACGCGTCACTAGCTCCACGCTTTTGCAACATGCACAAAACCCTCAATAGCTCGTCCAGTTCCTTCAGGTAGGTGCAACTGGGACATGTGAACCACTCCCAGTACTTCAGAAGATCCTCTTTCGTTGGAGCGCCTGGTATCAGGCTGGCTACCTTATTATACAAGGCACCACCCACCCCTCCAACCAACCCTTTGGCACCCTCGTACAAAGCGGTGCCTGCTTTCTCCACCAGACCTCCAAGAAAGCCCATTTTGGCCTTGGCAACTTTCCAGATAGCACGCAGTAGCAAAGTCAGAATATATCCACCCAGTTTGATACCAAGAGACGTGGCAGCACATAATGCATTAATTTTTTTTTTAGCACAGAAAGTGTCAATTTTGATATCATCGTCTCTGTTGTTGAATGCGGAGATCCCATAATTTCCTCCTTGAGAGTATGGTGTGATTCCTGCATTGCCTCCTTGATATGGTGTAACCCCTGCATTGCCACCATGATATGGTGCCCCACCTTTATTATAACCCCCATTGTATCCTGCAGCTACTTTATTCCCACCTCCATAAGAATATGGTACCACTCCTTTATTACAGCCTCCATATGACACACTTCCTTTATTTCCTCCTTCATAAGAATATGGTGCCACACCTTTATTTCCACCCCCATAAGAGTATGCTGCAATTTGACTATTACACCCTCCATAACCCTTCTGATTACCACCTCCATGATTGTATGAAGAAATGTTTTGATTTCCACCTCCATATTTACACGAAGAAACTGCTTTATTACCCCCTCCATTGGAGTATGACACAGCACCTTTATTGCAACCTCCATGATTATATGCAGATTCATATCCTTGGTTTCCACCTTGATAAGAGTATGGTGTTATTCCTTTATTGCAACCTCCATAGTTGTATGATGGACCTCCTTGGTTTCCTCCTCCATAATTGTAAGCGGAAACTCCTTGATTTCCACCTCCATAACAAGGTGATGAGGCTCCATTATTCCCGTAATTATATGCAGATATTCCCTGGTTTGCACCACCATAATTTTGGGGGTTGACTCCTTGATTACCCCCTCCATAACAAGACGTGGGAGCCCCACTGTTTCCATAGTTATATGCAGATATTCCTTGGTTTGCACCACCATAATTTTGGGGGTTTACTCCTTGATTACCCCCTCCATAACAAGACGTGGGAGCCCCATTATTCCCATAATTATATGCAGATATTCCTTGGTTTGCATCACCATAATTTTGGGGGTTGACTCCTTGATTTCCTCCTCCATAACAAGACGAGGGGGGTCCATTGTTTCCATAGTTATATGCTGATATTCCTTGGTTTCCACCTTGATAAGAGTGTGGAGCCCCTTGGTGTGCACCTTGATAAGCGTGTGGAGCCCCTTGGTTTCCACCTTCATAAGAGAATGGAGTGATCTCACATGCCTCATTCTCATCGTTAGCACAATCTGCAGGGTTGGTCCTCATCAGAATCTCCATATAAACCACCCAGTCCTCATCATTGAAGTAGAATTCCTCATTGAAATAACTCATGTCCTGAGATAGGAGCCTCCATAGACCAACTGTTCCCCTGTATAACACCTCGTGCTCCTCATATTTCACCAGAATGTCATCCGTTTGAATAGCCATGGGCACCTTTCCGATTTTGTAGCCTTTGCTTTCGTTGTCAAAGTGTATTCCGAACTCAAAATGGCCTTTCTTGGGTAGATACTTCTGGGCTACTGGTCCATAGCCGGAGGTGTCTAAAGCCGACATGGCTGATATTGCGCCAGCACCGTTGCATGATTTCTTGGCCTTTTCCGGACATTTCTTGCTAATTTTTTGTTTACAGACACCTGTATTGTTCGTTGAATATGACTCGATTTTCACGTCTGCAAGAGAGAAAAATAGCAATTCAATCAAATAATAAACCTAAAGTTGTAGTTGTTGCATAATTTATCAAAGTCTAAAGTTGCGTTTACACCAAAGCTATCAACCAACTGTTTATTTTTCCGTCCTTATAGATTCTATTAGATTGAACGGAACTTGACAAACACATATGCTCATTATGTGCATGATAAGTTATGTTCAATCTGAAGCCGCGTTTACACCAAAGTTAATAACAAAATGTTAATAAATTAATCCTTATAAATTCTATCAGATTGAACGAAACTTGACAAACACATATGCTCATCATGCGCATGATAAGTTATGTTCAATCTAATTGAATCTATAAGGACGGTGAAAAACATTTTGTTAATAACTTTGGTGTAAACGCGGCTTAAACAAGTTTTCTAATATATTTTTAACATAAGATTTAGATAGATGAATATTAAATGGTAAATATTAGAGTAATATCAAAAAAGCTTACCTCCATCATTTGCCCCAGAAGTTGGACTCCCAACAGACAAGTTGATCTGAAAATCAGTTTCAAGATCGTCCACATCAACTCTTATAGACATTTTTACAGCCTTATTAACAAGCTTTAAAAGTTTGTTAATTTTGTCAGAAGTTTGTTGAAAAACTACTAAAAATTTTGCATTTATCCACAGAGAATTTTGAATTTATTTTTTCCGAAATGAATCTACCTAAACAAACATGCTACTGATGTAAAGAGTTTGGACTTAAACTGAATGTTTATCATGATCAGATGTTTTCATGAGCATGGAAAATGTGATAGATAGAATGGAATGTTTTTTCTTGTAAAGCCGCGTTGTTGACAACAAAATAATTATTTATTTTTCTGTCCTTAAGCTGGGTTTACTCCAAAGTAATTAACAAAATGTTAATAACTGAATCCTTATAGATTCTATTAGATTGAATGGAACTTGACAAACACATATGTTCATCATGTGTATGATAATATATGTTCAATAGAATCTATAAGGATTAAGTAATGTTATCAACATTTTTTATTACCTTTGGTGTAAACGCAGCTTTATAGAATCTACTAGATTGAACATAACTTACATGATGTGCATTTATTTGTTTGTCAAGTTCCGTTTAATCTAACAGAATCTATAAGAATGGAAAAATAAACATTTTGTTGGAAACTTTGGTGTAAACGCAACGCAACTTAACTCAAGGAATTATTTTTTTAAGACAAATAATAAAACCTGCTTCACTACTTTTCCTAGGATAAGGTACATGTCCAGCAAGACTTCCCTACTTTCCTTCTGTCTTATAAGCACATACAAAAATGCTTTTACCTTTGACACAAACCGCATGTAAATTGACCCAAGATTTTTCCTCAGTGTCTGTCATTTCAGATTTGAAAAAAGCCTTAAAAATGGTAAACACAGAATATTTTGTAAAACTATTATAGTTTATACATGCACAGTGTAGTGCAATTATGGATAGTTTTAGTACCTAGCTTATTTTTTTATCAACTAATACAGTGGATCATCTACTCCAAGATGTATTACCATAGTGAAAATATAGCACAAGATATCTTATGGTATAGGCCGTTTATGTTCCATTTTCACTGTTAACTCAAGTATTCCTTTTTCTGTGAAACTATGTGACGCTGGTAGTCTCTCATACTGTGCCGTTCTTACACTCTCACCCGGCCAAAACAGTCATAATAGAAATGTCGACAGTAATCGGCTTGAGTTGACAAAAATTCGGATTGAAATTTGGAACATAAACGACCTATACCATGAGATATCTTCTTATGATATCTTTCATTTATGGTATTACTCACGGGAGTATCAGCTTGCTTTATTACACCCGGCACTCACCCACCAATGATTGCTCTCTGGCGACCCAATGATAACTGAATCGAGTCTTATACTCGAGAAATGTAATGAAAGCAACATTTTTTTTTTGTGTAGTTGAGAAGTTGATATTGTGGTAATTATTCATATTGAATGAAAAAGACTAAGAAATTGTCAAAAAACCACTGATTTATTGATACTTAGAAAGACCGGTTTCGGTTATTACACCATTGTCAATCTCTGATAAACATCAGATGTTGATTTACAATGGTGTAATAACCGAAACCGGTCTTTCTAAGTATCAATAAATCAGTGGTTTTTTGACAATTTCTTAGTCTTTTTCATTCAAAAGCAACATTATTCAATCCACCAGGGTTAAACTTTTATCATAAAAATATATTTTTGGTGCTACAGTCATGATACAAATAACACGAAGGGACGTAGACTACCCCGCCTTTCTATACGAGTTTCAAAGTTATCTTCCAATTTATTGTAAAGTTTGATTTGACAAAATTTAATTTGAATTTGAAATTTGAGTTGCAATATCGTGTTTGACAATTGTAAACAAATTAATAATCAAGGTTGAGTGGTGCAGAGGACTTAGAAGTCCCAACTCCACCAAATGAAAAACTTTTTAATTTTATTCCATTTCATTCCAGTTATCAGACGATAAATAAATAGAAATGAGTAACAGTCAATGAGATTTATTATTTCCACTAGAAATAACATCCATCATCGTCTATATCAATAGAATCCGTCTCATTATAAGAAGAGAATTATAAGGAGCATCCTTTTCATTATAAGGGAAATTACAAGGAGAATATTCTTCTCATTATAAGGAGAAAATTATAAAAAGATTTATAAGGGGATTTCTTCCTATTATGAGGAGTATATTGAGAAGATTTTTGAGGAGAATGAGAATCCACCTCATTATTAGGAGTATATTGAGAAGAATCCTTCACATTATATTATTGTCCTCACATTATGATTATCCTCTTCTTTTTTCTCTCCTCTTCTTTCTTTCTCTCATCTTATTTTTCTCTCCTCTTCTTTCATTTACTCCTCTTCTCTTATCTCTCCTTTTCTTCCATTTTCTCCTCTAATTTTTACTCCTTCGCTTTTCTAGTCTTCTTTCATTTTCTCCTATGCTGTTGGATTAATGACATAAAACTGATAATATAACAGTGACAGGGATTTGATTGCATCATATTTGCAGCTGAATTAGAGATCAAGATGTTCAGAAAATTATTGTTGATACTCCCCTGATTTTCTTTCTTCTTCTTCTTTTCACTTCTCTTCTGCTTCTCTATTCTCCTTCCTCCTCTAGAAATAACATCCCTCATCGTTCACATCAAACGTATCCCCTCCACTCTTACCCTCCTCCTCTCCCCCATTCACCTGCCACATCCACTTCTTGAACAGATAACAAGCAAAACTCAAAAAACAAAACTGTGTCATACCAGCGCTATCACCCCTGTTAGGATTAGCCCGTATAATTATCTCCTTATAAACGTTCCAATCCGAATTTGTGAAATTGTTCTTCTTGTAATCTATATCCTCCACATCTTTTGTCATAAGTAGCCACAGACCCTCTGTACCCGGGTAACGCTCAGTTTTTCCATCAAAATCAATCAAAATATCGTCTCCCTCAAAACTGACCGACATCTCCCCGACTTTATATTCGTCTGTGTCGTTGTCCAGGTGTAATCCAAACCGAGATTTGCTGGAAGGTGGTAGGTACTTTCTGGCCAGAGGGCCGAGATTGCCGTTTGATGTCGTAGACAAGTTTCTCGTTGACATGTCTAAAGTGGAATTTTGGTTTTCTATTCCATTTTGTATTCTTGTTTCATCTTGTGTGTAGTTGTTAGAGCCCATTGCTTGTGAAGATTCCATCTCATCTGAAGATGAACTCGAGCTAAAATCTGTAACATAACGAAAACTTGTCTCAAACATCAGATTCGACTTGAATTGATGAAACGAAAAACTTAAATTATTAGTGTAACACAAATCAATAATATAAGAGATCTGACTCAATTATCAAGTTCGTCTTGAATTTTTGAAACGAATGATTCATAACCCACTTTCTGGACTCAGTGAGAAGTGAGAGAGTTACGTTGTGAAGTCAGTGGGAATGGTAGGACGACAGAGTTGCCACTTTCCTGTTTCTATCATCTCCTGTAATACATTGCTGTGATTCAAGTTGCCTCAGCATATCTGATTCGATGTCTGTTATGAGATCCACTCATGAGGTCAGTGAAAATTATAGGACTACAGGGCTGCAACATCCTGTAGTTACATCTCAATATTATATTATCGTTTTTCAAAATGGATTCTATCTTCATTGTAATTGATAATTTATCCAATTTCATCCAATAATTAATTTAATCATTTTAGATAAAAAAGACTAAGAAATTGTCAAAAACCACTCGTTTAAACGGTTTATCAGAGTTTGACAATGGTGTAACAACCGAAACCGGTCTTTCTAACTATCAATAAATCTGTGGTTTTTGACAATTTCTTAGTCTTTTTATTTAATTACCACAATATCAACTTCTCAACTACACAAAAAGTGAAAAAATTCTATCATTCATTTACGATACAAATGATGTAAAAACATTGGTAGATAAAATAATAAGGTAGTCATTGTGCAATTTTTATTTTGAATTTATAGGTGATAACACAGTCCAAGATAAGGCTAGAGTTTGTTAGGTTTGAATACTTTGTAGAATTCGTTAAATAATTAGTTATATTTATTATTAATACTATTATTGAACGAAAATCAAAATTGAATGCAGTAATTCACCCTGAAGACTTCTGCTACTGCAAATATTGACAACAGGGTAAACAGCTAGATGGAAATTCGATGAGCGCTACTATTCAAAAATTATTGGTCAGCCGGGAACAAATAATTTTTGAATAGTAGCGCTCATCGAATTTCCATCTAGCTGTTTACCCTGTTGTCAATATTTGCAGTAACAGAGGTCTTCGGGGAGGTCAGCATTTAATTTGGATTTTCGTTTAATAATAATAATTAATTCATTAGCATTTGAATAATTGGAATATCTCAGTAATTTTCATCTGTAGAATGAGTTATACTTTGATTTAATGTAAATTGGTGGTCAGTAATATATAATTATAAGCCAGTATATATTGTAAAATACATGAATAGAGAACTCTAATCTAATATCAAACTCACACCAGCTCTCTCTCTCTCTCTCTCACACACACACACACACACACACTCCATTGTATTCAAGAGCATTAGTCAGTGAAATCTACACGAGTATAATATTGTAATCTACATAAATTGAGCACTCAATCATTCAATCGATCATACCTATGATTTTTTTATGATTGAATAAATAATAAAATTTGAAATAAAAATATAATATGTAGCAGTATCTTCTAGAGCTATTCATATCTTTAAAAAGAATAGACTATAGTGAGGTCCACGTTATAATGGCAGTGTTTGATTACCAATGGTATTGCCATCCTTGTCTATCATTCAACAAAGCGGATAGCCTATCTCTTTCACACTTTGCTCTGTTGCCTGATCGTCTTCTAACAATGCTGAATTAATAATTAATTAACAAAATATTTCATCTTAATTATGAAAATTCATTATTAAATTATTGAAAAATATAATTTCCTGCTTAATGAAATATAACTGATTATTTTAAACGAGAATGAACAGTTAATATTACATCAATAAACCTGTATCAGCTACGCTTCTATAGAATGGTAAAGAAGCTACGCTTTGTTGAATGATAGACAAGGATAGCAATACCATTGCAAATCAAACACTGCCGTTATAACGTGGACCTCACTATAGTCTATTCATTTTAAATATATTGAGTAGCTCTAAAAGTTACTGCTACATGCATTCTCATTTCAAATTTTATTATTTATATAGACATTGACAAAACTGAGGATCTGCAACGTTGTTCTCATATATTTCTCCACTGCCATTATAACGTGGACCTCACTATAGTAAATGAATAAATGACATAGAATCACTACCTTCGACAACTCCGTGATTCCTCCTCTCAGAGAAATCAGGAGGCATTCCCTTGTAGTAGGGCTCTCTCACGACCACCCTCTGCCTGCCTGGTAAGCTGTGGCCCACAATCTCTAATGCCAACTCGTCAAGCTCCAACTGCATTTTACCTTGCTCCTCTAGGTCTTCAGCTCTGGAAAACAGTAGAAACATTAAATCAAATCTGATAAACAATCAAATATATCGCAAAAATTATAATTTTCCAGATAATAAGGTGAAACTCAATGACACTCTGAACCATAGAGAAACAATAGCATAAGTAGATATCCCATGATATAGGGCGTTTATTTCGCAACTTTTACTGTTAACTCAAGCCAATTAATATCGATTATTGTAGATTTTTACTGTTTTGTTGGGGTGAGAGTGTAAGAACGGCACAATATGAGAGACTACCAGCGTCACACAGCTTCACGGAGAAGATCTACATGGACTATCGGCTTGAGATAACAGTAAAAGTTGCGACATAAACGCCCTATACCATGGGATATCTACTTAAGCTATTGTTTCTCTATGCTCTAAAAAATGTAAAATTCTCACGTTTAGGACTTAAGTTAGAATAATGATATAGTTAATACAAACTACACTTTGTAAAAACACTTCACTTATATGGGCTACCATACTTACCACATACAACCACTACATACTACCACTTATATAAACGCCCTATACCATGGGATATCTACTTAAGCTATTGTTTCTCTATGCTCTAAAAAATGTAAAATTCTCACGTTTAGGACTTAAGTTAGAATAATGATATAGTTAATACAGACTACACTTTGTAAAAACACTTCACTTATATGGGCTACTTTTGTACAAATTAATACTAGTAGTTCTGGGAACAGTAGACCTCACGCAGTATTCTCATCCCCAAGTACCTGATTGGAACTATAGACCGTATATGGAAATACAGCAATAGAGCAGCAATAGACTGGCTTCTCCACACATCTGTGTAATCACTTGTCAGCTGATTTATGATGAATAATTCTAGTCTGATTTTTACTCTTATATTGGCGTATGAAGGAGGCTCCTTTTTCCTTTTATATTATCCTTGAAATGCAAAATTTCCAAAAACCTTGTATATACGTCGACGCGCAATTAAAAAAGGAACATACCTGTCAAAGTTCATGAAAATCTATTACCGCGTTTTGCCGTAAACGCGCAACATATAAACATTTAAACATTTGAACATTCAAACATTTAAACATTAAGAGAAATGCCAAACCGTCGACTTGAATCTTAGACCTCACTTCGCTCGATCAAAAAATAATACAAAAACTTGTAGTACCCTTTATTATTAAAAACTTTAAAATATTTCAATGACTAGTTTCGACCATAACTTGGGTCATTTTCTACATTTCAACTTGAAAATGACCCATGACTACAAGTTTTTATATTCTTTTCATTAATTTAGACAACACTTTGTTATATAATTTGTTATATACTGTTACTGTTTTATTTTACTTATTAAACATGCTACTTAGTTCTAAGGATGCAATTATTTTGACAAATCATCTATCAAATGGGAGTATTCCCAATTTATGATGTAATGTGATGAAAATAATAAATACATTAATAAACAGCTATAGTAGCACATTGGTGTAAATCAATGTACATTCTAGGTACCTTGGTGTATATGAAGCTCTGTTTTTTCATTGCTCCATGTCGTATCAGTAAAGATTGAAAAGTAGTTAATTTTTATTAAACGAAAATCCAAATTGAATGCTGTAAATTTAGGTACCTTGGTGTGATTGAAATTCTGTTGTTTCAATGTTTTATGTCGTATAATAGAGAAACAATAGCACGTGGATATCCCATGGTATAGGACGTTTATGTCGCAACTTTTACTGTTATCTCAAGCTGATAGTCCACGTAGTTCTTTGCTGTGAAGCTGTGTGACGCTGGTAAGTCTCTCACATTGTGCCGTTCATACACTCTTACCCGTTCAAAACAGTAAAAATCGACAATAGTCAATCAATCAATCAATCATTTATTTCTTTCCAAAACATACATGAAAATGTACATGAAAAAGTCAAATAGTCAAAGTCAAAAGTCAAAGTCGACAGTAATCGGCTTAAGATAACAGTAAAAGTTGCGACATAAACGCCCTATACCATGGGATATCTACTTACGCTATTGTTCCTTTATGGTCGTATTAAATAACTGTATCCGGATGTTACCATAAAAAAATAATACATTAACTTTATGGGATACTGTCTTCCTTCATGTGATATTGTGTTTTTTGCACCAGACTAAATTTGCTTACTAATATAGGCTATATCAATTTCCCCTTTGTTGATATATTTGTTTTGTGTGTTTTTTTCTGACGAACCAATTGCTACAATTACAAGGTAATACATATCATTAAATTTATTCATTTTATCAGTAAAGATTGATAAGTGGTTGATTTCTAATTATTATTGACCGAGCGAAGTGAGGTCTAAGATTCAAGTCGACGGTTTGGCATTTCTCTTAATGTTTAAATGCTTGAATATTAATGTTTGAATGTTTAAATGTTTGAATGTTTAAATGTTCATATGTTTATATGTTGCGCATTTACGGCGAAGCGCGGTAATAGATTTTCATGAAATTTGACAGGTATGTTCCTTTTTTAATTGCGCGTCGATGTACATACAAAGTTTTTGGAAATTTTGCATTCCAAGGGTAATATAAAAGGAAAAAGGAGCCTCCTTCATACGCCAATATTAGAGTAAAAATCAGACTATAGTTATTATTCATCATAAATCAGCTGACAAGTGATTACACAGATGTGTGGAGAAGCATTTATTGCTGCATTTCCATAAGGTCTATAGTTTCAATCAGGCACTTGTGGATGAGAATACTGCGTGAGGTCTACTGTTCACAGAACTACTAGTTGAACAAAAATACAAATTAAATCCTGTGAATCTAATGTGAGTTGATTTTTAGTTTGATACTCACACGCCGACATCTGTGAAGTCATAATATTGATGGAGTAAGAGGAGGGAGTCAGGCTTCCACTGGAATGGAGTCTCTTTTTTTGCGACCATATCTGCCTCTATCTTGGGCAATACGTGTGTATCGTCATGCTCTTTCATCAGCATCTCTGTCTTGTCACCTTTCTCGGCCTCTGCTACCAGTCTGTCCGCTTCAGCCCTGCAAAATTATTAAAATAATTCAGAAATTTGTGAAGTTTGTATTTTTGTGCCCTGCATACTGTATTGAAACGTCACACAGAGATAATTAATAGGTGAAAGATAAAACTTTATTTGATAATTATTAAAGACCATCAGGTAACCCGTGCTCCGCGAGGGTCTATTTTAAAACTTGACGCAATAAAATCTTGAAGAATTGAAAATAGGCCTATAACTCTATCCTCGGTTGATTGAGAATCGAGATAAGAAATATTTCAAGTTAATCAGTCCAGTAGATCAGACGTGATGGTGCGTCAAACATAATTTCCCAATACCGTACTTGTATAAGCCAGTTCTTTCCTTGATTATAGTATAGATAGGAGATTAGACTTTTGTTAAGAGTGTATCAAGGAATGATATTATTCTCTGTGAATATCAACAACAGTGGAGCTTGGTTATAACGTCATTTAAGGCACCACACATTTTATGAGGCTATATCAGAGTAACACTATAAAAGAAGTTACAAAATCTTAATTCTAAACCGAGGAAAAATGAAAGGTAAACCTGTAGCTGCCGCAATAACCAAGTTACACTGTACAAATCGTTGAGCTATATCGTGTACATTTTAAATATCCTAGCCTTTGATCAAGTTACAGTGAGGTTCTCTAAAATTTAAAAGCATTAATATAAAATTTTAGATGGTTCATATGGTTCTCTAAAAGCATTAATATATAGTGAGGTCCACGTTATAATGGCAGTGTTTGATCAATATTGGTGCTGCTATCCTTGTTTATCATTCGACAAAGCAGATATATCTCCTTCTAGCTCCACAAAATTGCCAGATTGTAACACTGCAAAGGAGTGTTATGTTTTAACAATGTAGAAATCTAATTGATTAACAAAATATTCAATCTAAATATTTAACACAGTGTCAGAACTACAACAAAGTTATTAAAAATTTATCATTTAACCATTAGAATATTTATATAATTATTTTCTTGACGAATAAAATATAATTGATTATTTGAAACAAAAAAAAAACAGTTAATATTACATCAGATACACCGGTATCAGCTATCCTCTATAGAAGGTATTAGCAAGGCAGAGAATCGGCAATGTTCTCCCATCTTCCTCCACTGTTATTAGAACGTGGACCTCAATATAAAATGTTAATCAAGAAATAACTTGATTAGAGATACTTTTGTTGAGAGTGTATCAAGGAATAATATTGAATACCAACTACAAATCATTGAGTGGAATTGACAACATCTCTTTTATTCCAATTTAATATGGAGAAACTCCACAACTTAAGGCATCATCGTCAGTGGTCTTTTTTGGTTAGAGGCCAAATGCCGGTTGCACAACAGCCGGTTAAATCTTAACCGTGATTAATTCCACGAGAACCAATCAGAGTAGCCGTCTTTTCAAAAACGCCTTCTCTAATTGGTTGTCGTGAAATTAATCACGGTTAAAATTTAACCGGCTGTTGTGCAACCGGGCCATAGAGCTATAGCCTGCTCTATTTCAATATCCTGGCCGTTGTTGAAACCACATTAAGATTCTCTAAAATTTAATAATTAATATATAGTGAGGTCCACGTTATAATGACAGTGTTTGATCAACATTGGTGCTGCTATCCTTGTCTATCATTCGACAAAGCAGATAGCGATATCCTTTTCTAGCTTTGCAATGATACTGGATCGTTTTTAACAATGCAATAATATAATATTATCAACCAAATATTCGATCCCAATTATGAAAATTATTATTTGATCATTTAAGTCATTATCATCTGTCAGTTATCAAAATCATCATCATTGCAGTTCTAATCGTTGATAATTTAGAGTCAGATCATTTGAGTGAGTCTTAATCATTGGAAACTATATTCTCTTGATGAAAAATCAATTCTCTTGATGAAAAATATATTCTCTTAATGAAAAATATATTATCTTGATGAAAAATATACAATTGATTAATTTCAACAAGAATGAATAGTTTAAATTACATCAGATATAAAGGTGCGTACAGATATACGCGCCTCCAACCCGCTCCGCACACGCTCCGCCATCGCTCCGCAGTCGCACCGATCATGAACGTTATGGGAGATGTTAGCTCTTCTCGCGTTCCACTCTTGCTCCCCGGTCGATCATCAATCGCTCTGCTCGAGTGACGTTCGGTTGCGGAGCAGAGCGAAATCATAGAGAAACAATAGCGTAAGTAGATATCCCATGGTATAGGCGTTCATGTCGCAACTTTTACTGTTATCTCAAGCCGATTACTGTAGATTTTTGTCAATTTTTACTGTTTTGTTGTGGTGAGAGTGTAGAAACGGCACAATTTGAGAGACTACCAGCGTCACACTGCATGGGAAAGAACTACGTGAACTATTGGCTTGGGATAACAGTAAAAGTTGCGACATAAACGCCCTATACCATGGGATATCTACTCACGCTATCGTTTCTCTAAGGCGAAATGCTGTACTCACCTTTACAGTGTCAGCTATCCTCTACAGAAGGCAGTGGCAAGGCAAGAGGATCTGCAACGCTGTTCCCCAATCTCTTTCCATTACAACGTGGACCTCACTACAGAGAAGCTATCCTCTATAGAAGGCAGTGAAAAGGCAGAGAATCGGCAACACGGATGCTCTCTCATCTTCCTTCACTGTCATTGAAACGTGGACCTCACTCTAGAGAATAAAACTCAAATTTTGATGAGGTTGAAACTTACTGTGTCTCCAGGACATGATCAGTAAGCCTTGAAAGCCTGAGCTCCCACTGGAGAGGATTGGGAATTTCGGACGCATCTGGACAGACACAGTTGGGTGACTTGGACCACATCTGGATTGGCTCACTGGAGACAGCATAGTACACATGTGCCCCAAACTTCGGAATAGTCTGGGAGGCACAGTATTCCTTCAGATCAGCTGATATGCTGGTGGATACAGGAGGCAGAGGACATTCTCCACTGTTCTCAACTCCGGCTTGCTTCTTCTCAGTCAACTCTATAAGCTCCCGAGTCATCTCCAGTAGCTGCAACCAGAAATGAAGAAAGTATTACCATAGAGAAACAATATCGTAAGTAGATATCCCATGCTATAGGGCGATTATGTCGCAGCTTTTACTGTTATCCAAGCCGATTACTGTCGATATTTACTGTTTTGACCGGTGATATTTATGATATTTATTATCATATGATTTCAATGCATTAGTTACCAGAACGTTAATAACAGTCTAGTCTTAAATGTATAATAAGATGGTTGGTTGATATGAAGAGTATTATTTATTCAATATTTAACAGAAACAATAGCATAAGTAGATATCCCATGATGTAGGGCTTTTCGCAACTTTTACTGTTAACTCAAGCCAATTAATGTCGATTATTGTCGATTTTTTACTGTTTTGTTGGGATGAGAGTGTATGAACAGCACAATATGAGAGACTACCGCGTCATAAAGCTCTACGGGAAAGAAATACATGAGCTATCGGCTTGAGATAACAGTAAAAGTTGCGACATAAACGCCCTATACCATGGGATATCTACTTATGCTATTGTTTCTCTATGGTATTACTATAGAGAAGATAACTTATGGTTTGTAGAATTCATTCAAAGTTTATTTATTTATTATATATTAAATTTATGGCCTTCATTGGACCACTGTAGTCAGTATCTTCCACCTTTACTCCGTCCTCTCTCAGCCCAATATTTCTTCATTCGTTCAGAAATTAATTTCCTTTCCTCGTCCGAAATCACTCTTCCCATTCTGTGTCTGACTTTGATCTGCAGTCTGGTCTGTTTGTCCTTCAGGATTCTGATGTTGTCCGACTTGTTCTTCAAATCTTCGAATGTTATATTCAACTCTCTCATATCCTCCTTGAGTTCGTCAATCCATTTATATTTGTTTTACTTTTCCACAACTTTTCAATAATTCTTGTGCTTAGTCTGTCCTCCGAAGCTCTAATCAGGTGACCGAAGAAAGATATTCGCTTTTTTTTTATTGTACTTGTGACAGGTTCAATTTCTTTGTAAACAGTTTCGTTGGAAGCTAATCTCCAGTGTCCATCTACTTGATAGTTCTTGTTAATACAGGTTCTGATGATTCTTCTTTCGATTTTTAGTAATTTGTCTATTGCGATGGTATTGGTAGTTTTAAAGATGGTTTCACTTGCGTAAGTTATTACCGGTTGAGTGACTGTCTTGTAATGCTTCAATTTTGTGGCTATTGATAGTGATTTCTTGTTGTAAGTGTTCTTTGTGGCATACTGTGCTCTTCTCAACTTATTCAGTCTACTGTCCCACGTTCGATTCTCATTGAGATTGTAGGTTATGATTTCACCTAGATATTTGAAACTGTCTACAATCTTTATTTCTTGATCTCCTATACGGATTTTCTTTGCAAGAGGTGGATCAGTTAGCATGAGTTCTGTTTTTTCAAAAGATATTTTAAGGCCAATCTTCTGAGAAATAGTCTGTAGTGTATTTATTTGTTTCTTTGTTCTTGAATATTGTTAGCAGGCAGTGCAAGGTCATCAGCAAATCCCAAGCAGTTCAAATTATATTATCTCTAGAAGTTCCAACTTTGATATTTTTTGGATTAATCTTATACCATTCTCTCATTATATATTCCAGGGCACAATTGAACAACAGTGGCGACAGGCCATCTCCTTGCCTCAAACCTGTTTCTACTACAAAAGATCTGGACAGTTCCCCTCTGAATTTGATCTTGGACGTTGTATTCGTCAGTGTTAGCTCTATCATTTTTATAAGTTTTGGATGGAGTCCTAAGTGTCTCAAAATTTTTAACATTGATCTTCTGTGGATGCAGTCGTATGCTTTTTTAAAATCTATCATTGCAGTTCTAATCATTGATAATTCAGAGTCAGATCATAGGAGTGAGTCTTAATCATTGGAAACTATATTCTCTTAATGGAAAATTAATTCTCTTGATGAAAAATATACAATTGATTAATTTCAACAAGAATGAATAGTTTACATTACATCAGATATAAAGGTGCGTACAGATATACGCGCCTCCATCCCGCTCCGCGCACGCTCCGCCCTCGTACCGCTATCGCTCGGCAGTCGCACCTATCATGAAAGTTATGGGAGATGTTAGCTCTTCTCGCGTTCCACTCTTGCTCCCCGGTCGATCATCAATCGCTCTGCTCGAGTGACGTTCGGTTGCGGAGCAGAGCGAAAGTCTGTACGCACCTTTACAGTATCAGCTATCCTCTACAGAAGGCAGTGGCAAGGCAAGAGGATCTGCAACGCTGTTCCCCAATCTCTCTCCACTGCCATTACAACATGGACCTCACTACAGAGCAGCTATCCTCTATGGAAGGCAGTGACAAGGCAGAGAATCGCCAACAAGGATGCTCTCTCATCTTCCTCCACTGTCATTAGAACGTGGACCTCACGTGAAACTCAAATTTTGATGAGGTTGAAACTTACTGTGTCTCCAGCACATGATCAGTAAGCCTTGAAAGCCTGAGCTCCCACTGGAGAGGATTGGGAATTTCGGACGCATCTGGACAGACACAGTTGGGTGACTTGGACCACATCTGGATTGGCTCATTGGAGACAGCATAGTAAACATGTGCCCCAAACTTGGGAATAGTCTGGGAGGCACAGTATTCCTTCAGATCAGCTGATATGCTGGTGGATACAGGAGGCAGAGGACATTCTCCACTGTTCTCAACTCCGGCTTGCTTCTTCTCAGTCAACTCTATAAGCTCCCGAGTCATTTCCAGTAGCTGCAACCAGAAATGAAGAAAGTATTACCATAGAGAAACAATATCGTAAGTAGATATCCCATGCTATAGGGCGATTATGTCGCAGCTTTTACTGTTATCCCAAGCCGATTATTGTCGATATTTACTGTTTTGACCGGGTAAGAGTGTATGAACAGCACAATATGAGAGACTACCAGCGTCATAAAGCTCTACGGGAAAGAAATACATGAGCTATCGGCTTGAGATAACAGTAAAAGTTGCGACATAAACGCCCTATACCATGGGATATCTACTTATGCTATTGTTTCTCTATGGTATTACTATAGAGAAGATAACTTATGGTTTGTAGAATTCATTCAAAGTTTATTTATTTAATAACTCAAAATTACACAACTTACAGAAAAGTACTACAGGCTAACGCCCAAAACGGTTCCAATTCTAATTTATACAACAGTCCAAATGTAGCTAGGTTATGTGTCACTTCAACATTCTTCAGTTACACACTCAATTTACATTCAAAACACACAAAAATCCTTTTTAAATTAAAAAAATACATCTAAATTTGGAAGTTTTGTATCAAATTTTGGCGTTGTGTATCAAGTTAAGATGATACTGTATCATGTGTGGTAATACTGTATCATTTTGTGGCGATACTGTATCATCTATGGAGATACCATAGAGGAAAGATTAACATAAGGAGATATCCCATATGGTATAGGTCGTTTATGTTCCAAATTTGAAGTCGATTTTTGTATCAACTGTTGGTATTGTGTATCAAATTAAGATAATACTGTATCATATTGTGGTAATACTGTATCATTTTGTGGCGATACTGTATCATTAAATGGTGATACCATAGAGAAAATATAAAGCATAAGAAGATATTCCATATGGTATAGGTCGTTTATGTTCCAAATTTGAAGTCTATTATTATTATAATTTATCAGGCTTTTCTGCAACTGGGCCTGAGAGTCTATTCCATGTTATAGTTTAGTAGAGTCTATACCTACAATTAAATATAACCATAGAGAAACGATAGCATAAATATCCCATGGTATAGGGCGTTTATGTCGCAAGTTTTACTGTTATCCCAAGCCGATAGTTCACATAGTTCTTCCCTATGCAGCTGTGTGACCCTGGTAGTCTCTCAAATAGAGTCGTTCATACACTATCACCCCAACAAACAGTAAAAATTGACAATAATCGATAGTAATCGGCTTGACATAACAGTAAAAGTTGCGACATAAATTCCCTATACCATGGGATATCTACTTACGCTATTTTTTCTCTATGATATAACACCAAGCTTTAGTTTCTATGATGTTTTTATTCTAGTTGTGAGGCCTTGTTATAATAATTAGATAACTGATATTGTACAGTAATAATATTATATTGTCCCTGTGTGCAGGCTGCTTAAAGGAACGCTATTAAAATCAACTCTATACAAACTCCAATACGTTGCTTCAAAATATGCTACCTCCTCGATCATTATATTACATATTGTAATAATGCTTAGGGAAGATGCAACGTTGTCAGGTTGAATGCATACTGTAGACTGGGATTGCATGGGGAAGTTGCAATTCCACACAATCTGGCAACACCGATATTGGTGGGCCAAGACTCGCACTATATTCTATTTCCAGAATATACTAGCGTTTGAATAGTGAATTTTAAATTCAGATACAGTTTTTGTTACCTACAATTTATTTTAAGTTTTGAATTGTCACACTGAAGATATGACACCATAGGCGCTGAAACATGTTAACAAGTTTTTAATAAATTCGTGATACATTTAGGCTATTTTCCAGTGTTTTATAATTAGTGAATTTTGGTTAATTTACCGTGAGTCCATCGTGGAATGACTCGAGTTCCTCGGGTGGAGGCCTCGCGAAGACACTGAGCATACTCCGTCGATGCAGGGCAAATAGCAGCAACTTCAGATGCTCGTTTCTCAACTTTTTCTGCTCATCATTTGTGACACTACGCAACTTTTGCAACCATATTGCTGCTCTGGTACGATCTAACACACAAATTAATAATGAAGATAATGATTTTTATGTATACATAGGCATTTTTGTGGCATGATGATAACGGTTCTAAAAATGTGGATAATTAAAGAAGAATCAGAATGTATAAGGTAGCTTATAAAGTATAATGTGTTCAATATCAACATTTAATTTGCCAAATACAAGAAATATTTTTACAAATGATAATAATCATTGGAATACAATAATTTTTGGCAAATATTTCAATTTTCATTCCTCAAGTATAGGGATACATCAACATTTTTGGAGAGAAATAGTACAGGCTCAGCCTAGTTTTTCCTCCAATGTCATAACTATATTATGATTATAGTGTTTTGTACAATGAATGTACAAATAAAATAAATATACATAGGATACAGGTTAGGTACTATTTATACATTCATATATACATTGATAGATACAATATCATTCTCAACTATGAATGAATGGGGAAGGAACAACAGGCTTGAAGCCTAAAACTGTTCCATTCCCAAATTGATCTATAGGAAGATCTCATAAGTATAGGCTACATAACTATCACTTCAATACAGACATACAGTAACTTAATTGATATTTCAGATGGATTTAATAAAACGTCTCCAGTCTTTATTCACTATTATGTGAAAGTTCACAAATTTCAATTCTACCAATTAATAGAATGATGAACACTTTCATCTATACTATAATAAAGGAAAGAGCTGGCTTATACACGTACAAGATAGGAAACTTATGTTTGACGCATCATCACGTCTGAACTACTAGACTGATTAACTTGCATAAAGATTCTTAATTAACAGAAGATGGTTCTAGGCCTATTTCAAACTCTTCGAGATTTTATTACATCAAGTTTTTTATTTTGTCGTTTTAAAATAGACCCTTGCGGAGCACGGGTAATCTGCTAAAAAGTTCTAAAATTGTTCTCTTCATGAGCAGCGCAGTTATTCTGCCAATGAGTGAATACTCCTATAAGAAATAATAGTATTCATTCCCTGCCCTAAAAAAGTGACAACATTTTTGTTCTATTTGAGACAGCAACTTGTTTTCATTTTTGTAGAGAACTATCATTAATTTGTAAATAACATTTTGTTGACAACTTTGGTTTAAACGCATCTTTACTAAACAGTACTATTTTTGATAGGTGATTAATGTTTAGAATTGATTTGGTTTCATCAAATATTTGAATGTTTTACAATACATATTATTTGTTATATACTTTTTTAATTACATAAATAGATGAAAGAAGAGAATACACTTACCATCAGAGTCAGGGAGATTTAGAACTAGTCTTTTCGTAAATGTCAAATACAGTTCAAATTCAGTTTCAAGAGCTATCAGTTCCAATTCAGTTGGCATGATAATTTTCAATTTTTTGATTCAAAATTTAGAATACTTTACCACTAAATTTTACTGAAATCTAATCTGCCATCGAATTTGATCAATAATTAATAAAAATAAATAATAGGAATAAAAATATGAACACATGATTTTTTCAAGTGATTGATTGCTATTCCTAAGACCAGATGACTCGTTGAAACATAATATTTTAACTGTGAGGAATGGGGCGTGGCCGTAGTCGAGTGGGTCAGATAATGGCTTTATGATTCAGAGGCCCGGGTTCAAATCCCGGCCCGGGCAAGATATTTATCTCGGGCCACTCCCGTGTTTTAGATGAACACGTTAAGCCGTCGGTCCCGGCTGCCTAAAAAGCAGTCGTTGGGTCATGTCAGAGGCCCTGAAATTGATCAGTTGCGACCTGAAAACTCTGACACCAGACCTGAGCCAGCCAGGTCACTCGATATTAATATTATTATTACTGTGTGGAAAATTACTTCTTCTGGTTTCATTTATTAGGGTTTTTCAATAGTAAATTTTGAGGGTCTTTTAATTTCAGGCCCAGTTGCACAAAAGCCGGTCAAATTTTGATCGTGATTAATTTTACGAGAAGCAATCAGAGAAGGGTTTTAATTAATCACGAGAAGGGTTTTAATTAAAGCAATTAAAGGGTTTTGAAATTAATCACGATTTAAATTCAACCCACTTTTGCGCAACCAGCGCTTAATGTCCCTTGTGGTCAAGTGCAAATTCAGAGCCCTGTATTATTTCAAAAAATCTCACAAATACTTATAGTTAAAAAATCAAAACGCCATATCAACTACGAGTTTTGTTTCTCTATATTGCAGGAGTTTTGAATTTTTTCAACAGACAACTGATTTTTTATATTATTCATGATTTTTTATATTAAATGAGCAATGCAATTTCCATTGGTATGAGGACTAATACTTTTTGGGAACTCATAAAATAAATAAATGGATAAATGACTAAATAAATTTTGAATATAACTCATAAGTGAATAAATAAATAGCAAATAATTGTCAGATTTTTATTTCTTCTAGAAATAACATCCTCCATCATCCACATCAAAAGAATCCTCCTCTTTATATTCGTCCTTATCCTTATTTTTCTCCTTTTCCTGTTTCCTTCTTCTCTCTTCAGATTTTCTCCTTTCCTCTGATTTTCTCCTCTCCTCTTCTATCCTTCTTCTCTCTTCAGATTTTCTCCTCTCCTCTGATTTTCTCCTCTCCTCCGATTTCCTCCTCTCCTCCTCTATTCTTCTTCTCTCCTCCGATTTCCTCCTCTCCTCCTCTATCCTTCTTCTCTCCTCCGATTTCCTCCTTCTCTCCTCCGATTTTCTTCTACGCTCCTCTTCCTCTTCTCTCCTTTTTCTCTCCTCCTCCTCCTCTTTCAGTTTCCTCTCCTCTTCTTCTTTTCGTTTCCTCTCCTCTTCCTCCTCCTCCTCCTTCTTCCTTCTCTCCTCCTCCTCCTTCTCCTTCCTCTCCGCCTCCTCTCTCCGATTTCTGTCCTCCTCTTCCCTTCTTTTCTTCTCCGCCTGCTCCTTTCTTCTCTGGTCGCATTTCGCTTCTCCACTAGCATGGTACCACCAATTTTTGAGGCAGGCATGCGCGTATCCTAAAAGAAAACACATTTCGGAAATGTCTGAAGGACTATCTACTCGGCACTGATTGGCGCCTATAATAATCGACTCAAAAACTTCATAATCATTGCGGCTGAAATTATCCTCTATTTGCATTTTTTGTGTCATTAAAACCCACAGGCCTTCAGTTCCCTCAAACCTCTCAGTTGTGCCTTCAAAATCAATCAAAAAATCGTCGCCGTCAAAACTGACAGCCATCTTCCCCACTTTGTACTCGTTCGTGTCCTTGTCTAGGTGTAATCCGAACGGATCTCTGACTGCAGGTGGAAGATACTTGCTAGCCAAAGGACCAAGCCTCACCTCGTTTGCTGACATGGCAGAAATAAGTTCTTCATTTTCCATAGTTGGGTCTTGGTTTAGCGTGTCATATTGTTCTTCATCTTGAGAGTAACCCATAGCTTGCAATTCATCTTGTGAGTAGTTCATACCTTGCACTCCATCTTGTGTGTAGTTGGTAGAGCCCATTGCTTGAAAAGATTCCATTTCATCTGATGATGAACTTGAGCTAAAATCTGTAACAGATAGAATAAAATACAAATTCTCTTAATAAATAAAATAGAATTAATTTTCAAAGTGTTCATTAAAAGAGCTTGAAAAGATTCCATCTCATCTGAAGATGAACTCGAACTAAAATCTGTAACAGATAGAATAAAATACAAATTCTCTTAATCTCTCCACTTTCTCCAAAAACTTTGGGCCAGAATATTCTGGTTCAAACAATCAGCTGACTCAATTGAAACACATTGTTGACCGAACGTAGTGAGGACTATGTTTTAACTCGGATTTTCTTTTGTCTGTATGAATGTATGTATGTAACGCAATTACGGCCAAACGCGTTGATAGAATTCGATGATATTTGGAAGGAATATTCCTTTTTCAACAGCGTGTCGATGTATACACAAAGTTTTTTTTTAAATTTTGCATTTTAAGGATAATATGAAAAGAAAAGTAATTCCTCCATACTCCGATATCACTATATATTATATCATCTACTCTGAAGATAGGATTAATCAGACTACAGAATTATTCATAATCAATCAGCTGACACAGATGTCTGAAGAAGCCGTGTCTATTTCTATAAGGTCTATAATTTTAATCAAAGACCTTAAAGAGGTCTTTAAGGTCTTTGATTTCAATATTTAGTTTTGCAGTCATGGTATGCGTGCCCGTCAATATCAATATTCTCACATTTGAAAAAAACTAATTTAATAGGAGATTAAATATAATCAAATGAACTAAATAATGCTGAAGAAATTATAATATTTTATGATTGTAAAAAAATAATTTCTATCAGATGAAAAGATTATCACGGAACTGGATGAATTATACCATATTTATTATTATTTATTTATTTATTTATTTATTCCTTGAAAAAGCATTACAATAATTCACAATTTAGAAATATAACAACAAAATGAATCAATAGGAAATACAAATAAACATAAGGAACTACTTCCCCAAAAGAGTAAGCTCGAGCTTGGGGAAGGAGCAGCCGTACTTTGACTACTTACTTATTATTAATTAACATTACAGTATATACATTAACAACTAAAATCAAATCCTTTCAATAAACAAGATAAATCAGTGATGCTATAATAGATCAATATATTTACATACAATATGTGTTAGAATGCAACAAAATTTGTAAATTATAATAAATTATAATAATGACCTGATATTGCCTAGCCCAGTGTATAACATGATATAAGATGTGGTACAAAATGAAATCTATTCAATTGGAATAATTACTATACTAATGTAATCCAGAAATTCTCGGCAATTCTCGGCAATATGGAATACAAATTCAAACGTGAACTGAGTTTGTTAACATTTCAAACAGGTGACATCAGATACTACTTGTCGATGAGAAAACTGAGTGATGTCTACTGTTCAGAGCTACTAGAAATAAATGCGACCATTTATATTGATTGAATCGGTTTAATAGCTTAACCGACTTTGGAGAAAGCGACCGTTAATAGAATGGAATAAAATCTTTATTGGAAAAAACATAAAGTAACCTTTTTATGTTTTATTAACTCATCACAATATGTTTCAACTACTTATGATCTACTTATTGTATGAATGGATGAATAAAGTTGAATAAGCTTATAATCATTTTCAAGTAGTGAGGATCTGGAAAAACTCTTAAATCCAACTCAAATCTATAAGAAGGAGAAACACAACCGACTAGCTAGGCCACATTTATTTAGTTTCGGGAAAGAAACAGTTTGTTGTTCCTAGCCGCTTGCCAAATAACTTTTTTGCTTTTTCTGTATTATAATAAAAAATAATACAGATTAGAGTAGATGAGGAATTGTATTTGTTCAAATGCTAAGGAATGAGAGATAATTATTGTATTGTATTATAATAATTTTTTTATAATCTGTATTATAATAAATACAAATACAATTTCTCATCTACTCTAATCTGTATTATTTTTTATTATAATACAGAAATAGCAAAAAAGTTATTTGGCAAGCGGCTAGGAACAACAAACTATTATTATTAATTATTATTGAACCATTTTCAACAAGAATGAGCAGTTGATACTACATCAGATATACCGCTATCAGCTATCCTCTAAAGAAGTCACTGGCAAGATAGAGCATCGGCAACAATGTTCTCCTATCTTTGTCCACTGCCATTATAACGTGGACCTCACTAAATACACTTGGCAAGAGATTCGATTAGTAACATGAATGACATTTCTGAATGTATGTTTAAATATATTCATAGGCTATATCTATTTATGTATCATTTATGTATAGAACTACCTAATTTTTGTTGAAGCTTATTGTGATGTGTGTTCCGACTCCATATTTATTTATTTATTTATTCTTACAAAAATCTAGGAGTGCAACAGGCATAACAGCCCAAAACGCACTCATGAATACAGGTAATACATTATTAAAAATTATTACAAAAAAAATAGATATATATAAATACTAGAAAATTAATAAAAGAGAATGTTTAAAATGGTACATGTGAAAAACAGAAAAGAAAAATAGTATAATAGCTACTCTGAGAAAGAAAAGAACAATGTTAAAGGTAAATGATAAAATTTGAATTTTGATTATTCAATAAGATCAATCATAACCACATAAAATAACAACATATAACCTACGTATTACATATGGTTCTAAGAGAAGTGATAAAATAACTAGACAAAAAGGGATCAAAAGGGAAGTGGAAAAAATATTAAAAGTTAGTAAGTGGAGAAAGGGTGACCATTGAGAGAACAAAAAAAGGCCATTGTGAACCAGAGTAAATTAAGAACAACAGGTCTATATTACTCTTCAATCGAAGAATGGAGTCATTTTTCTCTTGAAGCTCCATTTAGACAAGCAGAAGAGATCCACCTGACCATCACATATTGACTTCTGTGAAACGCTTCATTTTGTATTTGTCTGTGTGACTGTTGTATGTTTTAAGCTGCGTACACATACTCGTGCTTCCAACCCGCACCGAGCACGCTCCTCCCTCGTACCGCCCACGTACCACCATCGCACAGCAATCGCTCCGCCTCCGCTCTCTACTCGCACCGATCATGAACGTTACGGAAGATGGTAGATCTTCTCGCGTTCCCCGGTCGAACCATTGTTGCTCGCCGGTCGATCATCAATCGCTCTGCTGGAGTGACGTTCGGTCTTGGAGCGGAACGAAAGTCTGTACGCACCTTTATGTTTCCTGATGACTGTCTATTGCACTATATGTGTTTAATGAAAATAAAGAATTCTATTCCATGATAAATGAATATGATGTCAAATTACCATCGACAACTCCGTGATATCTGCGTTCTGTGATATCAGGTGGCATTCCCTTGTAGTAGGGGTCCCGAACTATCACTTTCTGTCTGCCTGGTAAGCTGTGGTCCAATATACCAAAAGCTTCCTCATCCAGCTCCAGTTGCAGTTTGCCTTGTTCATCCAAGTCTTCAGCTCTAGAAAACAGTAGAAAAATGAAATTGTATTATAAATTATTAAAAGAATTATACTATAAATTTTCAAAGCTGAATGCTACGGTAAACAGCTATTAATAGCAGACTCGCGCTCGGCAGGGGGCTTCGCCCCCTGCACCTCCAGTAGGGTGGGTTAGCAGCCTCCGCGCTTCGCGCTCCACCTGGGAGGCGGGCTTCGCCCGCCCAATCGCCTTTTATGACTGTATAGGGTTGGATAGCAGCCTTCGCGATTCGCGCTCCGGCTGGGAGGCGGGCTTCGCCCGCCCAATCGCCTTTTATGACTGTATAGCTATTAATAGCAGATTTGTATGTGGATGAAGTTTTTTTATTTCATTTTTTTCTTTTATGAATAATTTGAAAAAAGTTTATTCGTATAGTGAGGCCCACGAATGAAGAAATATAAGATAACAGCATTGCCAATTATCTGCCTTGCCACTGCCATCTATAGAGGCTAGCTAACACCGGTATATCTGATGTAATATTAGCACTTATTTCTTGTTTAAAATAATCAATAATATCTAACTTGGCAAGGAAAAATTTTTTTCTATGATTAAATAATGAATTTTCATAATTGAGATTATATATTTTGTTAATTGTATTTCTACATCGTTACAAACGATCTGGCAACGTTGCAGATCTAGGAAAGGATAGTGTCATCTGCTTTGAAGAATGATAGACAAGGATAGCAACACCCATGTTAATCAAATACTGCCATCATAACGTGGACCTCACTATAATAGACTACAGCAGTAGATTTGTGAAAGTGAAGTTTTTGTCATTTTAATGCTAGTACTAGCAGGTAAATAGACAGTTTGAATAGCTTGTAGAGAATTTATTATTTAAAAGTTTAGATCATTACTTACATGATTACATAGAAGAATTCTTGAAGTTTTTATTGAAAATTTACAGATGTTTAATGTGTGCACCATTTGCAACACGACAGATATCAACACGGTAGTCAAATTCTGACCACACACGACTAAGCATCTCACGGTTAACTGTAGCAAGAGCATTTGTGATTCGTTGTTTAAGATCATCGATATCAACAGGAAGCGGTGGTACGAAAACTCTGTCTTTTACATAGCCCCACAAGAAAAAGTCGCAGGGCGTTACGTCCGGACTACGAGGTGGCCACGGCTGAAACACAACGTTTTCCTCACTTGCACGGCCGATCCATCGTCTAGGAAGATGTTCATCCAGATACCCTCTGACGTCTGAGTACCAGTGAGGCGGAGCTCCATCTTGTACAAAAATGAAGTTACAACTATCTTCATGGAGTTGAGGCATTAACCATTCGGTTAACATGTCCAGATAAATTCTTCCGGTTACTGATGGTTCTTGGAAGAAGAAAGGCCCGTAAACCTTTTCACAAGATAAAGCGCAAAACACGTTCACTTTAGGAGAATCGCGTATATGCTGTACAGTCTCTCTGGGTTTTCTGTTCCCCATACTCGTACATTATGTCTGTTAACTTTTCCACTAATGTGAAAAGTGCATTCATCACTGAAAATTAGGCGATTAAACAATGTGTCGTCATTTTCAAGACAATGTTGCATCTCTTGACAAAAATTTTTACGTACAACTTTATCATTGTCATTTAAACTTTGTACTAACTGCAATTTATAAGGTGTCATTTTCAAACGTTTCCGCAGAATTTTCCACACAGTAGGTTGAGGAATTTGCAATTCTGAACTCGCTGATCTAGTCGATTTTCCTGGACTTCGTACAAAAACATCACGAACACTATCAATTTTTTCTTCTGTAACAGAAGGTCTTCCAGTACTCTTCTTCTTACACAAACATCCACTGCTTTCAAAAAGTTCATACCAGTCATAAATTGATTGCCTTGTTGGTGGTGGTTTACCGTATTTTGTTCTGAAATGTCGCTGCACAACAGTAACAGAGTTTGTTTTGGCTAATTCAAGAACACAATAAGCTTTCTCCACTTGAGTAGCGGCCATATTGCTAAACTAAACTGGCTGTTGTAACACGGAGCAGCCAACAATAGCCAGCAACAGTTCTACCAACATACACTTTAAGAAATTCCCTACAAACCTATATCACTTACTATGTTGAAATACACCAGTTTAATTTTGTACAGGCTATTGAAATTGTCTATTTCATTTGTAATCACCCGGTAGTATAGATAGACTAGCAGATAACCCGTGCTCTGCAAGGATCTAATTAAGAACTCGACAGACTGAAAATTACACCTACTTAAATCTCAAAGTAAGCCTGTAAGTATCCTCGGTAAATTGATAATCAGTATGCATAATTTAAGTTAATCCGTCCAGTAGTTCAGACGTAATGATGCATCTAACATAAATTTCCTATCCCATATGTGTCTAAGAAAATTCTTTCCTTTATTATATTGTAGATTACCATAAACAACTCTGTGATATCTGCACTCACTGATATCAGGAGATACTCCTCAAAGTACATGAAGACGAGTCTTCCCTTTATTATATTCTTACTTATATTCTTATTATATAAGAAATTAATTATCAGAGAAAATTGAAAAGTTGAATTATTTTAGTTTGATGCTTACACGCCAACTTCAGAGAAGTCATAGTTGTTGTGTAGTATGAGAATCGAGTCAGGCTTCCATCTAAATGGAGCCTCTTCTATGGTCACCTGACCTGCCTCTATCTTGGGCAAGATGTGTGTGTCATCATGCTCTTTCATCAGCATCTCTGACTTGTCCCCTTTCTCGGCCTCCGCTACCAGTCTATCTGCTTCAGCCCTGAAAAATAATATTATAGTAATTGAGTCATACGACATACTGTAATGGAAAATTACAAGGAAAATCAGGTTAAAATTCTAGAGATATTTGTTAACTCTGTCTTTTTTCCTTCTCAGCCTCTGCTACAAGTTTATCTGCTTTAGCCCTACAGAATAATATGTAGTAATTGAGTAATACTGCTTAATGTATTGGAAGTTACAAAGAAAAAATTACAAGGAAAATCTAGAAAAAACTTTACAGATAGGTACTCGAGTGTATCAAGGTATAATTCGCTCGAAATATCAACTGCAACTCATAGAGCTACATCGACCTTATTTTAAATATACTTCTAAGTGCCGTTTGCATAGTGACAGTTTAAACTAGGGATGGGCATCGAAAGACAAAACATCGATGTTTTGAACATCGATGTTTTTTCTCCTGAACATCGATAAGTGAAAAACATCGAACAGTAAACATCGACGTGTTGCCGTACATTTTACGGAAGATTATTATATCCTTAGAGTAACTCAGATAGTGAAATCAATTTCCTTTTTCATGTACATGTAAAAGAAAGGGACAGAGCTTTTAAAAAGTAGTTAACAATAAAGGAATATTATTGATTGGTTTATTGATTGGCAGCAACGAAACTGAAAGTTAATAAATTGTTTGTAGTTGTAGGTAATCAGACTCTACGTTATCAATGGAGATTGATATTTAATCGAATATAAAAAAGGAAATCCAATGATCTAAAATATTGTTTTACAGATTTGAATATTTGTTTAGTATAAGAGAAATTAAGACGGTATTATTCTTTTGTCCAAATCTCGAAATACTTGAAAATACAAAAAAAAAACTCCTAAAGTGACTACAATTTTATCTGGAGCTATTGTTTCAATATTTTAACTGTTATTAACTGGAATTACAGCAATTTTAGACTTGATATTCAAGTAACAGTCTTTCAAATAATTGAAGTCAGGTTGTGACTAGAAAGATACATCAACTCTATTATAGTTCACAAGATTTGTCATCTTCATAGTTGAGTCAGAAACCTCTCGGGATATCCTCGAAGATTCTGTCTTGGGAATTCATCCTAAGCTAATTTTAGCAATCATTGTTACTCATAATCGTATTCATTCAATACCTGATAGTTTTATCTAGGAAATGAGAATGAAAAGAGGTGTTTTTTATGGCTATCTACACTCCATACTATACGAGGACCTCTATTCCAGAGCTAGATTAATAATTGGTATTAAACGTATGTTGAGGAAAGCACTTGTAATAAAAAAAACTCTTTCTTCATAAGAAACGAAAAATCCGACCTCTTATTCAATTATAAATAGGCATCTAACCTTGACAAGGGCCACAGTTATGTAAATCTTCAAGAGTATCCAACAGTCTCACATAAAAATAAAGAGAGCCTGATTGAAAAATTCCTTTTTGTTGGGAAAAACATCGAATGACCGATGTCTGGGTAAGTGAAAATCATCGATAAGTGAAAAACATCGAACAGTAAACATCGATGTTAAAAACATCGATGTTTGATGTTGAAACATCGATGTATCGATACCCATCCCTAGTTTAAACTAAATTTAATTTTAAACTGGATTAAATCCATATCAAGTCTCGTTTTTAATAATGTGATTCATTTCGAGTTCAAGTTAACAGCAGATTGAATTCAGTTTGAGATTTGACTGTGCAAATTGCCCTATTATTTGTTAAGAGTGTATCACGGTATCATTATAGAGAAAAGATTGCATAAGAAGATATCCCATGGTAAAGGTAGTATTTTTTCTAAATTTCAAGCCGATTACTGTCCACTACTGTCGACTACTGTCCATTACTACTGTTTTGTTAAGGTGAGAGTGTAAGAACGGCACAGTATGAAGACTACCATCATCACATATCTTGATGAAGATTAGCTCCTATAGTAAGGTCCACGTTATAATGGCAGTGGATAAAGATAGGAGAATAGCGATGCCGATTCTCTGCATTAATTAATTATATTTCAAATTGCTTTGTCGAATAATAGACAAGGATAGCCAAACCAAAGTTGATCAAATACTGTCATTATAACGTGGACCTCACTATAGTAGGCTATAGGACTATCAGCTTGAGTTAACATTGAAATTTGGAACGTAAACGACCTATACCATGATATAAACTCTTATGCTATCTTTTCACTACCGTATCACCATGAATGATACAGTATCACAACAAAACGATAAAGTATTACCACACATGATACAGTATCATCACAATATGATACAGTATCATGTTAACTTGATACAAACACCAACATTTGATACAAAACTTCCAAGCTTTGAATGAATTCTACAAGACACGGGATATCTTCTTATGCTATCTTTTCTCCAATGCTTGATAAAACCGGGCATAAGTGCATCACAGTAAATCTTTATTTTATTTATAATCATAGTTTAGGTGTACTGAACTCAAATATTGATGAAGTTTTAAAAACTTACTGTTTTTAACTCAAAACTCAAACATTGATTACGTGTAGAACTCAAATGTCGAAATCTAAAGCTCAACTCACACTTACGCGACTCAGGTCGAGAAGAGACTCGACTCTAGTCGAGAGTATGTTTTTTTTAAAAAATGGTGACAGTTGCGGAGACTAGAATCGATAGGTCTGAGTGTCACCATTTGGAAAGTACATGCTCTCCACTAGAGTCGAGTCTCTTCTCGACCTGAGTCACGTAAGTGTGAGTTGAGCCTTACTTTTGCTCAAGCACATGATCCAGTGATTCTTAACAGTGTGAGTTCCCTATACCATGGAATACATCCTCTCATGCTATATTTTCTCTACGGTTATGAACGTATGAATTACTGAACTAATATTTTGATGAAATTTGAAAACTTACTGTTTCTCAAGCACATGATCAGTAAGTCTTGATAGCGTCAGTTCCCACTGGAGAGGATTTGGAACATCGGAAGCATCCGGACAGATACAGTTGGGTGATTTGGACCACATCTGGATTGGCTCATTGGAGACAGCATAGTAAACATGTGCCCCAAACTTGGGAATAGACTGTGTGGAGCAGTACTCCTTCAGATCAGCTGATATGTTGGTAGATACAGGAGGCAGAGGACATTCTCCACTGTTATCTCCCCCGGCATGCTTTTTTTCAGTCAGTTCTATGAGTTCTCGAGTCATTTCCAGTAGCTGAAACAAACCAGATAATACTAGAAATAGCCTAGTCTATAGTGAGGTCCACGTTATAATGGCAGTGTTCAATTAGCAAAGGTATTGCTATCCTTGACTATCATTCGACAAAGCAAATAGCGCTATCTCTTCCTCGCTTTGCTGTGTTTCCTGATCGTCTTTCAACAATGTAGAATTGATAATTAATTAACAAAATATTTCATCTTAATTATGAAAATTCATTATGAAATTATTGAAAAATATAAATTCTTCCTTAATAAAATAATATTGTGTCACCGAGCTTCGCTCGTTATTTTTATTTATTGATAAACAGAACACAATAATTCTCTAAAATGATCGTGTTTATATTTCACAGCTGGCTATAAGTCAAATGAATTTCGGGGATGCGATATTTTGATTTTCCACATACTCACTTTTTTACTATTCACACCTGTTTCAGCTAAGGATGAATTATCCTTTCAATGTCGTTCAGCGAGTTTTCCCAAGGATGAGATCTAGTGCAATAGAATTTTTCTATATATATAAAAGCGAGATGGCACTCACTCACTGACTGACTGACTGACTGACTCACTCGCAGAACTAAAAATCTACCGGACCAAAAACGTTCAAATTTGATAGGTATGTTCAGTTGGCCCTTTAGAGGCGCCCTAAGAAATCTTTTGGCAATATATCAACTCTAAGGGTGGTTTTTAAGGGTTTAAAGTTCGTCTTTTAGCATGTATATTCTTCTTATTCTCTTAATTATAATTGAAAAATGTCCATACCATATGTTAATATAGACCTATAATAATCTAGAGAGAGTACCTCTTCGAAACAGTTGTTAACTGGTAACTAAATTAATAATTTTGTCAGTTTGGCATTAAGTTAAGTTGACTTTGTTAGGTTGGCATCAAGTTGAAGATTGAAATGTATTTATCGCGGAAAAATTGATTGGGCACTGCTACTTCAATCAGAGCTATTCCTGGGAATATCATATTACTAGCCGTCAGGCTCGCTTCGCTCGCCATATCCGTTTAGCTAGACGTTTAGTCTGGACCCCCGACTGGATTGTCCTAACATATGATAAAAATGCTCAAATGAAAAATGCAGGCGAGCGAAGCGAGCCTGCTGATCTCACTCTTGGACGATCCAGTCGGGGGTCCAGGGGGCGGAGCCCCCTGGCTAGACGGATTTGGCGAGCGACGCGAGTCTGACGGCTAGTATATCATAAACCTACTATGTTCCAAATTTCGTTAGAGCCATTTTCGAGATCCGTTGAACATAAATCACCAGATATAGATATAATTATAAAAATACAGAAATTGCTCGCTTAATATAATAGGATAATTGATTATTTTAAACGAGAATAAACAGTTAATATTACATCAATAAACCTGTATCAGCTACAGTCTATAGAAGGCATTGACAAGACAGAGGTTCGGCAACGTTGTTCTCCTACCTTTCACCACTGCCATTATAACGTGGACCTCACTAGAGCGTTATGCATTATTAAAGATTGAAACTATTCAAATGTACTTGTAAATACATCGATGAATAAAGATTTATCCTAAGTTAAGCTAGTCACACATATCAATTTTTGGACGTACGATTTTTTCCGTCCTTATGAATTCTATCAAATTAAACGGGACTTGACAAACATCATCTGTTTGATCTTATAGAATTTACAAGGACGGCATAAAATTGTACAACCAAAAATCGATGTGTGTGGAGCTGGCTTAACTCAGGGTAAATCTTAATTCATCAAAATATGTACAAGTAAATTTGAATAGTTTCAATCTTTAATCATGCATAATAATGCATAGTGAGGTCCACGTTATAATGGCAGTGGAGAAAGGTAGGAGAACAACGTTGCCGAACCTCTGTCTTGTCAATGCCTTCTATAGACGGTAGCTGATACAGGTTTATTGATGTAATATTAACTGTTTATTCTCGTTTAAAATAATCAATTATATCTTAAGCAAGAGCTTATATTATGTTCAAATAATCATGCTTATTCTATTCTAGTGAGCACCCCGGGTTCGAGAACTCGCTCATTAACTATTTTATTGTAGAGTCCACAAGATATAACATGACCTTCAACCCCTGAAACTGCAATGAAATAGTAGCTGGTGTGGTAGGGATGTAGGAGTTAGACTGTATCTCTCACACATCATCCCCTCTCACTCACTCTGCATGTATATACGTGTAGACAATGTTCGAAGTGAGGGTACCGACATAGAATAAACAATGTTTCTGTATAGTTTTTCTCTAGTACCGGCTGCTGAGAGAAAACTGAACAAATTCTTACCCCCACCTTAAAAAAAATCAGAATTGAGACTCATGTTAGACTGCTCACATTTGTGAGATTGCATGTATGAGATTGCTTACAATTTGGCAACGCTGACTACTGTTCATTTATTTATTTTCATTTTATTACTTTTATTTTATTTATTCTTATGGCTTTTATCGGCAGAGAGATCCTTTCGGATGTTCTGTCTCGCCGTATTACCCTATGTCATTTCCTATCAACACTCAAGTTTATAGGTTATATATTGGGTTCTTCATGTTTTCTCACTAAAAATTTGCACTTTCACTTCCTGAGTTTCTATTTTATAAATTTTAAAATCAAGAAAATTATTTTCAAACACAAAATCACAATTATTCAATCATTCAGAATTATACAACTTTATTGAGTATAGCTCAAAGCCCATAGTAGGAGTGGCCGTAGTCGAGTGGATCAGATGCTGGCTTTATGATTCAGAGGCCCGGGTTCAAATCCCGGCCCGGGCAAGATATTTATCTCGGGCCACTCCCGTGTTTCGGATGGACACGTTAAGCCGTCGGTCCCGGCTGCCTAAAAAGCAGTCGTTAGGTCATGTCAGAGGCCCTGAAAATTGATCAGCTGCGACCTGAAAACTCTGACACCAGACCTGAGCCAGCCAGGTCACTCGATATTATTATTATTAAAGCCCATAGTACTATTTAGAGCACTATTCATGTTATTGAGAGTATCTATAGCTTAATATTGAATGTTGAAGTGACACATAACCCAGCTACATTTGGACTGTTGGGTAAATTAGAATTGGAACCGTTTTGGGCTTATAAGCCTGTGGTACTTTTCTGTAAGTTGTTTAATTCTGAATGATTAAATATTATCTGAATAGTGACATTTTCAGGTATGTCAGTATAAACAAACTGAATTGAATGGAATTGAAACGAAGCGTACCGGCTGATTAAAAAAGGACTTTACAACTTTGAAAATTTATATAAATCTTATTAAACAAGGTACAGAGCTGGTTTTGGTGTTGTTTTGAAGGAAAACATAAGTTTTTCACCTTAAACTAAAGATGTTCTATGTGACTTCCTTCCGTTGGTTATCCTGCAGACATCCCATCGATAGTCGATTTCTTCCCAGACTCGCACTAACTGCATAGTGTAGCCTACCTTGATATGTTGCAAAAAATGTTAATACCACAGATTGATGAGGATGACCGAGAACGAAATGTTTTCTTTATGCAAGATGGCACACCACCACACTATCTGACTAACGTCCGGGATTCTCTTAATGACCGCTTTCCAAATCAGTGGATTGGCCGTAATGCGCCAATTGCATGGCTCCCTCGTTCCCCAGACTCAACACCGCTGGATTTTTTCTTGTGGGGTTTCATAAAAAACATTATGTACGTACCTCCTTTGCCAGCCACTCTACCTGAACTTAGAGCAAGGATTTGCGCTGCTGTTGAGAAAGTTACAACTGAAATGCTGATGTGAGTCTTTCAAGAAATCGACTATCGATGGGATGTCTGCAGGATAACCAACGGAAGTCACATAGAACATCTTCAGTTTAAGGTGAAAAACGTGATGTGTTTTCCTTCAAAACAACACCAAAACCAGCTCTGTATCTTGTTTAATAAGATTTATATTAATTTTCAAAGTTGTAAAGTTCTTTTTGAATTACCCGATATATTCTGAAAAGTGACATTTTTCCGATAACCTGATATAATATTTCCCGTGAGACTCAGTTCGAAGTGAACCTCTGTTCAATAGCCTAGTGGATTTTTCTATAATTCATTGATTTATTTACCGTGAGTCCATCGTGGAATGACTCGAGTTCTTCGGGTGGAGGCTTCTCGAAGACACTGAGCATACTCCGTCGATGCAGGGCAAACAACAGCAACTTTAGATGCTCGTTTCTCAGCTTCTTCTGCTCATCGTTGTCTATACTTCTCAACTTTTGCAACCATAATGCCGCTCTGGTACGATCTAACACACAAATTCACAGCAAAAATTACGATGTTCTACACTATAGTCCATACAAAACAACATCTTAAACAAAATTGTAAAAGAAAATCATTAAATTCGTTTGTGGTCAGTAGGCTATACAGTGGTCTATATTTCATACAAAATTACTTTCGACTTATATGCGGAGCAGAAGAATGGAAGGAGATCTGCAATTACAGTGATGAATTGTCTTTTCGGTCTCGAAAGTATGGAATTTTCAACTATTTGTAATTAATTTAATTCAATTTAGAAGTATTTTTTCAATTTTAAAAGGATTTTTGTGTGTTTTGAATCGTAACTTGAGTGTTTAATTGAAGAATTTTGTAGTGACACATAACCTAGCTACATTTGGACCGTTGTATAAATTAGAATTGGAACCGTTTTGGGCTTATAAGCCTGTGGTACTTCTCTGTAAGTTGTGTCAAATGATTGAATAAATAAAATTGAATAAATTGATGAATAGTCATAGAAAGAAGCGCAGTTGCCAAGTTGTCGATTGGATTCAGTCAACTCAGTGTTTTCAGAGAGGAAACTACGCTTGCGTATCATGAGCAGTTGAACACTCACTAAAGACTACAGAACGCTGTCCGCTTTAGCACGGCAACATTGCCGCCAACATATCCATAGGCTACTCTTCTTTGCTCCGCATATCTCTCCAGGTCAAAAGTAATTTTGTAAGGAAAATAGTCCACATAATGGCCTAGTAAGCTGGCCGAGCCTGGTAATGCCTTGTCCACATCTAGGCCAGCACTGGCAAACCACCCATCCACACACTGGCGCGGGTCGTCATTGGGCCAACATGAGGATGCGGCATAATGCAAAAGCACACAGCAACAGACGGACGTGTGCAGATAGACTGAGGAAAAATTCTTCCCCAGGTGCTCGAATGTTGCAAAATTGATATATTTTAAAAACCAAGATCAATATAAAAAAAAAATTAACTCAATGTAAAATCTAAGATCTTTGGATGTTACACTTAGACTTTGTCTCACATACACCTGACTCTGTACATATCTGTTCCATTCATATTTACATTAGGTAAGCTTAAATTACATAAATGAATTAATAAATAACATATTCTCACCTTCAGAGTCTGGAAGATTGAGCACTAATCTTTTTGTAAACGTCAAATACAGTTCAAATTCAGTTTCAAGAGCTATCAGTTCTAATTCATTTGGCATGATAATTTAGTTTTTTTGCTTTAAATTTAGAAAAGTCTCCACGAAATTCTACTGAAATCTAATCTGCTATCAAATTTGATCCATAAAACTAATCATAAATATAAACAAACATATTAACACATGGTTTTTTCAAATAAATGACTTTCCAAGTGATTGATTGCTATCTATGAGACCAGATGATTCATTAGTGCATTATTCGATATTGATTGCACACAGCCTGTTAAATTTTAATCTTAATTAAATGCCACGAGAACCTATCAGAGAAGCATTTTTATTAGAAAAACCTACTCTGATTAGTTTTCATAGATGAAGGGCTCAGAGAAATAATACACAGTCACAAAAAGCAAATTTTACAGGAGATCGTTTTTGAAGAAAATGCTACAAGGACTCTGTTGTTCATTTTTCCTCTGACCTTGTTTGTTATTACATGTCAAGCCATGGACTTTGTGCGTTACTACTCTCTATGCTATTTCTTCTTCTGCTTATATCTAGAGTTAAGGAACTGGAATAACCAACCGGCTTTTTAAAAAGAATTATTTATTTCAACATACTAATACATCTAATACATGGTTATAAGCGATGTACGCTCTACGAGCTCTGGCAACAGACTGACTCGAAAAAGCAACTAAACTAATGGCTAGTAAATAACAATGCATAGCTAAATCAGCATTATAAAGGGGGTTACCAAATGTAACTCCTCCCCCCCAAGTGTGAAGCTGCCCTCAGCTTCAAAAATAAAATAGTATTAAGTCCAAGTACAAAAATTAAGTATTAGTTACATGGCAATCTTGGATACATTTGTTGGGAATCGGTATTAACAATATCGTTATCCACGCCGGAATTACAATTATTTGAGTTAGAAATGGACAGTTTTTGCCAAATTATTTTAATAAAAATGAATATCAATAAAATTACAACCAAAATAAATAATATAGTAATTACAACAATATAGATGATTCTATTGTTTTGGAGAGGTAATTCATCAATAATATCAAGTTGTTGAAATTTTATGTTTGCAGTATGTACTTCATCAAAACTAAAATTAGAAATCTTCTTATTTTCTATAAGTTTAGTTGGCACAATAACTTCATTTTCCCAAAATATGTTTGGTCTGTAATATCCAATTAAAGTCTCTGAGTTATCAATTTTTAACAATTTAGTTTTTCTGTTTGGAAAGAGATTAACATTTTTCTTCTTGGCAGAACTGTAAATTATACATGAACTTACATTAAATAATATAAAACTATCAATTATGTTAATATATTTCACTAAAGAAGACCATCTTTTAAAACTAATTTATTACATCCATTTAAATCTCTATCATCTAACAATTGTTCAATACATAAATTTTCAATACGACTTATATTACTACAATAATAATTATCATTGATAAGTTCGCAAGTTCCAAAAAATAATTTATCATTACGGAGTACAAAAGAAGGATGTACAATTGTTGTTACAATTTCATTTTCTTGAATGACAGGATATGACAACAGGAAAAATGTTTCATAAATTGCCGACTGTAGCGGTACTTCAATGAAATAAGAAATGTGGTCTTTAAACATTGCACAATGGACTTTGCTGAGTTTCCATATTACACTGACATCGTTTGAAATGAAGCTAAAATTCGAATTTCGGTGCATGAGAAAAAGTTCATCGTGAGAAATAATAGTCGAGTGGAGTACATTCAATTTACAAAATTCTAAGCTTGTTACAATATCAGAAATTTTATTATTTAAAAGCAAGAGAGAGTCAAATAACAATGAGGATTGCTGATTAAGTTCGATTCTGTTTGATTCATTATACAATGAATTAAAGTAATTACTGATTTTCATATTATTTGATCGTATTGTTTTCATTTCATTGTTGAATTCCTCCATTAATTTATGATTAACAGCAAATTGTTTTTCTACATTATTACTAAGATGGTATTCGTTTGATTGCACAGTTTGTAAAATTTTATCATATCGTTCCTTATCGTTAGCGTCCATATTACCAGTGAGCCAAGAAAGTGCAGATCCTACACTATTAAAAAGGCCTCGTTTTTGTCTATAATTAATTGATTGGATTTGATTTAATTTACTCTTCGTATACTTTAAATTTAATTTCATGATGCTTAGGCGACTCTTATCAATATCCTTATTAGCTAAAAAATCAATAAATGTTTCTATATTACTTAATTCTAATCTTAAATAGCTAGTACTTATTTTATGAACATATGTGTATGTCGTGTTAACAATAAAGGAGTTCTGAATTTTAATGGGAGCAACACCGGAGGATTTGCTCAGATCAATCATTTCATAAGGTGCTGCTGGGGCCAGCAACAGGAGAAGTAGGATTGGTATCATCGTGTCCTGTAACACATAAGTTCTTTCGTTTCACCAGTTTTTTGGGGCGTTTCATTCTATTGGGGTGTACTTTAAATGGGCGTTTCTGAATTGCTCGAGGGTTCGTAGCTAGTTTATCGTCTTTACTGTAGTTTACTTTGAAGAATTTCGGTTTAGTTTTTTTGTTAAAAGTTGTTTTAATGTAAGGTTCTTTTTCAATTTCTACATCCTTTTCACGATTGACATTCAGTTGTTCAGTGCGTGTTTGTTTTTCGGATTCAATTTTATTCTTTATCAACTTGTGAACTAAGTTCATTCTTTCTAAATATTGGTGAGACTGTTGTTCTGTCACCAATCTTTCCGTAACTCTGTTAACAAAAGGATTGTTTGATATGCCATAAGTTATTTCCATGGGAGTCATTTTCAGAGTTGAGTTGAGCGTATTATTAAATGCTATAACTGCTAGTTTCATGTTTGTTTCTGTTGAATTGTTTTTATTCTCCAATTGAATTGCATTTAGGATTTCGATAAGCGTAGAATGAGCTCTTTCAATTAAGCCCTGAGAGTCTGGGTGTCCAGGAGTGACATAGTATGCTTCAACACCGTACAATCTCAAAAAGTCGCGTAAACCTGCATTGTCAAACTCACGGCCGTTGTCCATTTGTATAATTTTGGGTAGGGGAAAAGATGAAAAATAATCATTCAGGCGTTCTTGAATATCGATTTGGTTCAAACTTTTTAGGGGATGGACTGTTAATCGTTTGGAAAAACAATCAATCATTGTCAAAAACTTTATTTTATCGTATTGGAAACAGTCAATTTGTAGTTTTTCAAATGGTTTATCTGGAGTAGGAGTGACTTTATATGTGACTCTAACAGGTTGTCTATCATACTTTACTTTCAGGCATACAGCACACTTGTTAATGTAATCTGTTACGTCTCGTAGCATTGATGGCCAGTAATATCTTCTTCTTACCTGATTATACGTTTCATTGATACCTCTGTGGTACGTCTTTCCTTCATGGTGATTTGAAATTATCTGTTTTTGTTCATCAGTATCCACTATATCTAAATTCATTTTCTTATACCTTTTCAGTTTTATCGAATCGAACGTTTCTAATAACACATTTTTAAAATTGTTGAAAATTTTCTCGTACTCATCATACAAAACACCTTCTCGCGAACAGAAAACTCCATATACTGTTTTTGGTTTCAAAAACTCAATACATTTATTTTTCATGTCATCATAATCGTTAGCGTTCCTAAAATAAATGGTCAATCGTCTTTTACCAAAAATTTTTCTTAATTGAGGGGCTTGGTCACCTCTTTCAAGAATAAGTTGGTTATGCTCAATATTAAGCAACTTATCATCATCAGCTATAACTACCTGTTCATTTGAGCTTTCTTGCGAGTGTATCGTAGCTAAGCTGCGATTATCGTTCTCGGCTTCTTGTTCGTCATCGTTATTATCATTACTCACGATATTCTCACGATCAATGTCATCATAAGCATTATTATTTACAAAGTTTCCTTGATTAGCATTATTTACTAAGTTATCATTACCAGTATTATCATTCCGCTCGCCTAATGTACCTATTCGTTGAAAAAAATCTTCGTAGGTACTACTATCTATCGAGGGTACGTCAGTGTTAGTATTGAACCTTATCAAATCGTCTATACTTATATCATCATATTCGTGGGGGTCATCACTAGTATTCTCCAAACCTTGAAAATCATTCACAAAACCTCGAAAACCATCCTCGAAACCTCGAAAACCATTCTCTTCATTTTCCATCATAGTGACGTCATAAGGACGGGACAAAGCATCCGCTACAAAGTTGGTTTTCCCTTTTATGTAGGTAATGTCAAAATCGAATTCTTCTAACAAAAGTTTCCATCTTATCAATTTGGAATTTGGCTCTTTAATACTATGAAGCCATTGGAGAGGTTTGTGATCAGTCTGAATTAAAAACTTACGTCCATATAAGTAGGGCCTAAAATATTTACAACACCACACAATAGCCAATAGTTCTTTTTCTATGGTTGAAAGATTGATCTCATTTTTGTTCAATGTCCTTGAAGCATAGGCAACAGGTAGATCTTTACCATTGAAAATCTGTGAAAGCACTCCTCCAATAGCAAAATTGCTAGCGTCAGTAGTAACTATGAATTGTTTAGAAAAATCGGGTAACTGCAATATTGGACTGTTTTGTAGCATTGTTTTCAGTTTTTCAAATGCATTAACGTACTCCTTATTAGAAATGTCAACCTTGACATCTTTTTTCAAAGCTTGAGTCAGAGGCTTAGCGATTTTTGCATAGTTTTTGATCATTTTTCTGTAGTAACCAGTTAATCCTAAAAATTGTTTTATTTGTTTTTCGGTTTTGGGAATCGGGAAGTCTTTGATTGCTTTCAATTTGGCGGGATTTGGTTGAATTCCTTCTTCTGAGATTACATGTCCTAGGTACAACAATTCTCTTTTGAAAAATTCAGTTTTATCGAGCTGTATTTTAAGATTGTGTTCTTTCAATTTTTTGAAAACGGATCTCAAATGTTTCAAATGCTCCTCTAAATTGTCAGAGAATACAATTATGTCGTCCATATACACTAAAACATTCGGCATTCTAGCAAATAGTATGTTCATATTACGCTGAAAAAATGGGGGTGCGTTTTTCAATCCAAAGGGAAGCCTTAGAAATTCGAAGTGGCCGTCTTCTGTTGAAAAAGCTGTTTTTGGGACAGACTCTGGGTCCATTTCAATCTGATGGAAACCAGAATATAAATCTATCGTCGAGAAATACGTAGCTCGTCCTATTTTTCCAAATAGATCTTCAATATTTGGTAGAGGATATTTGTCAGCTATAGTTTTTTCATTGAGTTTTCTGTAATCGATTACCATTCTAATTTTCTTTTGACCAGAAGCATCCATTTTCTTGGGAACTACCCATATTGGAGAGTTGTATGGGGAGTTTGAGGGTTGAATTATTTTGTTCTTTAGCAACTTTTCTATCTCAATTTGAACGTCTTTCTTGAAAATTTGAGGGTACCTATAATTTCTTGTGTATACAGGATTGTCATCAACTGTGTTGATTTTGTGTTTGAGTAAGTTCGTCGACCCTAGAGGGATATTTTCAAGTTTGATTATTTCGGGAAATTTAATTACTAAATCAAATATCTCCCTTTTCTCTTCATCATTCATATGATCTGTACGCAAAGTTTCAAAAATCAAATTCTTCACTAATGCAAAATGTTCGGGACTCTCGGTCACTGATTCATTAGTTGGCTCATAAATAGTTTCTATCTCATCTATTTCCATGGGTTCAGGACTGATGGTCATGAGTTCATGAGAAAACGCTAGACATGTACATTCATCATTAACTATATCTACTATACCTTCTTCAATACTAAATTTATCATTTGTTACAGGTTTAAGCAATCCTCGTCCTACATTGGGAATAGACCTAACTGGGACAGTTATCACATTAAAACCTGGTTTCAATTCAATTTCGTTACTACTAGAATTCATTACAAATAATAATTTTTTCGATCCATTATCATAATCTAACGTCTTATCCTTGAAATTAACATTGGCATTGAGTACACTTAGAGTTTCATGTCCTAATAAAATGTCATACTTCTTAGAAAATTCAAATAAATACATCTTAATTCTAGCACACATTGGAAACACTTGTGACGAGTTCATAAAAATATACTCATCTCCTTTTCTTTCACCAGCAGGTGTCTTCACGATAAATTCTTCCTTAAATCTAGTCACATCAGGTGGTACAATAGCGGGATTTATATAGTTCTTCACTGATCCAGTGTCAACAAGCCATTTTAGATTAGAATCATCGACAAAGTACGGGAGGGATTTGTTGATAATCTTCAACTCGAACTGATTGGCGGGTCCCCCGAAGGAGCTGGGCCTAATCCTAAAAAACGGTCTGCCAATTCGTTTACAGCTGAAGTGAGAGAATCGATTTGAGTTTGCATAGATTGAACGAAACTAGTTTCATCAAGTGGAGTGACATTTACGTTAGATTCGTCAATGCAATTTCCTTCCATATAATGAACATCGTGGAACGAATTGTTCCGTGCAGAGTTGTTACTACGATTGGTTGAAACAGTACGCATTGAGACAGTATTTTGAGAATTCCAATTCGGAGACTGTCGAACGTTTTGTGCACCGCCTTGGAAATTACGAAAGTTACTGTTGAAGGATTTTGGTTGGACAGTTTGAAATTGAGACTGCTGAAATCTTGCGTTAAATGGTACTAGATTCTGTTGAGGCTGTTGAGATTGGATTTGTGGAGGTTGTTGGAATTGGTTGTGTTGAAACCTATATTGGTTAAAAGGAGCAAAAGTTTGCTTGAAGGGTTGTTGGAAACTTCGAGGTGAATACTGCCTGAATTGGGGAAACACTGATCGCGGTTGAAAGAAGTTACGCTGCCGAAATCGAGGATTGATAACTGCATTATCAGACACAGATTCCGTAAGTTTCAATTGATTTAGCACAATACTGCAATCACTGCGAAGGGTGTCGCGGGCTTCGTCCAAGTTCTTAAGCTTGTAGACTTGGAGATGAGCTCCGAGTGTTGGATGAACACCGTCCTTACAAGTGTCATGTCAAGTTGTTCAAGAAGGTTTTTGAGTAAGTCGCCGGATACACCGTCTAATTTGTAGCGAGTAACTACCCTGGTTCGTTTTTCGTTTAGTCTGTCAAGAAAGTCAAGGGGATGTTCATGTTGAAAAGTTTTCATGATAGCAATCTCTGCTATGAGGTCTGGAACAGTACGTTTATCGGAAAAGTGTTTCTTTATGAGTTGAATAAGTTCGATTACATTGGAGCACTCACTATTTTGAACTACGCTATCAGCTGTGCCTTCTAAGTTGTGAAGTGCAGCGGTATACAAAAGCCAGTGGTTCTGGTCACGTTGAGTTTTTTCGATAGCATCATTACAGTAAAGTCTGAAAAGTTCTTCAATGGATCTGAGAAATTTGGGAATTTTATCAGGTGTCCCATCGAACTTGGAAATAAAGTCCAACAGATGTTTGGGGATAGTTGCCATAGTGGAAGAGTCTAATTTGGAGGGCTTGATGAGTTGATTTGAAGCAGAAGAAAGTGAAGCTGAGGTAGAAGAATTCATTCGTTACTTACAGTAGCAGCAATGGTAAGAACTGGATTTACTTCCGGTTGTTGGATGAAAGCGTTCCGGAAGGAGTCTGCCAGTGTGGTTGCCAAGATGAAAGGAGTCCGGTGGCGTGGTTATCCCGTGTAGAAGTTCCGTTGAAGTTGAAGGTTCACCTCACTTAGTCCTCCGATAGGTTCCTTTTCAAAGTCGAAATAAGCGATCGCGACACGAATCGGAAAACTAATATTGTCAAACGAACAACATCGGAAAACTGCGCGAGGGTGGTTCGGGCGCCAGTTAAGGAACTGGAATAACCAACCGGCTTTTTAAAAAGAATTATTTATTTCAACATACTAATACATCTAATACATGGTTATAAGCGATGTACGCTCTACGAGCTCTGGCAACAGACTGACTCGAAAAAGCAACTAAACTAATGGCTAGTAAATAACAATGCATAGCTACATCAGCATTATAAAGGGGGTTACCAAATGTAACTTAGGACTATGTTCAATATAATCTCTGTATTATTCTGCATGGCAATAGTACAGCATGATAGCAACCTGTTGCAATGAAAATCTCAATTTTGAAAATTTTGGACTACGTGCGTTTTTCCTCTGAGCCCTTCAGATTTTATCATGAAAAAAATCAACATAAATGATCATAACTGAGATTGAATATTTTGTTAACCAGTTATACTTTTTGAATTGTAAAAATTGAACTGGCAAAATTTTGAAGCTACATGTGTGACATGCACCATTCTAGGCTGTAGAATTTTTTTTAGTATTTAGTATTTTAGGTACATAATGTTATTACAAGACAACAAGGACACGTCAAAAATTGAAAAAGCAAGAAAGGTATTACCATAGAGAAACAATAGCTTGCGTAGATATCCCATGGTATAGGACGTTTATGTCGCAACTTTAACTGTTATCTCAAGTTGATAGTCCACGTAGTTCTTTCCCAAAAAGCTGTGTGACGCTGGTAGTTTCTCATATTGTGCCATTCATACATCGTCACCCCAACAAAACAGTGAAAATCTACAATAATCGATAGTAAAGTAGTTGCGACATAAACGCCCTATACCATGGGATATCTACTAACGCTATTGTTTCTCTATGGTAATACCTAATAGTCACAACAGAAAGTCAAAAATATGAACTCACCAGCGTGTTGTCCAACATTAAGAGCTCACTGATGGAATACAATGGGTTCTCCACCAGCAATCCCCTGGTCGACAGGTATTTTGCCGCTATTGGCAGCTTGTTGAAGAGTTTCACAGACAGGTGGGCAAGGCCAGTTCGTGTCCTGCTCAGCCTCTGGTACGGTACGTCCAATCTACGGTTCCCCCTTGTATTGTAGGCATGAAAACTGTGCCTGGTGGTAAGATCATCCACATTAGCATGCGTCCTGCAAAGCGTATAAAAAATAAAGAGTACAAATACCGTATGTATTTTCTCTATGGCCGTAGTCATTCGTAATCGGATCGGAACACTGCATGATACGAGTAACCCGGGCTAGAAATTCGAAGACACATTTTTGGGTAAGGCTACAACATGAAACAATTAATAAAACTCAAATTAGTTATAAAACACATTTGTTATCAACATTTATTAATATTATTACATCAATGAACACATAAATTGCACCAGCTCTAACATTTCTACTAAACTATTACTACATTAAACACATCATAAATGGTCTAGTGTAATCACAAAATAAATAGTACAACAAAGTTTACAAGTAGTTGACAATAAATATCTACACTATTTTTTGTGTTTTATAGAAAAAGTTGAAAAAATAATACTAATTGAATGGTAAAATTGCATGAATTGACTTTCAGAAAAAATGGCCTAGTGTAATCACAAAATAAATAGCACAAAAAAGTAGTTGAAACTACTATTTTCTGTGTGTTGTGAATAAATTAAGTTGGAAAAATAACATTATCTAACTGGTAAAATCACACAAATTGACTTAGCTACAAGAATTCTTGCTAAAATTATCATCGACTATCCTCTGTTTCAAATTCTCTGGAATAGCGTCGACTCAGATCTTTCACAAATTCGTTCTTCAAAATTTTCAAGCACCTGCAACAGAGAAATATAGTCTAATGATAGAGATATTGACTTATCAAACAAATTCAATATAATTTATTTGCCATAAAAGTGATTACAAATAAATATTATAGATTTCAATATGGGACTACCGGTAAAGAACAACTTGTGCGGGCAGTTAGTTCGAACAACTATGGTAAACATATTAGAACCTCGTCCTTTCTCTACTTTCTCTGTGGGTTGAGTGGAAAAGGGGGCCCTTATTGTCTCAACTTCGCCCACATCACTTTATGTAATGGTATAAAGTGAAAATAAAAGTCATCTATCTATCTTTAAACTTGGGCTGACTAGTTGCCAGTATGTCTTGAAGGGAATTAGATTTTGATGATTGTAATTTTTTTACAACAGTTGATTAGCATTGTCAAGATTCAAGATTCGTTTTATTAACCATCAGGCTACAATTATAGCATTAGGCAAGTCATAATACATACTTTTAAAAAGTAGTCTACACACAATTGAACAGAAAATCGATACAAATTGAACAGATAAAGCATATCTACATTACATAAAATACATTCAATTCAGGTATTCAGGTATTCCTCAAGTGAGTTAAAGGCATTATTTTTCAGATAACTGTATACAATTTTCTTAAATTTGTTTGGAGGCAGATTCCTGGTTGTTTGAGGCAGTTTATTATACAATATGCACTGTTGGAAAGTATGGCTTCTCATAGTTTTAGTGAGTCTTATTTGTGGTGCTACAATGTTCTTACTGTTCCTGGTATTATATGCATGGTAATCTTCATGAATGGAAAATTTTTCTGAGTTTTTCTTGACGTGAATTAAATTGGAATAAATGAAGAGAGATGGAAGGGTTAGTAATTTAGTATACCCAAATTAGGGAAATGTGGCCTGCATGAATCTCGCTGTGTTAGTCCTAGGATAGCTCTAAGAGCCTATTTTTGCCATAAGAACACTGTTTTAGCATGGACGGAATTACCCCATAGACACACACCATAACTCAAATGTCAATACACCAACCCAAACTTCCATTAGCCGTTTTCACACCGATATCTCGCCGACACGACAGGACAGGACACAATTCACTCTGATGAACAGTATTAGAGAAGACTGTGGTTGAAAACTGCGTGAGGTCTACTGTTCACTGAGCTACTCACTTGTCACAAAACCCTCTTGCGATACTGATTAGGTGAAAAAACTTGTCCCAACTCAATTTTTATCTTTAGTTAACAGTCAATAATGTTGAAATGAATATGTATAGATTTGTACTAGAAGAACGAATGAATTTAAATTTGCATTTTTAAATAGTGTTGATGTTTTTGAATAATCTTGATGGTATACGTATTTGCAGTTACAGTGAGGTCCACGATATAATGGCCAGTGTTTGATTAGGAATGGTATTGCTATCCTTGTCTATGATTCAATAAAGCGGAGAGCGCTATCTCTTTCTCGCTTTGCTCTGTTGCCAGATCGTCTTTCAACAATGAAGATTTAATAATTAATTAACAAAACATTTCACCTTAATTATGAAAATTCATTATTAAATTATTGAAAAAATAATTTCTTGCTCAATAAAATATAATTGATTATTTTCAAACAGGGATGTAACAGTTAATATTTCTCAATAAAACTGTATCAGCTACCGTCTATAGAAGGCATTGACAAGAAAGAGGGCCGGCAACGTTGTTCTCCTATCTTTCTCCACTGCCATTATAACGTGGACCTCACTATAGTTCACAAGAGATGATTAGCATTGTCGATACACCAAGCAAACAGCCATTAACCGTTTTCACACCGATATCTCGCCGACACGACAGGACAGAAAAGAATTCACTCTGATGCACAGTATTTTGTGTGTATTTTTGGCTTCAAAATTCATAAAATAACTTAATACAATGTGCAGTGATAATTAAGTGTAATATTTAACTATAATTTGGTGTTTTAATTTTTCTAAATTTGAAATTTGCATCTCATATTTATTTTTGGACGAAAGTTGAGCTTGAACTTCTTACAGAAGAAACATAACCTATTTTTTGGACATGTAATCAAAATTTGGGAATGGAATAGTTTTGAGCCAAGCCTGTTGTTCCTTCCCAATCATATTTATATGATTTGTTATTGTATCCACGTATAAATAAATAAATAAATAAATAAATTAGAGGAGGCTGTGGTTTATATCTGTGTGAGGTCTACTGTTATAACTTGAACATAACTTGTTCCAACTCAATTTATATCAAGTTAACAATCAATAATGTTGGAATATATAGATTTGTACTAGAAGAACGAATAAATCTGAATTTGAACTTTTGAATAGTGTTGATGTCTTTGATGGTTGGTATACGTACTTGCGGTACTGGTTGGAGCTGCGAAACTTGGCAATATCGAAGCTGGGCGCATGCGGCATGTGGATTATGAAGGCATTGGGCAGCACGACAAAGTCGTATCCCTGTGCCTCCAGCTCCATCACCTGCGACACTTTGTTCCAGCCGAAGCCCACGAATCGCGTGTCGTATTCGGGAATGTCTTTCCGCACTACTATGTAGGGCTCGTAGTCCGGTTCCCATAGCACCTAAAGCAATCATAACAAATTCAATCAATTCAAATCCTCATCAAATCTAATCACTATGTATTGTTTGTGATCTGGTTCCCATAGAACATTCAACAAATTGAAAGTGACCAAACACACAAATAAAAATAGCAGCTCATTTAAGAATAAGAATACTTTCTTTGCCATTGAACAAAAAATTGCAATAGGCTTTGTCAATTGACAAAATTTAAAAAAATATATATTAAACCATTTTACTGTTGAGGCTGGCCACTAACGACAGGACAAGTGTGTCCTGCATAATGTTCATGATTGAGATTAAATATTTGACTAGTTAATTATGTTTCAACATTGTTGGAATACGATCTGGCAACGTTGCAGAGCTAGAAAATGATAGCGCTTTCTGCTTTGTGGAATGATAGACAAGGATAGCAACACCAATGTTAATCAAAAACTGCCATTATAACGTGGACCTCACTATATGTTTCATATATGTCCTTACCCGATAAGGCGTGGTTGCCGACCGCCACTTGGCATAGTTGGTGGGGGCATGCCCCTTGGTCCATACATGGTAGCGGAAAGTGAACAGTGTCCCCATATCCAGCATTCGCAGCAGTTCCGCCTTGCTGTGCGGGAACGATGTGCGGTAGCGCTGCGTTTCGAATGCGGGAACTACCAACACCTGCAAAATTCAATCTATTATATTGAGCGAGCAATTTCTGTATTTTTATATCTGGTTATTTATGTTCAACGGATCTCGAAAACGGCTCTAACAATTTTCACGAAATTTGGAACATAGTAGGTTTATGATATAAAAATTCGATTGCACTAGGTCTCATCCTTGGGAAAACTCGCTGAACGACATTAAAAGGATAATTCTATCTTGGCTGAAACAGCTGAGACCTTCGTCGTCTGCGGATAGTAAAAAAGTGAGTGAGTGTATGAGTATGTGAAAAATCAAAATATCGCAACCCCGAATTCATAAAATGACTTATTGCCAGCTGTGAAATATAAACAAAATCATTTTAGAGAATTGTGTTCTGTAGGGGTATTCACAATGTTGGAGTTAGCTGGCTAAGTCGAGCTATTCGCTATCTCCAGCTATTTGCTAAGACTGTGTAAACTCAATGCTATAGTGGTACGTTAGAAAAGAATTAACAGACGAGATAGCAGATAGCGCAGGTTTGAGTCCGCTAACTCTGTTAAAACGGCAGCCATATGTTTATAATCTTACTTTTTCAAACTAGCTTTGAGTTACACAAATTATCCGCTTGGGTTGCATCACTACTGCAGTTAGCATATAGCAGATGGTTTTAGATGGGGCGTTCACAATCCAGATTTATCAAATAGCACTTTAGCTGGCTAAAACTACATTGTGAATACCCCTTGTTTATCAATAAATAAAAATATCGAGCGAAGCTCGGTGCCCCGATATTTATTATTAAATCTGACAAGCAGACAGGGGAACTGCAGACAGTTGGAGCAATCCATCAAACGACAATTTATTTATTTTGAAATTATCTATTTCATTTCAAATTATCCTCTACTTCCTCTTCTGAACAAAATTAAATTTCGATACTCAGTCAAGTATTGTAATTACAATCTAAATACAAGGAATAAGGGCGAAGACACACGAGCGTTTTTCAGGCGTTTTCAGAAGAGTCGGCAGGGCAAGAACCTCTCTGATTGGCTGATTGGGTTCGCGTTCGGGAATCAGCTAATAATCAGCCAATAGGAGAGCTTCCTGCCCTGTCGACTCGTCTGAGAACGCCTGAAAAAACGCTTCGTATGACTTGTCCCTGAGGAATACTAACTTCTATCTATAGGTCTACTAAGATTATTAAAACACAGTAAAATTTATCAAGTACCCTTTTTATTTTATCAAATCAAAAGAAGTTTCAACTCAGAGCTATTTTCAAGTGTAAATAAAATAATATTAATTGACTCACAATTCCAGTGAGTCTCAAATTCAGGAGTATTGAAAGTAATGTATTCAAATGAGTTAAACCATACTGCCTCACAATTTAAAATCAATATTATTTTATTTAATTTACACTTCAGAAGGACTCTAATAAGTTGAATCTAGTTGTGCTTTGATAAAACTATTCTCACTTTAAAACTAAATATCATTTCAAGTTAACCATATAAGGTTGACTCACCTTTTTCGAGGACTCCAGGTCGAGCAGCTGTATAGATTTTTTGAGGTAGGAATAGAGATCAAACATTGGCAAAAAGTCGATATCAGTGAGGAAGACGTAGGGTGTGTTCACTTGTTGCAGGGCCACGTTCCTCAAGAAATTTATCGGATAAAAGCTCTGAAAATAAACCAAATGACAGTCAAAAAGTTCACCAATGCAGGAGAATAGCAAAACAGCCACAGACAATCAAGGAATGGTTTACCAACGCAGGGAAACGCAACAATTATTAAGGAATTTGCTTTAAAAAACTAAAAGTCCTCTTCAAAGTATCAGTGATTTCCGATTTCTGACACAAACTTGATGTATTGGTTCGAATGTACTGTATGATGTACGATGTACTGATACAAATTGGATGTATTGAATGGATTATTAAATCTCTAGAGTTTCCATAGAGAGGTACCATCTCCTTGGATGGATACCATCTATTAGATAGTCAAAGCTAACAAGAGCTTACATCTTGTTCAGTTCATCTACACAGAAAAGCTTTGATATAATTCATTAAGACAAGCAAATAAAGTACGGTATTTTTAAGAAAGAAGTAATTATCACTATAGTATTCATAACTTTTTGCCAATTTTAGAATTAAACAAATCTACGATCTCATTTGATAATTCACCCAAAACGTTATATGATCCTGAAGTTTTACTTGAAACTGGTAGAAATATATTCAGGATACCTGTGAATTCGACCAAAGAATTCAACTAAAAAATTGTTAATTCATTACCTATACACTTTGCATTTTTAAGCAGAACAATACTAATTCCTGAACTGCCAATGGTATAATCAGTGCAAACCTTAGTTTACAGCACAGGGTTTTATGACCAATATTATTTCAATACAAAAATAGGATCACACTGTTGCCGTTTTAATGCTTATTCTATACAAATGACCAACGCTCTCTTTTACACTCTCTTTCAGAAACAATTATCTCACAGGCTTTCTTGCTTTGTGAAATCAAAGGCTCAACTCACACTTAACGCGACTCAGGTCGAGAAGAGACTCGATTATAGTCGAGAGCATGTGTTTTCAAATGGTGACGTCGCGGAGACTAGAATCGACTGGTCTGAGTGTCACCATTTGGAAACACATGCTCTCGACTAGAAAAAGTAAATTCGTATGGCTATGTTGGTGGAGAGTCCCTTGCGGGAAGGTCCCACCGCCTGAATATATAATTTGAGCCGTCAATGGGCCTTACGACTGTCATACTTCAGCCGGGACCGACAGTTTAACGTGCCCATCCGATAACACGGGAGTGATCTGGTTAAAAAACTTTTGGTTGTGAGTGGGTTCGAACCCGGGATCTCTATGCTGCTACGCAAGCTCTCTATCCACTAGACCACGGATCACTCCGACTAGAGTCGAGTCTCCTCTCGACCTGAGTCGCGTAAGTGTGAGTTGAGCCTAACAGGAATGTAATCCATGAAAGCATGTTTACAGAGCATGTTTTACTGGAATACCCCTACAAGACTATTCGTCTGAGTGTAGGGGGTTGGTTCTTGTTACAGTGGGTAGCCAATAGTCTATTCATAATATTATATAGGTAATAGAATGTCCGGCTTTGTTAACAAGAAGGTGAGTATAAGATAGTTTGTATTATAATTATGAAATTAAATATTATCTATTACATTGTTCATTGATGAAATTTCATAAACAGAAAAAGATTGATAAGAGTAACATATACAGATTTGAGAATTGAAATATGAATAAGCAATGTTGCAATCTAAGCTTTGCTTGAACTATAGAACAATAATTATTCAACGGAAATTAGATGGGAAGAGTTGAGATACTGATATGGAGTTACTCAAGTAACTAACAAGTTTAGGTAAGTTAGTGGCCTACTTACACCTTCTTTGTAGACGACATGATACCCAATATTTTTCCGGTTTCTCAACAGTTCTGAGCTCAGAGCATAGCTGAGAAATTGTTGCGCCTCAGCGTCAGACATGTATAGTGTGAGGCTTATCGGACCTGAAATGAAAATCACAATTTCATTTTAACTAATAACTGTAATTTATTACTTATTCATTTATCTATACATTTTATAATACACAAATCATATGCGTGGTTAGAATGATTTATACTGAATGTTAGCTCACTCATGTTATATAGTGTATAGTGAACTATGATTCTATAATTTTTATTCATTCATAACTCTACCTTCATTGAATGATAATACAATCCTTAAAATACTTCTAGAAATTCGACTTTGTAAAATAATAAATAAATGATGTTGTAAACAATGAAAATCATAACAACGTTTCAGTGAAAATCACAACAATCATTGAAGTTAAATACTCCTACGTTTTTCATTCGATTTCTCAGCTGATTTCACAAGAGTATCATCATGAGGCTGCCACAAATTAATAAAATTAAAAGAAAAATGTGAAATCTTCCGCAATTATCTCGGTAACAAAGCATTCATTTTAGGACCCCTGTTTACAAGAGTTTTCTTCATCATTCCAATGTATGAAGACCACTCACTAAGTTGATCCATAGAGAAAGTAAAGCATAAGAAGATATCCCATGGTAGATAATTAATATTCAAAGTTTGGAAGTGTTGTATCAAATTTTGGTGTTGTGTATCAAGTTGAGATGGAACTGTATCATGGTACTGTATCATACAATAGTGATACTGTATCATGTGTGGTGATACCATAGAGAAAATAGAAAATGTAGCATAAGAAGATATCCAAAGGTATAGATCACTCATGATCCGAATTTCACTGTTAACCAAAGCCGATAGTCCTAGAGTAGTTATTTTTCATGAAGCTATGTGAGGCTGGTAGTCTCTCATATTGTGCCGCACTTACACTATCACCCTAACAAAACAGTAGTAATAGACAGTAGTCGACAGTAATCGGCTCGAGTTAAAAAAAATTGGAATATAAAAGACCTAAACCATGAGATATCTTCTTATGCTATCTTTTCTCTATGTATTATTACTTTGATACATTCTTAAAAAGTTATACACTCTTAACAGAATATTAAATATCCTGTTGAAAATTTTAAATCTTGAAATGAGCACGATGTATCTTCATGAGTTGTAGTTTGTATTTTGAGATAATAATACACTCTCAACAAGTATCTCGGGTTTTCAAGCAAATGATACCTTGATACACTCAAGTAACTAACAAGTTTAGGTAAGTTAGTGGCCTACTTACACCTTCTTTGTAGACGACATGATACCCAATATTTTTCCGGTTTCTCAACAGTTCTGAGCTCAGAGCATAGCTGAGAAATTGTTGCGCCTCAGCGTCAGACATGTATAGTGTGAGGCTTATCGGACCTGAAATGAAAATCACAATTTCATTTTAACTAATAACTGTAATTTATTACTTATTCATTTATCTATACATTTTATAATACACAAATCATATGCGTGGTTAGAATGATTTATACTGAATGTTAGCTCACTCATGTTATATAGTGTATAGTGAACTATGATTCTATAATTTTTATTCATTCATAACTCTACCTTCATTGAATGATAATACAATCCTTAAAATACTTCTAGAAATTCGACTTTGTAAAATAATAAATAAATGATGTTGTAAACAATGAAAATCATAACAACGTTTCAGTGAAAATCACAACAATCATTGAAGTTAAATACTCCTACGTTTTTCATTCGATTTCTCAGCTGATTTCACAAGAGTATCATCATGAGGCTGCCACAAATTAATAAAATTAAAAGAAAAATGTGAAATCTTCCGCAATTATCTCGGTAACAAAGCATTCATTTTAGGACCCCTGTTTACAAGAGTTTTCTTCATCATTCCAATGTATGAAGACCACTCACTAAGTTGATCCATAGAGAAAGTAAAGCATAAGAAGATATCCCATGGTAGATAATTAATATTCAAAGTTTGGAAGTGTTGTATCAAATTTTGGTGTTGTGTATCAAGTTGAGATGGAACTGTATCATGGTACTGTATCATACAATAGTGATACTGTATCATGTGTGGTGATACCATAGAGAAAATAGAAAATGTAGCATAAGAAGATATCCAAAGGTATAGATCACTCATGATCCGAATTTCACTGTTAACCAAAGCCGATAGTCCTAGAGTAGTTATTTTTCATGAAGCTATGTGAGGCTGGTAGTCTCTCATATTGTGCCGCACTTACACTATCACCCTAACAAAACAGTAGTAATAGACAGTAGTCGACAGTAATCGGCTCGAGTTAAAAAAAATTGGAATATAAAAGACCTAAACCATGAGATATCTTCTTATGCTATCTTTTCTCTATGTATTATTACTTTGATACATTCTTAAAAAGTTATACACTCTTAACAGAATATTAAATATCCTGTTGAAAATTTTAAATCTTGAAATGAGCACGATGTATCTTCATGAGTTGTAGTTTGTATTTTGAGATAATAATACACTCTCAACAAGTATCTCGGGTTTTCAAGCAAATGATACCTTGATACACTCAAGTACCTAACTCAAAAGTTTTAGCTGGATTTTCCTTGTAACTTTTCCCGAGTAACGTTCCAATATAGTATTCAGTATTACCATAGAGAAACAATAGCATAAGTAGATATCCCATGGTATAGGGCGTTTATGTTGCAACTTTTACTGTTATCTCAAGCTGATAGTCCACGTAGTTCTTTCCTGTGAAGCTTTATGTATCTCATATTGTGCCGTTCAAACACTCTTACCCGGTCAAAACAGTAAAAATTGACACTAATCGACAGTAATCGGCTTGAGATAACAGTAAAAGTTGCGACATAAACGCCCTATACCATGGGATATCTACTTACGCTATTGTTTCTCTATGATATTATTATTATAGGATTACTACTTTTAATGATGTAAAGCACACAGAGCGGCAATGATCTGAAACATATCCCATGGTATAGGGCGTTTATGTCGCAACTTTCACTGTTATCTCAAGCCTATATTCCACGTAGTTCTTTCCCGTGAAGCTTTATGACGCTGGTAGTCTCTCATATTGTGCCTTTTATACACTCTTACCCGGTCAAAACAGTAAAAATCGACAACAATCGACAGTAATCGGCTTGAGGTAACAGTAAAAGTTGCGACATAAACGCCCTATACCATGGGATATCTACTTACGCTATTGTTTCTCTATGATATTATTATTATAGGATTACTACTTTTAATGATGTAAAGCACACAGAGCGGCAATGATCTGAAACATATCCCATGGTATAGGGCGTTTATGTCGCAACTTTCACTGTTATCTCAAGCCTATATTCCACGTAGTTCTTTCCCGTGAAGCTTTATGACGCTGGTAGTCTCTCATATTGTGCCTTTTATACACTCTTACCCGGTCAAAACAGTAAAAATCGACAACAATCGACAGTAATCGGCTTGAGGTAACAGTAAAAGTTGCGACATAAACGCCCTATACTATGGGATATCAACTTACGCTATTGTTTCTCTATGGTAATACTCAATTACTACAATATTATTTTGCAAGCTGACAAATTAGTGGCAGAGGCTGAGAAGGCAGAAAAGACAGAGTTAACAAGTATCTCTGAAGTATACTTGACAAGTAAAGTATACAATACTATTTCTGATTTTCCTTGTAATTCTTTTTGTGTTACGTTCCATTACAGCATGTAGTATGACTCAATTACTACAATAATAGACAGTTATCAGCTTGAGTTCACAGTGAAATTTGTGATAAAAGTGATCTATTCTCTGCACCATGAGATATCTTCGTATGTTATCTTTTCGCTATGGTATCACCATAGTGAAGAGACAGTAATCAGCTTGAGTTAACAGTGAAATTTGGAATATAATTGATCTATACCATGGGATATCTTCTTATGCTATCTTTTCTCTATGGTATCACCACACATGATACAGTATCACCACACATGATACAGTATCACCAAAAAATGATACACTATCACCATGCATGATACATTATCATCTCAACTTGATACACAACACCAAAATTTGATGCACTTCCAAACGTTGAATATTAATTCTAAAAACGTAGTCGCCAGTAATCGGCTTTAGTTAACAGTGAAATTTGGAACATAATCGACCAATACCATGGGATATCTTCTTATGCTAACTTTTCTCTACGGTTGTTCGGTCTATTCTAGATGCATCCTGTATATTTCTGGTTCAAAATTTTTCTTAATAACTAAATATTTTCAAGTTCTGAGAGTTTATTAAATGTAATGATTCTATTATATTTGAATTTTAATCAAATTAAATTCTAAATTTTTAGTTTATATATTTCTGGACTGAAAAGTGTACTCAAATCAATTCAAGTGGATAGCATAACCTATCATTTTTATTCATTCATAACTCTGCCTTCATTGTATTATCATTCATCCCATCATCATCACCTAGGCTTAAAATACTTCTAGAAAGTCGCCTTTGTAAAATAACTAGTAGTTCTGTGAACAGTAGACCTCACACAGTTTTCTCATCCACAAGTACCTGATTGAAACTATAGACCTTATGGAAATACAGCAATAGACTGGCTTCTCCACACATCAGATTCTGTGTAATCACTTGTCAGCTGATTTGTGATGAATAATTCTATAGTCTGATTTTTACTCTAATATTGGCGTATGAAGGAGGCTCCTTTTTCCTTTTATATTATCCTTGAAATGCAAAATTTCCAAAAACCTTGTATATACGTCGACGCGCAATTAAAAAAGGAACATACCTGTCAAATTTCATGAAAATCTATTACCGCGTTTCGCCGTAAATGCACAACATATAAACATATAAGCATTTAAACATTCAAACATTTAAACATTAAGAGAAATGCCAAACCGTCGACTTGAATCTTAGACCTCACTTCGCTCGGTCAATAAATACTAACCTTCCCAATGCTTGGATAACATTTCGACCATCTGCAGCCGATCCATAGAGAGTTGAGCGACTAGAGTGACGTCATTGCCGTCCTGTGAGGGTTCCACCTCGTACTCCAGAAAATAGAGGTGCGTTCTGAAGGTGTTCACTCGCGCCCGTCGGAAGTCGTAGCACGGGTCTTCTTCGTTCAACTAAATTCAACACAACACAGAATTCATTTATTTATTCATTCATGTTACAATTAGGACCGTTTGCACAGTCAAAGCTTAAACTCGATTTAATAAGTTGGTGGCTTAAACTTAAAATGGAACACATAACAAACTAGACTTGATACACATTTAATCCAGTTTAAAATGAAATTTAGTTGAAACTGTCACTGTGAAAACGACACTTAATGACACTAATGTAGATGACATACTAAGGCAATCCTTGTGTTCAATTTTCTTCCAAATTTAGGTGATGACAAAGAAGCAATTATCATCATTATTATAGTGAGGTCAAAGTTATAAAGGCAGAGAAGAAAGATAGGAGAGCAACATTGCCGATTCTCTGTTTTTCCACTGCCTTCTATAGAGGATAGCTGATACCGGTATATCAGGGGCCTATTTCACAAAGGTACAAGTATTGTTACCAACCATGGTTACGAACAAGTACTTGTAGTTACAAGTTTACAAGTACTCACGTTTCACAAAAATTCATGATCTACAAGTTTACAATTTTACAAGTCTACAAGTACTTCAATAGTAAACATAACCTATTTTCATGATGATTTCCTTTTTTCATCCTTTATAAAGGTTACTTGTACTTTGAAAATATTTGAAAGCAATATAATGTTTTTTGTACAGTCTACTTCATTTATTGCTGAATTTGTAACCTACACACTATGTACTCTGTATATATATAGTAGATGTACTATATATAATGTATACTATATATACTGTGTATATATACTATAGTACACATAACCTATGAGGTAACACATTAATAACTATTTTGGAAATTATTAAATTTGATTTCCAGATGCATATATTTCCAAAATAATCAATTTTAGAGGAATATAGGGCATTTTTGATTATTAGAAATATTTATTGAATATTTAAAATCATTTTAATGATCACTTGTAAATCCTTTACATAGCTTTCCACCTCGGTAGAGATTTCATAGTTACGAACAAGTAAATTTGACAAAAATTGTTGGCTACAATGAAAATCTTTGTGAAACACTTGTTCGTAACAAGCAAATCACTTGTAAACTTGTAGAAATTCATTGTAACTACAAGTTTACAATTCTGCTTTTGTGAAACGCTAGTAATCAGCTGTTCTCCAAAACCATGGTTGGCAACAAGACTTGTAACCTACTTGTACCTTTGTGAAACGGGCCCCTGATGTAATATTAACTGGTCTTTCTTGTTGGAAATATTTTTTCTCTCCCAAATGTTCATATTAAAATTACATTCTTTGATTTAAACATTAAATTTATATTATATTTTTATTTACCTTGCTGAGCTCACGATCCTTCAATGTTGTTCGAGTATTATTGCATCTGTAAGAAAAAAACTTGTTTATTATTCCAGTATAAAGCTTATTTTAGATTATCTCTATTTATATAAAAATAAATGTCTGTTTGTGTGTTAATTTGTTTGTTCCCTATAGACTCGAAAACTACTTGACAGAACGGCATGAAACTTTGGGAATATGTTGTGTGAATATTGGGGATGGTTTCTGACCAGAAATTTTAATAGGGGGGCTAATGATAATTATATATTAATCCCTTTTTACAGACCTATGTTTTCGAAATTGTCGGCCGAGCGGCTAACATAGAACGGGAAGATCATCATGATTCAAGATCATGTTGTGATAATATGATTTAGCATCTAAACTTACCAGCTGTAATAAACACATCACTCTGTGATAAAATTGTTTACTGGTATTAAAACGGTAGTTTTAAGCACATAGGAAGTCCGTATTGAGATGTAAATGACATGATTTGATTGTAAATGAATAAATTTCATGATTCACCAAATAAAGTCAAGTGTGACATGAGATACATTGACTTTTTGGCAGTATGAACTTCGCCGGGTAAGCTAGTCTAGAAATAAAAATACAGTTTATCATTAGTATGTAACACATTAGCATATTCTGTCATTGAGGTTGTTCTTTCGATATTACCATAGATAAAAGATAGCATAAGCTTATAGACTTATAGAATGAAATATAGCATATTATATAAGTCTATAAGCTTATGCTATCTTTTCTCTATGATATTACACCATTGATAAATAATTATTACCAAATTCTGTTTATGAACTGAACAATATACTGTACGAGCAACAGGAGTGTATTATCTTCTTCTTCTCTAGCTTCAATCAATCGATTAGTAGGCAGCTTTCCATCGTTTTCTGTCCAGAGCTGTACTTTTCAGTTGGATGTAGCTCTGGATCCCTAGATCTTTGGTTACTTGCTTCAGATATATTGTAGTGTATTATAAGCAATGCGAAACTCCAATTTCGTAAACGCTCTAATAAATTGGTGGTAAATAAGGAATTTCATGGATCTTCAACTAGAACACATCCACCTTGATATTTCAAGAGTTGTGACAATTTTAGAATTAAAACTTAATAGAATTAGAAATAAAAAATTATAACTCACCCAAACAGTTCTCGTCTGAGTAGATTTCCGTCATACTCCAGAAAAGTCAGATAAAGATTTCGAAAGAACTCGACATGCTTATTCTTCACTTTCAGCTTCTTTGGTGAATTCCAGTGGATGACCTGCAAACAAAGTGACACAAGTTGAAAATCTGTGCAATAATTATATACTATGATAAGGCCACAGCTACCTATGCTATGCTTCTCTACGCTACGTAGGGAAGTAGTAGTTTGTGGGTAATAGAAGGGTAAGTTGTGGATTTTATGTATTTATTTATACATTGATAGATACAATATCATTAAGTGGAAGAGGGGGGGGGCTCTTATTGTCTCAACTTCGCCCACATCACTTGTAATGTTATGAAGTGCAAATAAAAATACATTTTCTTCCACCACTCATGAAATAAATGTTTGTATGATATTACATACTTAATATTAGTAGGTAGATGATGAAAATGTATACATATTTTTAAATATATTAGACTAATCAAAATACCAGCAAACAAATATTTTTCATCCCCAATTCAAATCTGAAACGCGTGAACTGGAGTCAGCCATTTTTGACAGTTGGCCAGTTGATAACTGTTACAATTTTTGCCGATAGCGCAATCGGCAATGCCAGACGACCGGTTTTTAGTTTTTAGATTTCAGGTTATGTTTTAAAATAAAACATTGTCACAAATAACGTGAGTCATTAAAATTATTTGATTTGCAGTTTCTGTAAATGTAGGTGGAGGAAAAATGTTGTGTACATCACGAGTGAAATAGTTATTTGTGCAACTAGTGCGCAAAGTGACAGTTTGCTGCCCGAGCCGTAGGCGAGGGCGGAATGGTTTCTTGAGTGCAGCAAACGAACTTTGCGCACGTATTTCACATTAAATTTTTCCTACAGTTACCATTGAATATGAAAAGTGGGTAATTATGGGTAAAATTGCCTGAATAATGTAGTAGTGTTTGAATGGCGGGGGGCAGCTGTGTGGTGTGTGCTGTGGTGGCACTGTGCTGTCGTTGTCCTTGGTTATAATATCTACTTAATAATTAGCGCGTTGTGCTTGGTTGCACCTCTGCTCACTATAGCAGCCACACCAGTCACTGTTACCAACTTAATTTTGATTTTGCTGCACTGGTGCTCCATATAACCTACTAACTATTTTGCGTTGTCATGCTGCAAATCTGGAGTACGCAAAGTACTCACTTTGCGCACTAGTGCGGAAAAGTGATTCTTTGCAGCCTGCAATCAGTGCACAAATGGTCACTTTTCAGGGTATCTGTAGGAAAAATGTTTTTTCTCCCTCAGGAAAATTGTTGCCCTCGGCTTCGCCTCGGGCTTCAAACTTTTCCCTCAGGGAGAAAAAAACAGTACTTTTCACTCTAGATATACAAATAACTATTATCATGGAGAAAGATAGCATAAGTAGATATCCCATGGTATAGGGCGTTTATGTCGCAACTTTTACTGATATCCCAAGCCGATAGTTCACATAGTTCTTTCCTATGCAGCTGTGTGACGCTGGTAGTCTCTCATATTGTGCCATTCATACACTCTCACTCCAACAAAACAGTGAAAATTGACAATAATCGACAGTAATCGGCTTGAGATAACAGTAAAAGTTGCGACATAAATTCCCTATATCATGGGATATCTACTTACACTATTGTTTCTCTATGCTATTATCTATCTATCTATACTTTGCTAAACTTTACTAAGCTAAGCTGGTGTATGCACGTCATGAGGTTACCTCTGTATCAGAACTCCTCAGAGATCTGAAAAGTGTGGATCTAACTGACCTTGAGATCGGTGACCTCGGTGTAGCATAACTCGCTCCTCGTGTTGTCACTAAGCTGTACATTCCATTGACAAGGCAGATTGACAACTAGATAGGGATGTTGCTTTATGATGGCGTTGAATATGTCCTGATCAGCCAGACTGGTCGTATAGTGAGTCATCAGGTCCTTCTCAGCTATCAGCCTCCACAGCTGACCCCAGCCAAGGTCACGCAAGCGTGCCAACTCTAGCAGGATCACGCCTGTGTTGTACCTAAACACAAATTCAAGAAAGTTAATTCCTAAAAATGTAAAAAGTTACATCATGATCATATTAAAATATACCAATAACAGGAATAATTTTTTTATTCATGGACAATTGTATGTATTGGCTGCTCAATAACGGTAATTTTGTTTATTCACAAATCCCGACAAATGAAGATGGGCCTCGTCACTTGAAAGAGTAATGGCATTCTGGTGGAGATTTTCGAGAATGATCTCGTGAGCGGCTTTGCGATGTGCCCAATCATTTGCATTGTGTTATTGCATCATCTTATACAGATGGAATTTTAGGTCGGAATGAAGAATTCGTCGTACACTTGGATCAGAAATAGCTAGCGCAAAAGCATGTTTCGCTGCTGAACGTCATGGAGACCATGTAACAACTACTCTTACCGTGTTAGTGCCGGTTGCACAACAGCCGGTTAAATTTTAACCGTGATTAATTTCACGAGAACCAATCGGAGAATGTGTTTCAGAAAAGACAGCTTCTCTGATTGGTTCTTGAGGAATTAATCACGGTTAAAATTTAACCGGCTGTTGTGCAACCGGGCCTAAGTGTTTAATGTTTTCAGGCGTTCTCACAGTCCGTTTTCGTCCTGTTGGGTTTTTTTATAAAGCAGACGACGTGCTCCTAAAATTATTTACCCACAACAAGATCGTATTTCTACTGGGAAAAGACGCGTGTCGATTTAAATTGAAATGTCTGCGAAATAAACGCTGTTTTAAAATAAAGCTTCTTTTAAAATGAGCTTCAATCACAATCGCTTGATTTTAACTTGAACACGACATACTGGCTACTGAAATGGCATGAATAGACCTGTCGACGTACAACATTCCCGCCTTTTCAATGACAGTGGTGTCAACACAACAATTACTACAAAATCATCAGATTGATATGCCGGTCCCAGTATTATTCAAGCATCACCTGTTTCTGTTGCAGCTTGGAGAAGAGCTTCCAGAGTTCTGAAATGTCTGTAGCATGAGAATCTCACTATAGATTAAAAGAGAAGTAACTTTAAAATAACCTGTTTCTCTGTTGCACCTTCAACAATTTTCAAGTGAATCTTACTAGAGAACCAAGTTTAGAATCACCTGTTTCTGTTGCAGCTTGGAAAACAGCTTCCAGAGTTCAGCAATGTCTGTGGCGAATGTGACGTCGGTGTCGAGCACGATGACACGACGCAGCGACTGCGGCAGAACCTTGGGCAGAGTCAGCTTCATCAACCCATATACACCCGAGTAGTGCTTGTTAGGAATCCATGACACATCTCCCACCACGTTGTCTGCCAGGTAGAAGCTCATTTCCACTGCAAAATACAGCCAATCAATTCAAAAACTATTCATTTTAAATCTATAGTACTGTGAGATTTGATAAAAGTAGAGTGGAGCAGCTTCAGATTACAATCAATTCAATCACTATTCATTGCAAGAATTTCTTGTGTTATTGTTTCACTCAGGGCTTCAAAGGTTCGTGGTTTGATTATGTATACACGTACTTTAAGGTAGCCCCATTAAACTAATTATTGGCCCTTATTTATTCGAGAAAACGGTCGAAGCGTCAGTGTCAATACGGATCGTTACCTAACGATGCTGCGTGAATATTTTCTGCCACAATTGAGAAGACGACCTATCAACGTCAATACTGTATGGTTTCAACAAGATGGGGCGACATGCCATACATCGAGAGCAGCGATGGAATTTCTAAGGCAGACCTTCCCTGGACGCCTCATTTCATTGGAAGGAGATGTGGAGTGGCCTCCTCGGTCACCGGACCTGTGACACAGAATAGGTAGAGTGGAAACTGTCAATCAAACGCCTATCCAACCAATGGTTTTTACAAGGCGCAAATACTAGACACGTCACGTGACCTTAGGAAGTTCCAATCCTGGTCTTCTGATTGACTCGTGGCAGTGAACGAGATCAATTGATCTGGATCATTAAAGTGATCCGAACCTCCCATCAGTACTATTACAATGCGGAGCTCCCTAACAAGATGGTGGATTTTTGCGCCAGGGTACTAGCCAAGTTTCCATACTGTTTGTATACTGTGCCTGTGACTATTTTTTATGGGGCTACCTAAAAGCACGTGTATACATAAACAAACCACGAACCCTTGAAGCCCTGAGTGGAACAATAACACAAGAAATTCGAGCGGTACCACGTGAAATGCTTCAGAGGAGTACAGACAACTTCTCACAACGTCTACAGTGTATGGACAAAAACGGACAGCATTTAACAGATGTTATTTTCCGTACATAATCAATGTTTTAATTTTTTCCTGTTTAATTTTTATAATGGCAACATCCAAGGTACACACTAAAAAAATGAATTTTGAGTTTCGTTTAAAAATAAGTGTGAAACTGTTATTTCAAATCATCATACCTCCCTGCCAAAACATGTACTATTGAGAGATTTGATATACTGCATGTGAAAGCAGAGTGGAGCGGCTACAAATTACAATCAATTCAAACAATATTCATTATACTATTGAGAGAATATACTATTACATTATATACTATACAAGAATATACTATTGAGAGATTTGATATACTATATGTCTGGTCCGGCCAGAGCATTCGAATTGTAGTGCCAAATGCCAGACTGGTTCTGCCAATAGTAGGCTTGTTTGCGCAAGCGCAGATCGTCGAGCTGTTTTGCCCAGTCATTCTTGCTTTCGTCCATTATTCGTTGTTCAGTCGTTCTTGTCAGCCCGTTGTCTTGTAGCAAGACCGAATTTGTATTTTGTAATGTAATTTCAATCAGAAATTTCTTGTAGATAATTGTTTGAGTATAGTGTGTATGAGTTGAATATAACAGCATAAATAGTGTTAAATTGAATTAATTTGAATCAAATTTGAATTTATAAAGAATCCAGTTTGAGCTTTGTTCAAATACAATACAGAGCCTGCAAGTTGAACATGGAAAAACAGCCTGGAAGCGAAAACCTATCTTATTCCCAGATTTCTTCCCACCTCGAATCTGACCAAAACACCTAATAAAGGCTTCGAAGGGCAAGTAGACAAAATTGGATTGAATCTGGTGAGTTTTTGCTCTTTTTTATTGTTCATTAATGCAGAGTTTAACTGTACCAATAACCTGGCTCAAATTGAAGAGTAAATTTTGCTCCTTGTTTGTATTTGATTATTTGAATAGTAAATTACAGTCCTCTAGTAGCTCTAGCCTGAGCTTTGTTCAGAACATTTTTGGTCCTCCGGGCCGGATGAATTTAAATTTGTAATTTGTTGATTAATTCACACACATTGGATTTAGGCAGTTTTGTATTTGTCCAGTGTTGGCATGTTCAGAATGGTCTGATATATGCACAACTTTAGTTTGTTGTAGCCTTGTTCTAGAGCAAGGTTTCTTGTCAATTTGTATTTGTCTGAAATTAAATTTATTTCAGTTAAAATTGTAATTTTCCTGAAACTAGGCTCATTGTGCTCTTTTTCTCAGGAATTTGTTTGTTGGATTTTGTATTGTCCATTTTGTTATACATGTTAGTGAAGGTTAATCACAGCATGATTTTGTTTGTTCAATTCAACAAGTTATCGTTTGTTTGTGAGTTGTTGGAAGAACATTATCTAATCATATAGTTTTGTCTTCAGCAGTAACTTAACTTGTGAATTGATAATCAAAGTTTAACTTTGATAACTTACTAGTCGTGATTCTTCCTTCCATTTAGTTTTGAACTCATTCTTGTTTTTTTTGTCTGTTGTTTGTATTGTCGGGGCTGAATTGTTTTGTGTATGAGTTCAGGATGAAGGAAAAATTACAGAAACAAATCAGGGTCCATTGCGCTAAACTGGAACAATTGTATGCCAGATTGCAAAAAATTTATGACCTGTCTAAAAATGTCTCTGATCCAAAAGTTGCTGAGCAATTTTCAGTGTTGTATCCTCGGGTGTCTCAGACCATTTTGGATTATGAAAAGACAGAATTAGTGGTTAATGAGTTGGAACTTGAGTTGAATAAAGACCATGTTGTAGCATTCAATGACTCACATCTAGATCTGTTTCAGTATATTGAAGTAGCGGCTAACACTCTCAAACAGAAAGAGGCGACTGATGCTATTGCTCAATCTTCGGCAGCTTCAGCAGCTAGTGCACAGCCGGTTGTGTCCAAGTCAGTACTGCCCAAAATCGACCTTCCAAAATTTGATGGGAACCAGACTCAATGGTCGGTGTTTTATGAATTATTTAAGGCATTGGTACATGACAACAAGAGTTTGAACGATCAGCAGAAGGTCCAATATATTGTAAGTAGACTTACTGGACAAGCAGCAAATATTTGTCGTCATTTGCCACCATTGGCTAATAATTATCAAATAATTTGGCAGGCATTATTGACCCGCTATAACGATCCACGGGCGCAAGTCGATGCCTATTTCAAACAAATTTTTGAATTTCGTCCAATAAAATCAGAATCAAAGGCAGGTTGTATTGCGATTTTGGATGGGTTTTGCAGTTCAATCAATGCAGTGAAGAGATTGCGACTCACTGATTTGTCAGACTCGATATTCCTCTATCATGGCTTGAGATTGCTGGATCCAAGTTCTCGTAGAAATTTTGAATCGGCCGTATGTGACAAGGCTATGCCAACTTATGCCGATTATGTCAAATTCATTGAAAAGCAAATTAAGACTCTTCCTTCTGATGAGAAACAGACTGAATCGTTTAATATGAGGCACAAAAAGGATAATAAATCAAAGGTGTTTGTGGTTCAATCTAATGATTCATCTAACGATGCATCTAGTAAAAATCCCAATTGTCTGAAGTGCTCAAAACCGGGTCATCGGTTAGTGGATTGTGCTAGTTTCTTGAAAATGACTCCTTGGGATCGTTATTGTTTGATTAAATGAAAGTTTTGTTGTTTTCGTTGTCTTGATGTGGATCATTTGAGTAGAGATTGTCGTAGTAAAACTCAGTGAGCTCAATGTCGAGAAGCTCATCATTCTTTATTGCACTTTTCCAGATCAAGTTCCAATGAAGGTGTTGCGTCCTTGTCGAACTCCAAGGCAGGTGGCACATCACCTATTAGTTGTTGTTCTACATCCAACGATGTAAAAAATTCGACCGTTGTGTTGTCGACCGTCACTGCACATATTCGAGATTGTAATGATCAGCTTTGTGATGTTCGTTTCTTGATTGACACCGGGAGTCAGTGTCATTTTGTTACAGCCAAATTGTGTCGGCGTTTGAGATTACCATTCCAGCCCATGAAAACCGTTGTTCGTGGATTCGGTGGTGGTACTAGTGAAGTTCGAGGTCATACTTGTGTGTCGATTCAGTCGAAGTTGGATCCTACCGTCAAGTTTTCGATGGATGCCACAGTGGTAGATAAAGTCATCGACAAGTTGCCTTCTTGTGAAATCGACAGATCCAAACTTCATCATCTTGAAAATCTCACACTGGCTGACGACAAATTCTACCTTCCTAGTAGAATAGATGGCATCATTGGTGCGGAGTTAGTTCCTCACTTGCTACGTGGGAGTCCTAGTATAGGTGAATCGCACGAATTGATGACTGTTAATAGTGTCTTTGGTCACATTCTGATGGGGAGAGCGCCGATTCTCACTTCAACAAAGAATGTATCGAATTGTTTTACAGCCATCTGTAGTCCATTCGTTAGTAGTCCATCGTTGGATAGTTTTGTGGAACGTTTTTGGGAGTTGGAATCGTGCCCTGCGCCAAGCTGTCAACTGAAACCGGAAGAGTTGGAGTGTGAGGTAAATTTTCGGAAGTCTGTACATCGTGTGAATTCTGGTCGTTTTGTTGTTGCCTTGTCATTTGCGGAGCCGCCCAGCAGCTTGGGAGATTCGTATGCTGTCGCCGAACGCAGACTGCTGACTTTGGAGAGACGACTAGAGCTTGACAGCAATACTCGTATTTCATATCATGAAATATTGATTGATTACCTACGTCAGGGTCACATGTCGTTTGTAGCAGATCAGACAGACCGAGGTGGTTACTACATACCGCATCACGCCATCGTGAAAGCAAGCAGCACTACCACGCCCATCCGAATTGTATTTGATGCTGGTTCCAGAACATCATCGGTTTGTCATTGAACCAGGTTCTTCATGCTGGTCCCAAATTGCAGACTGACATTTTTGTTTTGTTAGTTAATTTTCGTTTGTTCCCAATCGCACTAACTGCCGACATTAAACAAATGTATCGACAGATATTAGTGGAGGATTCCTGCCGTCGTTATCAGCGTGTATTGTGGAGATTTTCGCCGGAGGATCCGATCGAAATTTATCAGCTCAATTGTGTTGTTTTTGGTGTTTCAAGCTCTCCATATTTGGCGCTTCGCACCGTCCACCAGCTTGTAGAGGAGGATGGAAATCGTTTTCCAGCAGCCAAGGCGAGAATACCAAGAGACATGTTCATGGACGACTTAGTCACATCTGTCGCCACAGAGTCAGAGGCCGCGGAGCTGTATCGTCAGTCCAAGCAGCTGTTTGAGGGAGGAGGTTTCTCGCTCACAAAGTGGACTTCAAATTCACCATCAATGTTGGAGAAATTCTCGGAGGAAGAGAAATCGTTTTCGTATAAGGATTTCGAAGCAGACAACTCCTTGGCTATCTTGGGATTGAATTGGCAACCTAGTACTGATCTGTTTCAGTTTTCAGTCAAGAGTGGTGAGGTCGTCGCTACTAAGCGTTCTATTCTGTCAGTGATGGCTCGTATCTATGATCCACTTGGTCTCTTGTCACCGTTTACATTATTTCTCAAGTGTCTGGTCCAGAAACTGTGGAAATTAGGAGTGGATTGGGACGAGAAGCCGCCTGAGTCTATCTGCACTCTTTGGGAGAATTGTCAAAAAGAGTTGCCTCTATTGTTGAAATTTGCTGTTCCACGTCACGTTGGTTTGTTTCAGGATTCTCACATCAGTTTGATTGGTTTTTGTGACGCATCATTGTCTGGTTATGGTGCAGTTATCTATGTGAAGTCGCAGAAGGAGAGTGAGGAGCCAAGAGTTGTATTATTGTGTTCAAAGTCCAAGGTAGCACCATCTAAAGTTGTTTCAATACCTCGTTTGGAGTTGTGTGCGGCACTCTTGTTGGCAGAACTCATGAATTCAGTAGTCACTATTATTAGTGAACGTTGTCATGTGTCTCGTATTGTCGCACTCTCTGATTCGACAGTCACCTTGTGTTGGATTAATGCTCCATCCGCGAAATGGCAAACTTTTGTTGGTAATCGCGTCGCAAAAATACAGGATTCTTGTATACAGGAGTGGATGCATGTTGCCGGAATTGAAAATCCCGCTGATTGTTTGTCTAGAGGTTTATCACCAGTTGAGCTTGTGAACTTTCCGTTGTGGCTCTCAGGTCCATCATGGATAGCAGAGGACGAATGCGATTGGCCCGTCCGAACTCAAATGGAAGAGATCGTGGATCCACCGGAGGCGAAAAAACCGTCAGTGTTGACAGTCACAAAATCTCCTGATTGTAACAGCAATGCAGTATATTCATTGATTGGTCGTTGTTCGGATTATGGTCGTCTTTTGAGATTTGTAATTCTTGTTCTCAAATTCTTACGAATCTTACCCCAATCAGAAGAATCAGATTTCGATGTTGCTGAGAGGTATCTATGTAAAGTGGTACAGAAGATACATTTTTCATCTGAATTTGTGCAATTGGAGAAGGGAGAAGATTGTTCTATGCGCCTACGTCGCCTGTCTCCATTCATTGATAAAGGTGTGATTCGCGTCGGCGGTCGTTTGTCTCATGCTGGAGACAAGCCTGAGACTTGTCATCAAGTGATCTTACCAAAATCCGACGCTTTTGTATCGATGTTGATTGATTATCATCACAAGAAGAATTGTCATGCTGGACCTTCGTTATTGTTGTCCTTGATCAGACAGAAATTCTGGATACTGTCTGCTCGCTCTATTATTCGTATTTGTGTTTTTAAGTGTAATCGTTGTTTCTGTATTCGACCTAGTAAAAAATTATATCCACTCCCAACTTAATAGTTGTTGTGATTGTTGCATTTTTTCTTTTGTGTTGTTTTTTGGTGTTGGTGTTTTGTTCTTTTTGGCATGTCTGGATTTTTCCTTTCCTTGGTTTTTTCAGTTTTGTAACTTGGCTGAAAAATAGTTTTTCAGAGGCGGGGGTATGGTCCGGCCAGAGCATTCGAATTGTAGCGCCAAATGCCAGACTGGTTCTGCCAATAGTAGGCTTGTTTGCGCAAGCGCAGATCGTCGAGCTGTTTTGCCCAGTCATTCTTGCTTTCGTCCATTATTCGTCGTTCAGTCGTTCTTGTCAGCCCGTTGTCTTGTAGCAAGACCGAATTTGTATTTTGTAATGTAATTTCAATCGGAAATTTCTTGTAGATAATTGTTTGAGTATAGTGTTAATATAACAGCGTAAATAGTGTTAAATTGAATTAATTTGAATCGGATTTGAATTTATAAAGAATCCAGTTTGAGCTTTGTTCAAATACAATACAGAGCCTGCAAGTTGAACACGGAAAAACAGCCTGGAAGCGAAAACCTATCTTTTTCCCAGATTTCTTCCCACCTCGAATCTGACCAAAACACCTAATAAAGGCTTCGAAGGGCAAGTAGACAAAATTGGATTAAATCTGGTGAGTTTTTGCTCTTTTTTATTGTTCATTAATGCAGAGTTTAACTGTACCAATAACCTGGCTCAAATTGAAGAGTAAATTTTGCTCCTTGTTTGTATTTGATTATTTGAATAGTAAATTACAGTCCTCTAGTAGCTCTAGCCTGAGCTTTGTTCAGAACAATGTCAAAGCAGAGTGGAGCAGCTATGGTGAAATAGAGGTAGAGGTCAAGGTGAAGGTAGCTAACAGTGTTTGACTAATTAATGCTTTTATACAATGTTTTTTTTTTACCTTGTGGTACACTCCATGAGTTGAACAGTGTCTGCAGAATGACCTGCGCCACAGAGTCAGCGATGAGGTGGAAATGGAGCGGATTGCGCCGATAAAACAGTATCGACTTGATCAAGGTTACCACAGACCGACTAGAGTTGTAGCCAGCGCACACTATTGCCACATGGATCACCTCACATTTCGGCACCTCTGCTTCCTGAAAAACAATCAACAAGAGGGTCTCAGTTCGTCAAGTTCTCACTTTATCAAGTACGACTCTGAGATTCAAATGGGAAGTTGAGCCTTTCACTTCGTCATGTTTTCGTTTCAGGCTGATTCACAGTCAGCTGTAGTGAGGTCAACATTATAATAGCAGTAAAGAAATACATGAGAACGGATTTGCCGATTCTCTGTCTTGACACTGCTGAACTGACAATCAAGGTCTGAGCACTGGCTGAGAATTTAAAAATGGAAGAGACGTCTACTATAGTGACGTCCACGTTATAATGGCAGTGGAGAAAGATAGGATAACAGCCTTGTCAATTCTCTACCTTGCCATTGCTGAACTGACGATTAGGTGGGCCGTCCACTGGAACCGTTTTCGTCCTAACTGGCATCGGCCGAAAACTACCGAACGATCCCCCAACAAAGAAAAGAGTAGATGCTCATCCATTGCAACAGGTTCATACGGCCGTGCACGGCCGTCTCCGGCCGATGAATTTTTCGATCCGAATTGAATGGGATTTTCCGGCTCTATCCGGCGGAACTAACTAGTTGTGCTGAGACAACAGAGTGTTCTTGACCTAAAATTGTTTCACAGTCTTGTTTGTTTTTGCTTTTTGAAGTTGTTCTGTTTTATAAAGCTGTAACTATGGATTATTTGACGGCTCAAATTATATTTTCAGGCGGTGGGACCTTCCGCAAGGGACTCCCCACCAACAAAAGCCATACGAATTTACTTTACTATGGACAATGAAAAGTTGATAAGTTTGGTTCAAGAGCATGTTCCATTGTGGGATATGCGAGACAAAGGATATCATCGTCGTGATGTTCAAAGGAATCTGTGAACAAAGATTGCTTGGATATGAATAACTAGTTTAGTGGGTATTTTTTGAAGGTAAGATTATTGTAATGAATAACTAATTTAGTGGATGTTTGGTTATTTAATTTTCAGAGTCTCAATATAATCATTGTTTATGAAAAATTTTGGTGGCTATGATAGTAGTTAATTCAATAATTGGCAACTAGACTGACGTAAACGGTTCCAATGGACAACCACATTCGGCCGAATTAACGGCTGGCAGATTCGTCCAATCCAACGGCCGAACGGATCGGTTGAATACGGTTCCAGTGGACGGTTACCCTAAGGGTCTGCCGGCCGTCAATTTGGCCGAATATGGTCGTCCATTGGAACCGTTTATTTCAGTTTAGTTGTCAATTATTGAATTAACTACAATCATAGCCACCAACATTTTTCATAAACAATGATTATATTTTGAAAATGTAATAAACAAATATCCACTAAATTAGTTATTAATCTTACCTTCCGATCGTATTTGTTCAGCAATCTTTGTTCACAGATTCCTTTGAACATCACGACGATGATATCTTTTGTCTCTCATATCCCACAATGGAAGATGCTCTTGAACCAAACTTATCAACTTTTCATTGTCCTTAGTTAAAACTTCTGTATAAAACAGAACAAGTTAAAAAACAAAAACAGACAGACTGTGAAACAATTTTGAGGTTAGGATGATGTTGACTCAGCTCGACTTCGTCCGGATAGAGACGGAAAATCCCATTCAATTCGGATCGAAAACTTGATCGGCCGGAGACGGCCGTGCACGGCCGTATGAACCTGTTGCAATGGACGAGCATCTATAGCTTTCTTTGTTGGGGGATCGTTCGGACGAGTTCGGTAGTTTTCGGTCGATGCTAGTTCGGACGAAATCGGTTCCAGTAGAACCCTTACCCTTAAGGACTGAGCAGTAGCTAACAGTTTAAAAATGGAAGAAACGTCTACTATAGTGAGTTCAACGTTATAATGACAGTGGAGAAAGATAAGGGAACAGAGTTGCCGATTCTCAACTGACCTGTACACTGGGACAGGACGGAGTGGTAGCCACCAGTGGTTGTCCGTTGGGAGGCACAGACAGGTTGTTAGTGCTTCGTCCTGCCGTCACCAGATAGCTCTGCGAAACGGTCAGCTGTTTTCGGAGCATTTGGTTTTGCTCCTCCATTTCTCGGACGCGTTGGGCCAGTCTCGCTTCCCGATTGGCCAAGCCAAGCGTCTCAGTATTCTTCTGCATGCCTGTGCAAAGAGTAACAATTTAATTTTTTGTGTAGTTGAGAAGTTGATATTGTGGTAATTATTCATATTAAATAAAAAGACTAAGAAATTGTCAAAAACCACAGATTTTATGATAATTAGAAAGATAGTTTATCAGAGATTGACAATGGTGTAACAACCGAAACCGGTCTTTCTAACTATCAATAAAATCTGTGGTTTTTGACAATTTCTTAGGGCCGGTTTCCAAGCTCGGGATTTAGGTAAGTTCTAGACTTAAAACAGCTGGAGTCAGAAAATTGACTTTCCAAAACGGGGCGTAGTCGCAGTAATAGTAACAAAATAAATCTTTATTTTCTCATTTCTCTTTAATTGGAAACGTTTTTCCTTGACGAAATGAAACATTCCTAAATAATTCAAAATAGCTGAGACTCTACACTATTTTCTCTTTATTAAATTTTGTATTCAATTTTCTAGTTTTTCGAAATTTAATTCTAAAGTGACTATGACAATGAGTGCGACTACGCCCCGTTTCAGAAAGCCAATTTTCTGACTCCAGCTGTTTAAAGTCTAGGACTTGGCCAAATCCCGAGCTCGGAAACCGGCCCTTAGTGCTGGTTGCACAACAGCCGGTTAAATTTTAACCGTGATTAATGCCACGAGAACCAATCAGAGAAGCCGTCTTTTCAAAAACGCCTTCTCTGATTGGTTCTCATAAAATTAATCACGGTTAAAATTTAACCGGCTGTTGTGCAACCGGGCCTTAGTCTTTTTATATAATAACAAATTTAATTAATCATATATACTGTAATTAAATTAATCATATACATTAATCAATAATAATCCCATCTTATGCCTATAGTCCGAGAGGTATTACTTTTAACATGAAGAGAGGAAACCAGTTTCTCGTTGCACAGTTTGTAGCATGGACAGAGTAGTGGAGAGGAGTAAGCATGCGGCGCACAATTGTCTGCTGACACAAAAGTAGGGATAAGCTGTTAGGTAGTGGCAGTGATTAGTGAAGGAAAGAGTATCGGGCCTCTCTGTCTTCGAGAGAGAGGGCCTTGATGGGATCGGGCTGGTGCCTTAGCCCCTTAGGGGCATTGCCCTCACGGGCTGAGCTTTTTGGGTTCGTTCTGGCTCCCGTCTCAGGGAGTACTGAATCCACAAGTTGCTGGCGCTGATTCCCATGGTGAAGGGAAAAACGCCAACCAGGGGGAACCATAGCAGATGATTCAATGATTTTATTACAGCCAAAAAATACATACAGTACACTAGGCCATGTCATTACAATAAAATTTCTAACAGAATTACAATAACAATACATAAATAAAGGTTGACTGTGTGACTCCGTCCCTGGGAGTAGCCTGGCTTATAACAGTCCAGCTGGGTGAAGGCTACAGATTATGAGAGGTTCATGGTGGCCTAGCCACCAAAGCTCTCCGTCTCTGGGATTAGCTGGGTACAGTGAAGAATCTGGTGGAGTTTTGAGGTCGCCAGTGAGAGACCAGACTACGGGAACATGGTAACAACTGTCTCTGGAAATAGCAGGCATTTGAAACTCCCGGGAGGCCAGACTGTGGGAATCGGGTACGCCTCTGTCTCTGGAAGTAGCAACATAGCATGTCAAAAAATCCTCTCACTGGTCCTTCAATCCGAAACGCTCGCGTCCCCTTTCGGGCGCCTGTGTGGTGGACGTGCAAACGCCCGCCAAGCAGACGTATACAATAGTTAGCCTCGAGTATTTTTCTGGTCTGTAGAAGAGGATACGTCCGGGCTTGCCCAGCCGGAATTGTATAGTGGTGGTTCTACTCAAAGCAGGATAAACTCCCCCATGATATTCGCCTACCGACTTGACAGTGCCGTTGGGTAGTGGTTCACGTGTTACACCTCAAATGGGCAGGTGCCAATTTGGAGTGTGACGTTAACGTGTGGTATCGTGGCCAGATCCGTGTCTTCGAGAGAGAACCGTGTAAAAAGTAATATCTCTCGGAATATAGTCCACACTATCGCCCAGTCGCTAGCCCAGTGACTTATCAGCTTGGCCAAGTTGGTCTCACCCACAGTATATAGAAGAAGACGGTAGGTGACGCGCATGTTTGTGCTAAATTTCCGGTGTAGCTGACGTCATTTTATATCCAATCATCTGTTTTAAACAAATGAGTTTCATAAATTGCCAAGTGTTTAAAAACCTAAGCTGGTGGCGATGACGCAATCTAGCTAGCTGGCCACTGCGCACACATTTCATGACCCCTTCCGTTTTCATTTAAATACCGTGGTCTCACCATCCACACTGCAATGCGACCATTTGTGGATGCTCGGCTGGCTACTCACCCTCGCTAGGCTGGCCTTCGCGCGACAAAAATCGGAGGGATGGCAAGCGAAGGCCAGTGAAGGCGAGCGCAGGCAAACCACCCATCCACGCTCTCGCGTTTCGTCGTCATTTGTAAGCATTGTATCAGTGTGGATACGGTATTACGTTTGTACCATATCTCCATTGTCCTGGATAAGCTACCCTACTGTGAATGAATTAATGAGTATTGATATATGTATTATTTACTTTATACCTCCTTCTTCTAAGAAGTATCAAGTGAGTATCATCCATTGCTTACACTTCTGGAGTTACCTTATACATTTAGTTCCCCCTCTCTCTCCTATTTAGCTCTGTCTATCTTCGAGGAGGAGGAGGAGGAGGAGGAGAAGGGTACTATCTCTCGGCAGAGCTCGCTGAGACCCCAGTCGTCGTTAAAACCGTACCATCAAGTAAGTCGATCCGTATTTTATGTATAAAAACTAAAAACACAATTTTAAAACCTGCTAATAGGGCCTATATGTAGCACTTACTAGGAACCGTAATATGAGTGCAAATAGACATTAGACTCACCATACCAGTTGAAGAGAACACAGTAGAGTAAGAAACAGCCGACAATCGCTCCCAGAAAGAATGTAGTCAACCTGTGTCCCACAACAAGAGCTGAAATTCCATGGCGACTTCTTCTCCGAGAAATTTTGTACGGCTGCACCATGAAAAATTAGAAATTACACTTCACACAACTAACTTATTTCAAGTAAAATCTATGGATATAATGTCAACATAATTGCTCTCTAATTTTGAATAGATATAACAGAATCAGAATCTGTTCACGGAACAATGATTTTGTCTTTTAGTAAAAATTAATATTCCTGAGAACAGATTTGAATCATTTTTACACGGTAGACCACTCGAAGGATTTGAAAATATACATTTCTAAACAATAAATGAGCATTGCAATGGAATGTGGAGATTGTATTTGTGATCGATCTTGTTTCTTTTAAGTGGGTGAATACCGGTAGCTTTTAACGAATTCCAAAAAGTGGTTTGAACGTAAACAAAAACAACTTCCTACGCATAACCTCACTTGAACAACTGTGATTAAAAACGTTTATTCCTCAAAATATATTACAAATATTGACTTGAATTGAGCAACAGAGGAAGCATATAGACCTAAATAAATTAATTTGTGTAAGAATAACAGTAGGACTGGATATACTTACTGAAAATGCCTCACTGACAGCAAGTTACAAGACTCTGGTTACAAATTCTTTGCATATTTTAACCCGTGCAGACTTCTGGAAACCCATTTTTTTATTCAAACATAGCTGAAGACTGATGGTAACATTTGGGAACGTAAAATAACGTCCTTAAACTTTTTTGAAGCACCTAAATTCTTAAATTAGACATAAACAAATGCAATTGATCCATTTTTGAGGTTAAATCAATATCGATGGGTGGGGTTCAAACGATAGTCGACTTGAAGTCGAAGGTCGAATATTGATCAGAGAAGTCGATATTCTCAGTATCGATAAAGGCGGTTTGAAGTTTTCGTCAAGATGCTCCAGCTCATAAGCGAACCAGTAGCATTTCCAGGATTTTGGATTGGGGGGTTGACCAGAAATGTTGGTCCCCTTATAGACTTTACCTAGTAAAATACTACTAGACGCCTAAGGGGGGGGGGGTTGTAACCTGGAAACCCTCCCACCCTTGGCTACGCCACTGGGGAACTCCCCGCCAAAAATTACAAGGATGTAATCAAGAAAATAATTCAGAAGGTTGGTTACCTCATAGAGAATATTCAAATTCAAAATCAACAATGATTGTAACAGTGTATAAAGTGTGTCGACCCGAGTGAAACACCAAAATCTGTGTCCTATACTCCCGGTGAACCTACTGCCGCCTCCACACTCTCACCAAGTGTGACAACGAGAGCGAGAGTGTGGATGTCTTCTCTGCCAGCGCTCGCTTTCACATACCTTTCCTCAGATTTTAGTCGAGACGAGGCGAGCGGCTAACAGCCGAACATCCACATACATGTATCCCATCTAGGCACTGGCCTTATTAAAGAGTGGATGGCAAGACCAACATGGCGAGAGTACGGACTAGGCATACTAAATTTAGCGCAATGCCCCTCGACTTGCTCGCATCTTCTTCTTCTTAAGGTGCCTGTCCGTTTCGAACGTTGGCGATCATATTTGCTATGATGACTTTGTTAGTTGCGCTCCGGAACAATTGAATGGAGGTTTTTCCAAACCAGGCTCTCAGGTTGGCCAGCCAGGATATTCTTCTTCGACCTGGGGCTCTCCTGCCTTCTATTTTGCCCTGCAGTATGCTTATATCTGCCCTTATTGCGCATTATGTGGCCCAAGTATGCAACTTCCTGAATTTTATGAGGTTAACCAGTTCTGGGGCCATATTCATCCTCCTCAACACCTCCTGATTGGTAATCCTATCAGTCCATGGTATCCTCAGGATTCTCATATACAGCTATAACTCAAATGCTTGGAGCTTTGCTACTGTGTTTTGCTTTAGAGTCCATGATTCAACACCATACAATAGTACTGAGTACACATAGCACTTCAGTAATCGAATCTTCGTATGCAAGGTGAGGTCATGGCTCGCATACTGGTGTCCTAATGTAATAATAGCATACGGGCCTTAGAATAGTTGAGCTCAGTTCTTTTTCCAGTTTTGTAAATGAATTTTATAAACAGTAGGGGTTTCTTTACACTTTACGCTGAAATACGTCCTACCTTCTGATATTAAATCCATGCTACGAATCTGTCCCGTTCACATTCATAGCTTGCGAGATGGGACGTATTTCAGCGTAGCGTAGCTATAGTGAGGTCCACGTTATAATGGCAGTGGATAAAGATAGAAGAATAGCGATACCGATTCTCTGCATTAATTATATTTCTACACTGAAAAACATAATTGGCATCGTTGTGGACCTAGAAAAGGATAGTACCACCGGCTTTGTCGAATGATAAACTAGGATAGCAAAACCAAAGTTGATCAAATACTGTCATTATAACGTGGACCGCACAATAGGTGTGAAGATACCCTAATGTCCTCATTAAGTTCAACATTGGGACACCAGGAATCAAAGAGAGTCAATGGGCACTTGCCCCTTCTTATTGCGTTACCGTACATTACACTAGGAATATAAATTTATTTCGATTTGTATCGTACTCAATAGCTTCCAATCAAGTTTCTTGTTTCTCAAGCCTTATGAAAATATATTATGTCATCTGCTAATACCAGAGATAATACACAGACTGTAGAATGAATTTTTATGAAAATATATTTGAAGCAAACGGGAACAATAGTAGCGTCCACTAGCTGTCGCGAGAACACGGAATTGGAAATGCCATAAAAATTTGATTCCAGACATTTCCAATACACTAGACAGCTGGAGAAGACTGCTATTGTTCCTGGTGTATACATTGCTCTAAGATATTTCCTGGTACCAAAATATTTAAAACTGGTTTAATTCATATCTAGTTGACAGTGATGATTTTCCAACTATTTCTGCATGTATCTGATCAACAGAAACACGTTTCCTTACCTTATTGACTTGAAGCAGCATTCAAAACCAGCACTATACTAGACTTATTACGAAATGGAACAGGTTGAAACAGCAAGTAAACCATTTTTCAGATGTTTTCCATTTTTTTTATTGAACAATTTCAGGTGTCGATAAAAAAATAATAATGAGAACACAGTTTACGAATCGGCGATTGTCACCTCGACCTCAACACCTGCAAAAAATAAAGAAATACTGGATTGATTTTTGAAAATATTACCTATTGAAAAAATAAATTAATTGAGAATAAATAGCTATCTATAACTCATGCAGGTCGTGTTTTCTAATTTTCTTCTGGATTAGAAAACTTCACCTGCATCACTCTTTTCTTGGAAAGCTAGTTGAAGTTTCCAGAGAATAATAATTTTTTCTCACGTAATATTATAATATTTCTTATCACGTGCACATACATTCATACCATATTTACATCTTAATCATTATGATGCCTATTTTCTGAAATTTGGAAAACATTGCGAAACAAATACAAACAGGTAGAATATGAGAACCATTATACTAAATGTATGATGAACATTATATGCACTTCAACAGAATCATAGACATTTTTCACAAAGAGACTCTCATAAATGAAAACCTACCACAGATACTCTAATCAACTTCCTCAGAAGACAAACTATAAGAGTGGAATTTATTTCGCGCTTCAATAAAATGCAGTGGCCTAATGGGGGGAGTCTATTCCACTTTTAGATTTTCTCATAAGATGCCATGCATCCTATAAATGCATTCCTCGCGTCTATTCCACTCATATAGTTGAGACCTTAAGATAAATATACCTCCACACGTATTGATTGGCCTTCAGTCTTCCTGCCGACCACACAGACCGAAGGCACATCTCTCACGTTAGTCACAATACTTCACATTGTTGCTTATGACGCAACACACACTGATTAGTCATTACAATTAGACATGTCTTCATAAGCAACTATGAGAAGTATTGTGACTGAACGTGTCTGATCATGTCTTGACTAACTGGTGTGCGCCTAGCCTAAGGTATTAAGACACTTAATTTAAAGAGAAGTATAAAAATAGATACATTTTATGTATTTATCTACCTTCTCCGCCTCATTATGTATGACCTGTATGTTGAATACAGTAATAAGTTTCAATCTCTTGTTGTCACCTTTTGGTTTATCAAATAAGAAAGTAATGGAGTAGTAATACTTTTGAATCTCTTAACACCTTCTGGTTTATCAAAATTAATTATGGTTAATTAAAAAATAAAAATGCCACTTAATTCTATGATCTGCAACTTTTCAGAATTGGAGACTTTTGATTCCACTGTTTTTTGGTTCATCCAACTTCAATTCCATATATGATATTAACTTATTTTTTCAATGATTTAGACTATATTATATAAATATTGTAGTAACATTTGTAATGTACCTATTTATGATGTGATGTTTATGTCTTGTGTTAATATTGTATTATATACGATGCATAACATGAAAAATAAAATTGAATTGAAAATAGAAAAGAATGGAATAGTAATACGTTTAAATCTCTCTCACCGTTTGGTTTATAGAATTAGAAACTTATGGAGTTTAAGTTAAATAGCCAATTTCATAAATTAAAGAAACGATTCAGTATTAATTTTTGTTAACGCACCTGGCTCGATACTGATAGAAGTGATCTGCTTAACAATTTCGGCGGGTGAGTGGAGATCGATGACTCGCTTGTGAATGCGCATCTGGAAGCGATCCCACGTCTTGGACCCCTCACCACAGGGTGTCTTACGGGTCGTAATGCGCAGAATCTTGGTGGGCATGCGCACTGGTCCCTTCACACGCAGCTTCTGCTTCTTCACGCTCTCAATCAGATCGGAGCACACTGCAAAGTAAAACAAACAAAATACATGACAAAGTGGAATACAAACTAGAATACAGTGACCCCTACAGGGTTGAATCATACAAAGCCAGTGAGTCTCCGTGTGCAGGAAGTGAAGATATTTGAGGGGGTGCTTTGGGCAAAGCTTGTGAACCTGCCGTTTTACTCCCCGCTGGTAATGGATGGAGAAAACTGAATTACTGAACCACAAAATGAAATTAAAACAAACTTGAATAGAAGGTTTATAAGGTTGAATCCGTGTTTGACCCACTATGAGATGAGACTTGTGAAATAAACAAAATTTATTAATTTGAATTCAAGTGTACATGGCAAAATCCTTGATAAGATTAGCCTACTATGAGATTTTACTGTCAACATTCCAATGTTTCTTAGAGATGAGATACTGTTCGATTCACTTTACAATCAACATCCTTATATGTTTTCTATTTATTTATTTTTTGATAGAAGTAAATCTCCCAATGGACAATTAACAAGAAACAAACGTATGAAATGACTCATCTCAACTCCAATCCTATATTTGGTCTAAGAATCCAAGGCGGCTGTCTCATCAGCAGTCAGCTTCACCTTGTGAACGACCAATATCAGTGTTGCCAGATGGTGTAAAATTTTGGATTCCTCGTGCAAGTTCATTTATCTATATATATTTTTGGAACGCAAAACCACCAGCGTTGTAAGGGTATTCTGACCAGATTTGATGCATGTATGTGCATGTGTAGATAGATAGTGCAAGAGCAGATAAAGATACACACTGAACGCAATCAGAAATGCAAGCATTCATTCTGAATGTTCCTGTTGCACTATCTATATGTTGTTTCTCATCTGAGCGCTTGGTCAAGCATGACCACGCCTACACTTGCACATATAAACAGTCAATGTGTTGATAAATTTACATAAAAAGCAGAGTATGTTACATTGACATGTTTTATATAAATAGTTTACAATAAATTACCTTTCTCCAAGCTCTTGATGTTCTTGGATGTAAGGGTGATTCGGATTCTGTGGGCCTGGGGTGCTTCACCCACTGGCTTTTCAACATCCTTGAAATTACTCTGCAAGTAAAAAATGAAATAAATTATAAGAATGAACGATATAATTCACATATATAAGAAAGTGATAAAGTAATAAAGGGTAGATACAGAAAAAAACCGATCACAAAAAATAATGTAGGATCAATGATTGAGTGTTGGTTTAAATTTGGTACGATCATGAATCATGCTGATGCTATTTAAATATTTATTATGCTATTTATTTATTTTTATCAGAATATGGACAAATTGGAGCATACAGGTATAAATATCCATGTAGTTAGCAATATTATAATAATTGACATGCGTTCAAATGACTTGTATACATAACCTAAACTCTTTGATCACATCATAACTACAATGTTTTTCAAGGAAAAAAGCAAATTTTGATCACATATTTATGATAAGAGTGAGTAAATATCATAAAGAATACGTTTTAGAGCCAGAGTTTTAGAAATGTGAAGTTTACAAATATGAGACCACATGGTATGATAGGTTACAGATTTTGAACGATAGAATACAATGAAATTTCTATTTGTGAGGTTCAAAATTTATGTTGGAATTACTTACCATTTTTATCAGCTATTTAAAAAAAGCAATCAACCTAGCTACTGGTCGAGAATAACCAATTTCTCAATCAGAAAATGGTCAGCGCTGTTCCAGTAGAGACCACGTACTGCAAAATGGCGGTAGAAGAACCGGAATTGGAAAGGGTGTCTAAATATTGAGAACATAAGCATTACAGCCTTTTTGATAATATCTTCAAAAATATATTTTCTATTTTGGGACAAAAAAATTGATATAGCTCAAATTTCAAATTTTGAATATACATTTTCAGTTTCTAATGCACTTTTCAATGCTTTTCAATAACATTTATATATAAACTAGCCTCCAAGAAGGTTGGTTGATAAGACCCTGTTTGAGGCTAGTTCTCATCGACCAAAGTCGTGCGTTTCTGTAGGGCGAGCCAGTAGAAAGCCAATACCAAGAGCTGTACATTCGCCTTTCATTGGTGATACAATTTCCGACCAATCATTGGGAATACGGCCGTCGAAAATATCCAATGTAAGTCCACAAATTATAAAACAACTTTAGTGGTCATTATACTGTATCGGGCCGGCAAAATTTGACTTGGCTTTTCAAATTTTGCAACTTATTCAGTTTACATTGCACTTTGCAGCCCAGTAGAATTTTTCAACGACCAGAAATATCAGTAGCCATGTTTGTTTGTGAAATTATTAGCGTAATTTCCTGGGATTTCGCTTGCCTTGAGAATGTCTTTACATCCAGCATTCCGTTCAAACAAAATAGAAGATCTATAATTTTTTTAAAACTTCACAACAATGTTACAAGATGCATTTTAACTGCTTTTTTCAAATTAGCCTTTGCACAAAATTTTTGTTCAAGGAATACGGGTTCAAGACACAGTCTCAGGTACACGTCAGTTTATAATCCTTGCTACTTCATCAATAGGTCGCATATAAATAAAGATAGTGACCAAAGTTTCCATTGTCAAGTTTACAAATAATTTTTAACAATCTTAAATGTTCGGCAACTTGCTCTTTTATCAGTGATACTTTCTTCAATCAATTGGAATTGAAATGAATCTCAATCAAAATCAAACCAGATTATGTCAACGATCTGTTTTGTAAGTATAGGTTATGTTCAAATTTTCAAAACATTGAACATCTCTGAGTTTTAATATTTCATGAATAAACATTTCTCAATCATTCATTGCATAGTTCATTGCTGATTCATAATTTCATCATTGTAATGTCAGTAAAAATAAGTGTCTTTGCTTATGCAAGTTTTCAGATACGGTACAAAACTAGGTACTAGAAGTGATCAAAATCACATAAAATAAGAAACTAGGACAATAATAAATGCTCTGATGTAATTTACGAGTTTGAAATCCAAGTTATCTCTTGTCAATGACTTTTTAATCAACTTAATATAGATTCGTTAGTCAACCAACGATAATTATTGATAAGACAGTACTGATAACAGGCCAAACTCTCTATAATTGGTACAATAATTCATATTGTGTTTTGAAGCATAAAAATGTGATCACCTGAATCAGTCTTTCATAATAAAATTACTGGAGTACAAAGTTAAACCTACTCCAAGCTTTAGTTCTAGTTAGGTTACTTAATAATTGTAGATTATTGTAATCCCATGCCAAGTTAGTTGAACAAATTAAAGTAGTAAACATTTAGGGTTGAGCTTCTCAAAAATATTGAGACGAAATCAATATTTATAATAAGCGTACGTTAAGTTTGTAAGTATTTTTCATTAGATTTTGAGTACCGTACTCTAGCTTATATTCAACTTCTGTAGCCTATTAAAATCTGACAACCTGTGATAATTATTGTTCCTCTTTTATTTTTAGAGAATTCGCTAAGTTGAAATGGAACAACAGCTGACGGGAGAACGTCAAATGACTGTCATGCAAGTTCCCACAACTGCCGGTGGTCAACAAGTCCAGGTAAAAATTCTGTAAAAAGAAAAATTCAGTTTCGTTTTAAATCTTTAAAGCTAGCTTGTTTGTCAGTAAAATCAGTTAATCTTATAAAGAAACATCTTCATTGTTATTTGTGGTAGAGTGGACATTACTGATCCAAACTTTGCCACGTCATTAAATAAGAAAGTCTATTCAATCGCCACGTCATCATTCTATTCTAAAATGTTTTTGGGGAAATAAATCTATTTCATTTCAATGAAGCTAATTTATAACTTAATACTTTCTTTATCATCATCTACCATAAAGAATGCAATCTTATAGATATGTGTTGAATCACAGCATCTTTAGTAAAGCTTCTATTATCCAGTTTAACTCTTATATTTGTACTGTATTTTTATATTCGTAGTTCGCATTGGGTTCAATTCGCTTTTTTAAAACATTGTGGGTCAATCAAAATCATAACACCTCTATCTCTGCTTGTATATTTTCTTCAACTGTTTTGTGAAACTTGGAAGATCTGGTAAACCTAAAGGGTCAAAACATAATAGATTGGCGAAGGTAGAGTGTAGTAAATAATACATGTAATCAAATATGTCAGAACATAGTGGAGAGGCGAAAGTAGAGGGTAGCAGAGAAGGTAGCTGAGAGTGTTGAAACGTAATGCATGCATTCAAATGTCCCCTCTTCCATCTGCCTTCACCGCTCCACTAGGTTTCGACTCATTGGAATACTAAATAATTAAATTCATTCACTCTCAGCAATTCTATAGCCTTCTCCACTATAGGCTACCTCCGCCGCTCTAATGTATTTTTATCCGAAATAAGAGTTTCTTCTTCTTCTTAGGGTGCCTAAGAACTAAATAAGAATTTACATAAGAACTTTAAGAGTTTACATAAACTTTAATTCAGCTACTTTATTAATAATTGCATATTGATCACTACAGTAAGACTACATAATGCTCATTGCTTTCTATACTTATAAAATTCTTGAATTACTCAAGATTTCTGTGAGGTATTTTGACAGTATTGGCAGAAAAATTTAGTTCAATAACATGAATCTCATAGGAAATGCCAAGCACTAATCGCCCGTTACTTTCTGTCTCTACTGAATTTAATTTAAAATTACTTCTAATACTGTTTTTGGTGAAATATAGTGATGTTTGTCCGTAATGAAACACTAGAATCATCTAATAATAACTTATCATGAATTTATTAAAAAATCATATACATGTTTCATCATCTAAGATTTAAAAGATGATACCATAGGTATTGAAGCATATATGTTACTTTTAAATAAATTCTAGATATTTATTCATTTATAAAAATATTCATTTATTGTATAAAATACCATAATCATAATACAATTATGACATTGGAGGAAAAACTAGGCTGAGCCTGTACTATTTCTCTCCAAAAATTTTGATAAAATGTCAATGTTGTACAAAAGATAAGGTTATGTAATCACACACTGCTTCGTTACTTGATTTTCGGTCCAGGAATGATGATTTAAAATTTTGAAGGTTGATATTATTAGGCAATATTCTAGTGTTTCATCAATGTTTGTGTAATTTTATTGGCTTTTGTGGTGGAATTAAAATGTTATTTGTTATTTTATGTTAAGTCCATAAGGCGGGAATAAAACCCTCAGGGACATGTCAAGAGAACACAAAAGAAACATGAAGAAACAAGTAGGACAGTCAACCCACTTGTCCAAAAGAAAACAAAACAAATAAAAGAAAAGTAATCAAAAATATGCGTTTGCCAAGAGCTGCAGTCCAGCATGATATAATCATGGAGTGAGTACAAAGGATTTTCCAATAATGAGCCTTTCAAGGCCCTCCGAAATTTGCTGGCAGCAGATTCCTAGCCATCACCGGCAGCTTGTTGAAGAGACTGACAGATAGATGGGCATACTATTCATTCATTAAATTTATTATTCATTCATTATTTATTCATCAACATTTACATAGTTTTTTTTGCAGTATACACTGTAAGAACAAGTGCCTCGTCGATAAAGAGGTGTTAACATCAGTCAAGTTTACTTGAATTCGAGTTTTGTTTAAAATGAATGTATTTTGCAAACTTTGAGTCAAGTCTACAAAAACAGAAACTTGAATCCATTATACCAATGTAGACCATCCTCCAAGTTTGAAAATAACTTGACAAACATATTGCTCATTGTGGCTTGTCCTCACTCACTTGCTGACTGTTTTGTGGAGTTCTGTTGAGGGGGTGTTGGCTGGAGAGTGGGCTCTCAAAACGTTGTTTCTATCGAATGTAAGATTATAAAATTCTGACGTGTCACGTCACATGCTGTGCAAGCTCTGCTCGATTATACTGCTTTATGTGACAAAATTAAATTCAACTAAACATAATAATATTTGTATCTGAACTGAACACATCATCTGTTTGCCAAGTTCCATTCAATTTGGTAGAATTTATAAGGACATCCAAAAATTGATGTGTGTGTAACTAGACTAATTATATACTTTATAGGTTATGGAAACTTGAATTCAACTAAACATGGTTTCAAGTTTTCAAAACCGTCCATCCAACTCAAACGTTAAAATAACAAAGTCAAGTAAACTTAAATGTAAACATGACTTAAGTGTTGCATGTATTGTGTGTGTCTCAAACTGCGGACAGACTTATGCGCTCCGAAGACGCACATTTCACTTTTCATCACCTGTTATTATACTAATTATAACTGTATCCTACTGTTTCTGTACAAATACATATACAATAAGCTTGCAGTGCTCAGTATTAGTACAGAAATAGTAAAATATAGGCTTGATATAATAAGCATGGCATCACATGATGAAAAGTGAAATGTGCGTGTTCGTGACGTTTAAGACTGTACGCTCCTTTAGGCTGGGCGTACACCGGTTAGTCTACACAAGACTAGTGACGTTTAGTCACAATACTTCACATAGTTGCTTATGAAGACAAGTCTAATTGCAATGACTAATCAGTGTGTGTTGCGTCATAAGCAACAATGTGAAGTATTGTGACTAAACGTGTCTTGACTAACTGGTGTGCGCCTAGCCTCAAGCCGCAAACAGACTCAAGCGCCACGAACATGCGCATTTCACTTTTCAACAGCTGATTAAATCAGTATTTGTATAGAAAGATACGGATATAATAAGCATAGCATCACCTGATAGAAAGTGAAATGTGCATGTTCCTGGCGTTCAAGTTTGTACGCAGTTTTATGTGTTGAATGTTAGTAAATAGGCGGTTTCATACAGGTTGTGCAACTGGGCCAGGGTGCAGCCGGCGGACAAGTGCTACAGGGGGCAAACGGCCAGCAGATAGTGTTGCACCATTTGCCCCAAGCTGGCCAGACCATTCAGCTGGCCGCACAACCCGCGCAGACTCTGCAAATGTTGCAGACTGTGCCGACTGCCATACAGGTACACATGTCCTCCTGTGTGTAGTGTGCTTTAGATTTATACTTGCTGCAGATTGTGTTGCACCATTTGACCCAAACGGGCCAGACCCTGCAAATGTTGCAGAATGTGTTGCACCATTTGACCCAAACAGGCCAGACCCTGCAAATGTTGCAGATTGTGTTGCACCATTTGACCCAAACAGGCTAGACCCTGCAAATGTTGCAGATTGTCTTGCACATTTGACCCAAACTGGTCAACCCTGCAAATGTTGCAGAATGTGTTGCACCATTTGACCCAAACAGGCCAGACCCTGCAAATGTTGCAGATTGTGTTGTACCATTTGACCCAAACTGGCCAACCCTGCAAATGTTGCAGACTGTGCCCAGACTGTGTAAGACTGATGAATACCAGACCATATTGAGCGGTTTTTCAGGCGTTAACTCAATCAGCCGATCGGAGAGGTTAGGTTGGGTTAGGTCTGTAATCGCCTGAAAAACGCTTAATACGGTCTGGTCCTTAGGGCCGTTTGTAAAGTAAAAGCTCAAACTGAATTGGATCAGATTGTGGCTTGAACTCAAAATGAACCACTTTATAACAAACGATACTTGATAAGGACTTACTTGATACTTGATGTCTTCGTCCTTGACTAGGGGTACCAGACAGACTGTGTCAAAGGTTTTAAAATAAAACTTATATTATGATGTGTATGTATATTGTGCATGCTTCCCAGCTTGAATATTTTGCTGACTTGAATTTAATTTGTTGTCTTTTGACAATCACCTGTTGTAGTATAAACTCATTCATAATGTTTCATTACAATATACTTTGCTGTATCCTTCGATTTCTCATTTGACCAAATTTATTCATTCGTGAAGCCTCATCGTCTCTCTTGTTCTTGTAATTACTATGTAATCTTCACATCTTCATTAATCTTGTCTTCAATCTCTTTCTAAAATGTTATTTCTCATTACTTCCACATGGAATCATTTCTACTTTACATTTCTAAGTAAATGTTGCTATTGTCTATGCAAACCTTAGATTACAGCATTTTTTTATGGAGTACAGTGTTGCCAGATTTCACAGAATCCAGAAAGCCTGTGAGCTAATTATGTGAGACAATAGCGCATATCCAGCATGAAAATGACATCAGTGTGATCCTATTTTTATATTGAAATAACATTAGCCATAAAGCTATTTATAAAATTTGGGAGATGAGCTGCTCTGGGAGTTAGTCTGATGCTTACTCCCAGTCACAGCTATATGATTTGTAACTGTATTAATAAATAAATAAACAAACATTAAAGACATATTTTTCTTCTTTCAATCAATTGTAAGTGTATTAATAAATAAAAAAAAATTGCAGATATGGTTTTATCTTCTTAATTAATTTCTGTATTAGTAAATAAATAAACATTGAAGACATATTTTTCTTCTTTCAATCAATTGGATGTGGATTAATAAATAAAAAATATTGCAGATATGGTTTTATCTTCTTAATTAGTTTGATTTGTATTAATAGATAAATAAGGATTGCAGGCATGTTTTTGTGCTCTCAATTAATTGGATTTTTGTGTGTTTGCCAGGGTAATACAGGGCAAATAGTAATACAACAGCAGCAACCTCAGCTGATACAAACGGCAGACGGCCAGACGTTCATATTCCAGCCTCAAGTTATCGATAACACTGCCACTGTGCAACAGGCTCAGCCTACATGTAAGTGAAAACCCATTAAATTTATTATCTACTAGCAGGTAACCCGCAAGGGTCTAATCAATAACTTGACAAACTGAAAGCTTGACCTACTGAAATCTTGAAGAATTTAAAACAGTCCTACACCATCCTCGGTAAATAAAGATGCAAAATTTCAAGTTAATCAGCTGAGTAGTTGAGACGTGATGATGTGTCGTCATTCGTGAACTTCCTATCCCGTACGTGTATAAGCCAATTCGTTCCTTTATTATATTATAGATCAAGCTAGCAGAAGACTAAATCAGGACCTCCTGTATACTACCGGACCTGAGTCTAGAAAAAAATGGCTGCCGTATGTGGTGTTCTTATAGAAATTCCTACTGGGAAAAAATCACTAATCATCTGTTAGAGAGCGTCTCAGTTTGTCGAAATCTCAGTTCGTCTAGTTCCCGTTTAAAATATCAATGCCGGCCACCACCTACGGCGGCCATTTTTTTGTAGGCGCAGGTCCGGTATATAGGAAGTCCTGCTGAAATCTTCTGACAGGTAGTGGGAGATACTTTTGCTCACGTGTGCAGCGTAATTCAAAATAAGCTTGAGGTAACAGTGAAATTTGGAACATAATGGTCCTATACTATGTGATATCTTCTCAAGCTACCTTTTCTCCATGCTAATATTGAATACCAATAATTGTACAGCTTGGAAAATATTACAAGAACTAGTAATCTCTTATCAATGTGAAATCTTACCAATATTGATAATTTTTATTGACTGTTTAACGATAGCTTAGAACTCATTTCAAAGATTGGCACTTGTCAATATTATGCTATTAAAACCTCATGTTATTTTTTCTCTATGGTTTAATTAATTTATTACGTTTAATTATAGTCTTTTGTATCTGTTGAGTTTTTCATCTGACTGGGTATGGTGTGTGTTTTCAGTGATAAACCTAAACGGTCAAATCATCCAGGTGGCAGCAGCACCAGCAGCCGTGCAGGCCACGCCCACCCCCGCCCAGCCCACTCCCGTTGTGACCACACCCACCCCGACCACGCCCACCACCAACAGTGCCACGCCCAACGCCGCCAACTCACAGAACATTGTTATGGTCAGTACCTTACTAGTTACAATACAGCTTGACTAGTTGCTTGCATTAATGGTTTTCATGAAGGATGTGGTGTACTGGTTTTGAGTTATTTTCAGTTATTTTCCATCTCAACATTCACCTATATTTCGATCTCTATAGTGAGGTCTACGTTATAATGACAGTATTTGATCAACTTTGGTTTTGCTATCCTTTTCTATCATTCGACAAAGCCGGTGGTACTATCCTTTTCTAGATCCACAACGATGCCAATTATGTTTTTGACAGTGTAGAAATATAATTAATTAATGCAGAGAATTAGCATTGCTATTCTCCTATCTTTATCCACTGCCATTATAACGTGGACCTCACTATACATTCTTAGCTTCTCACTAGAGCTAGAGTGTGGATTCTAGGTATCTCTACCTCACTTCCTCATTTCTTAGTTGCAACAAATTCATGGGGGTCTACCAGTCTCTAGAGATTTGACTAACTCTTCACCAAGGCGCCTCAAGTCAAGAAGATACTTTAGACTTGATGAGCAGGAAGAAATAAGCAGTGTGAAGGAGTTATGGACCTCTACCTCCTCACTATTTGTTGAACCTAAGCCAACTTAAATTGGTTTTGAATAGAGTTTATGAATATAGTACTATACAAGAATCTACAAGTTCAAATCATATGTTTTTATTGTCGTTGACAAATAATTGTATTGACAGTCATAAAATCGGAACATAGTCCTTAGTCTAAAGCATCGATTACTTGGGTAAACAACAAAAATACAATTTGAAATTGAATGAAATAATACGACATTGCAATTCAATTCATATTTTGTTGAAGATCTTACAGATTACAGTTGCTCTTCCCATAAAATCTAATCAATTTATACTGTTTTGTTTGATTTTTGTAGGTAGTACCTGACCGGCAAAACGCAACTGCGTCACCAGGCTTCCCCCGCGTGCCACTTCCGCCCGGCCATGAGTTCCTGGAGGAGGAACCGCTCTACGTGAACGCCAAGCAGTATAAGCGGATACTGAAGCGACGGCAAGCGCGGGCCAAGCTAGAGCAAGAGGGCAAGATACCAAAGAGTCGGATGGTCAGTCTCTCTATATTAGCCTACCTAGTCGTATCATTTCCACTGTCTTTATAACGTTACTACATATTCTTTTGAGACCGCTGGAACCCCTTGAGAGGCGCTTCTGAAACAAACTGAAAAAATTCCAACTGTGATCAATCTATATTATGTATATTATGTCCTCATTCATACTCGGAAAAATCTTAGTAGTCTGCAGTTTAGAAGTGACGTGCATTCTTTGAACACTAGGCACAGTAGTCGCATCGATATACAGCACCAAAATAATAAAAATAATAATAATAATAATAATAATAATTCATTTATTTCACTGCATTTTTACAATAATTGGTAATACAAATACATACATTAAACATAATGGTTGAACATTACAGTTGGTAATACAAATACATACCTTAAGCATAATAATTGAACATAGATAATAATAGTAAGCATGTAACAGAAAAAACCACAGTGCATCCCTCTTTAGGCTAAACCTGTGTTGAGGGATGTCTCGCTCTCTAGTTGAGTCAACTTAATTATAATACAATAACAATTTTGAGGTATCAAACAATAAAGTAAATTTTATACAATAATCAGTGTGCTTTTCACAAGATGGGATTATGAATCTTTAACAATAAATTACATTTGAATGAAGACAGCAAAAAAATGTAAATAATATTACACCTCTATTAAAGATTGTCAAAGTCGCTCTACAGTTTTGAGATCACAGGGTAGACACAGTTTAATAAACTGTCTCCTCATATTTGTTGTATGTCTCAAAAGATGTACGGATGGCTGATTTCAAATCCTTTTTATAAATTGACCGAATTTTATGAGTGTCATAAGAATATATTGTGATAACAAATCCTAGCTTGTGACCTAACTGTAATTAGTTAAAACTGTAATTTAGTTATATGACTTTGTCAATGCTATATAATATGGCTTCCTGACAATAAATTATTATTATTATTATTATTATTATTACACAATAAATGTGTGCACTTGTAAATGTAAAAAGTGTGAACACCTCCGTAACAACCATTACTTTGTTCTACTGACTAACAGAGGAGCAATATTCATTGGGAAGTATGTGATTATCAATAGTATGAATGTTGGCAGTTCTGTAGAGAAGGAAATGATGAAGATTAAAGAGAAGGCAATAGAATGCTTTTGTCCTGTATTTTCTGCTCGTTCGATTGAAATTTTAACGTTTCAAATTCATTACACTTTACTATTTCTTGAGTTTAGAACTTCATTACACTGTCCATGAAGTCTATCTGTCCTATGAAGACTTCCTATAACTATAGTCATAGAAAGAAAAATGTATTCTCCTAAAGAATATAGACTTATTTTATTTTATTTTATTTATTTCATGTTACAAACAAAATACATTTCAAATAAAAAAATAATACACATTTTTTTCCATGCATGGGCAAAATGCCTGTTTGCAGGAAAGAGTCACAATCTGAATAGTTCATAATGACAATAGTTCATAATAAGTTAACATAATGAAATACATGACAATATATGTTAAAGATGGAAAAGATTGAAATGAGTGATGGAAAAATGAAGTATGCAATGAAGAAGAAGAAGAGAGAGAGAAAAATTAATGAGGGGCAGAAAACTCACTGTCAAGCCAAGAACAAGAGAAACGGATCAGAACAATGGCCAACCGACTCAGCATGCATTAAGGCTAGTCTTGTCAAAAAGTATAATTTGATTTAAGAAAATCTAAAATTCTTATCCTACCAACCTCCAAAAGCCATCTATTAATGTGGCGTTGTATACGCCTATCGACCGTGTTTAAATGTCTTTAATGTGTTGGGGGAGTTTTGAGTAAAGTATACTTGCTTTATAGAAGGAATTTGTTGTGTTTATTGATTTGAACACTCTAGGAATAACAATGCCACCGTTCACCGAGCTCCTGGTTGTGTAGCCATGTTGCACTTGAGCGAATATGTCTTGTTTATTCTTGTAGATGTGCATAAGTAGGGATCGAACATACAGCTGATTAATATTAAATACTTTAAACTCGTTAAATAGGGTTTCAGTAGGGTACCTACTATTTTTCTGTAACGCCGTTTTAATAATAGATTTTTGAGTCACTTCCAAGGGATTCGAGACAGTCTAATATATGACTATATCCTATGAAGATTGTATTTACCTTGCCGATGAAGTCTATCTTGTCTGTCTATGGATCTTGCAACTAAAATATGTGTTAATTCTTGTAATGTTTATTGATTTTTTTTTCAGAAATATTTACACGAATCCAGACACAAACACGCGATGAATAGGATACGAGGAGAGGGAGGTCGGTTCCACTCGGGATCTGTTAAAAACAGAATGAATGCTGTCAATATAACGTGAGTTCACATGAGTTTTCCTCATTATTTTTCAAAATAACTTTGGCCCGGTTGCACAACAGTCGGTTGAATTTTAACCGTGATTAATTTTACGAGAACCAATCAGAGAAGGCGTTTTTGAAAAGACGGCTTCTCTGATTGGTTCTCGTCGAATTAATCACGGTTAAAATTTAACCGGCTGTTGTGCAACCGGTACCTAGATTCGGTTCTCAGCTTGTGATTAACCAGAAATAATACTGTGTCCAATATCAATATTATGTTTTATTCACTTGACAGTCTGTGAACAAGTATAGAGTATTGTCAAAATATTATGCAATAAGGGCTGAGACACACTAGGCGTTTTTCAGACGAGTCGGTACGACAGGACTGGAAGCTCTCCGATTGACTGATTGGATTGGCGTTTTGTGAATCAGCGAATTATAGAGCTTCCTGTTTGTTTCAGTAATAATAAATTCATTTATTATTTAATAATTCATTGTACAAAACATTATAATCATAATATGATTATGACCATGGAGGAAAAACTAGGTTGAGTCTGTACCATTTTGAATAACAAAAAGTTTGCAGGTGTAGAGAACCTCAAGTATCTAGGATGCCCAATAAATGCCACTCGTAATAATACTTAAATAAAAGAAAGGATTCAAGCAGCTAATAGAGCTTACTATGCCAATGTGAGATTATTCAAAAGTAAGTTGGTCGGCAGGAGCACCAAGATAACAATATATAAAACATTGGTGCGTCCAGTGGCAACATATGCGGCGGAAACTTGGGTGATGAATATGGCTGATGAAAATGCTTTAAAAATCTTTGAAAGATCCATATTAAAAAGAATTTACGGTCCTGTTCAGGTTAATGAGCAGCAATGGCGAATAAGAAAATATGAAGAAATAGAAACATTAATAAAAGGAGAAAGTATAGTACGCTTCGTTAAGGCCCAAATAATAAGTTGGTTGGGGCATGTGATGAGGATGAGTGCGGCTAGAATGCCCAAAATAGTATTCAATAGCAAGTTGCAGACGAAAAAAGGTAGGCCAAGGAACAGGTGGGTGGACCAAGTGATGAAGATGGGGGTGACAGGATGGAAAGAAAGAACCATGAACAGAGAAGAATGGAGGCGTGTTGTGAAGGAGGCCAGAGCTCACCTAAGGCTGTAGCGCCAGATAAAGAAGTCTGTACCATTTATGGCCCAAATTTTGGTAAAAAGTTGATTAACTCCTATGTCGTCTAATTGAAATTGAATTGAATTCAACAGTTCGCAGCATCAGACAACTTGGTATTCCTAGTGTTTTTACATTGTTAACACAACGAATTTGTCAACATATTTATTTCCTCTAGTATATTTAATATTATAATAGTGAATTTGATTGTTAATTTTGTAATTTGTTTTTCAACAGGCAACAACAGCTTTTCCAGGGAAGGTTACAAGGGATCCCAGTTTCGTCATCGGGATCAGTTGGGAATTCCCTTAGTGCGTCGTTAATAATTGAAGTGAGTATCTATAATAAATGTTATTCATCAATAATAAACATTTTCAATTGATACTTCCTACATTTAATTGAAGCAATACAATAAGCTTGACTCTAGCCATATTGATACGTATATTATTGTTTAATTATTCAGTTTATCGATTGATATATTGTATATTGTGTTTTATTTGTGGGACCAGACTTTCCCAAAGCATGCTTCTTCTGTCAAGTGTTGATTATGTCATCCAGGAAAGATAGCATAAGTAGATATCCCACGGTATAGGTCGTTGGTGTTTCACATTTCAACCCGTTTTTTGTTAAATCAAGCTGATTACAGTAGACTCATGTCTATTATTACTGTTTTGTTCTGGTGAGTGGTGAGAGTGTAAGGCTAAACTCACACTTACGTGACTCAGGTCGAGAAGAGACTCGACTCTAGTCGAGAGCATGTGTTTCCAAATGGTGACAGTCGCGGAGACTAGAATCGACTGGTCTGAGTGTCACCATTTGAAAACACATGATCTGTCAACTAGAGTCGAGTCTCTTCTCGACCTGAGTCGCGTAAGTGTGAGTTGAGCCTATAGGTGCGTACAGACTTTCGCTCTGCTCCGCAAACCGAACGTCACTCCAGCAGAGCGATTGATGATCGACCGGCGAGCAACAGTGGTTCGACCGGGGAACGCGAGAAGATCTAACATCTTCCATAACGTTCATGATGGGTGCGTGGGCGGTGCGACTGTGGTTCGATGGTGGTACGAGAGCGGTACGAGGGAGGAGCGTGCTCGGTGCTGGTTGGAAGCGCGAATATGTGTACGCAGCTTAAGAACGGCACAGTATGAGACACTACAAGTGTCACATTATAGATTCACGAAAAATGCTATCTTTTCTCTATGATTGAACTTAATAATCCTAACTTAATTTTTGTGTTTAATTAAATTAATAATCCTAACTTAATTTTTCAGCGTTCCGGAGGTTCCATACTACCAGACCTGATGAACGACCCGCTGTGTGTAGTGGCGGAAGATGGTCACTGACCCTTACTCTAGCCCCCCCACCCCCTCATTTCCATCCCCCTGTAAATACCATCTCACCTACTATTTATTATGAATCGCCGATACTTGTAAATACGAGAACTGTCACATACCCGTGTACATAGTCATAACATTCTTCATTTCTTACGCCCTGATTTCTAATCGATTTCTGCTCTGTTAGGGAAAAAACAGAAAAAGAAAGAGACTCTCATAATAATCAATTATTTTTTGTGCCTGGCAGAGTAGAAATACGTTGGAAAGAAGGGGATTTCTAGGCTCGTTTAACGGCGCTGCTTTATCATATAAGGTTTACTTATATGGATCGTTTAATATATGTAAGGGGTGTCCTCTGAAAGATTCATTAATTTATTATTCATTAATACAGTTACTAATAATGAAGAAAATTCGTATGGCTTTTGTAATATAGATATGACTGTGCAAGAGTAACAGGCCTAGCCAAAAACTACTACTCTAATACCAAAAATGGTAGAATTCCCGAAAGATTTTTTTTTCAAATTTCAAATTCGAATTGAGTTTATTCACAAAATCATTACAAATGCAGTACATGTATAAATAATATAAAACACTTGTGCATTTTCTCCACATAGACAAGTCTGTGTGTGGGGAAAGAGTTCTAATGAAAGATAACTTGGAACTAAAAAGAGAATAATAAATATTTACAATATAACTTGAAAAATTTAAAAGTAAGATAGGTTATATCTTCTCTTCAGAGTTTCAGTCCGATTTTATGTCCAACTGATGTAACTAGATATTCTACAGATTGTAGACAGTTTAAAGGTGTAAGCAAAGTATAACATTGACAAAGTATATATATAACTTGTAAGCAAGTATTCATTTTCAAGACTGCAGCTAATTTTAATTTGACTAGACGTTGATAATAGACTTGCTTGTTTTGCAAATTAACCGATTGATTCCTTGAACAACGATCTCAGTTCGATCCGTGATCCATGATGACGTTATTCAACTTGCATTTTTCGTAAATCAACCGATTGATTCCTTAAACGAGGATCTTAGTTTGATCTGCGAACCATGATGATCGGAGTTCAAGTTGTGATACTGTTCAATTGTTCAATTCAATTGTTGTAAACAATAATTCAATTGTTTTGTTAACAATTCAATTGTTGTAAACAATTTTTAAATGATTAAAAAATAAGACACTAATGTCAAGACTAACTGTATTTGTTCAAAAACACACATTACAGAACCAAGTTTTATCTTGAGACCTGGTTTTGTAATGTTAAGTGTTTTTGAACACATATAGTGGTATTGACAACTTCAGGACCGGTCGCACAAAAGCTGGTTAAATTTTAATCGTAATTAACTCTACAAGAACCAATCAGAGAAGGCGGTTTTGAAAAGATGGCTTCTCTGATTGGTTCTCGTGGCATTAATCACGGTTAAAATTTAACCAGCTTTTGTGCAGTGTCGTACGGTATTCTATTCATTATCAAAAAGTACTAGAACATCTGCCATGCTCAATCAAGTTTGAAATTATTTGAAATGTTTCAGTAGGATTATACCTTGCTTTCCACCGTTATTAGCGCATATTGAAGCGAGGTATAATCCCGTTTGAACCTTTTTGTCTGATTTTTTAAAGATTTTTTAGAGGACACCCCCATTTCATGAGTTATTTGTTAATGTTTAGTTGACCGCTAGTTTGTTAGTTATTTAAAAATTAGTTACTAAGGACTAATAAGTTATTAAGAACTACCAACCAGAGTCGAGACTGTTTATTATTTGACACTGCTGTAAGAGTAGCATCGATTTTCAAGTGTTGTTCTCTTCAAGTAGAGTTTTGTAAGTTTTTAAAAAATCACAATTTTATACAAGTGAATGATTGATTGAATGATGTGTTGATGTAGTTGTAGTGTTTATATGGGATATTTGCAATTATTTACTGTAGTATTTGTAAACAAGACATCGCTTTAAATGTTCCGTTGTTGTTGTTTTATGAGATAATAGTAAACAACATTTTAAAATATTCTATTTTTAATCAAGTTTTAATATATTTTATCGTTAAAAAGTCAATAAATTAGTAACAAATTTATTCTTGATAGTAGAGTTTGATTACTTTCTAAACTTCAAGTTTTAATTTTAATTTAAAAACTTTCTAAAAGTTTCATTTCAGTTGACAATATCTAATTACAAATTTATTTATTAAAATAAACTGCAAGTTTTAATTTCAATTTAAAAACTTTCTAAAAGTTCCATTTCAGTTGACAATAACTAATTACAAATTGATTTATTAAAATCTTAGTGATTCTGATTATTACGGGTCCTTTTTTTATTTTTGAGGTATTTATTTATTTAATCATTCAAAATTACACAACTTTCAGAAGAGTACCACAGGCTTAGGCTAGGCGCACACCAGTTAGTCAAGACAAGACATGATCAGACACGTTTAGTCACAATACTTCACATTGTTGCTTATGACGAAACTCACACTGATTAGTCATTGAAATTAGACATGTCTTCATAAGCAACTATGTGAAGTATTGTGACTAAACGTGTCTGATCATGTCTTGTCTTGATTTAACTGGTGTGTGCCTAGCCTTACGCCCAGATTGGTATGCTCATGAACATAGAATAATCAATTCAATAATAAATATAACATTATTGTATTTTTTTTAGATTAGTAAAAATTTGATTGTCTTCTTTAACAATCTGTTATTGTTCACGTTAGTAAATTGTAGGATTGATTTTTTTTCATTTGGTAGCAACTCTTTATTGTCTACTCAGTTATTTATTTTGTCACTATATCAATCATAATTCACACAGTTTCTAAGTTTAAATTTTAAGTTGCAACTGCTCTTCGTATTGCGGAATAAATCCTAGGTTAACATTAATTTCTAGTGAACTAGAATGTTGAGGCACCAATAATATAAAGCATGAAATTACAATAAGTATTTTGTTTGTTAGAATATAATGGAATGAATCTAAATTTTGAGATATTGTAAGCAAGGTTCAACTTTCAGTTTCCGTTCAGTTTATTTACTCATGATTATTATTTCATTTATATTAGAAAAACTTGACTAAATATTCAGCATTGCAAGGTTTAACTCTCGGTCTTCGTTCATTTTATTTACATATGACTATTTCATTTTATATTAGAAAAATCTGGTGTGGCGCACTCACACAACTTTCCTTGCCGTTATGAAAATTGATCACCTGACGCTAGTGTTCCCGTGCATCTCAAGTCTACTATTCAAAGATTTGAGCCAGCTGGTGACAGGGCAATAACGCTGGAGACACACATGAGGTCTGCTATCTCTTCATAGTGAATGATTTAATAGAATCAACGATAATTTGCAAATTGAATAATCACATTTTCTCGAATTTAAAGCTTATTTTCAATTTTAGGTGAAAATGTTACTGAACATTAATTGTAAAGATTTTCATGCTCAATCTACTCCACTTGATTTTTTTTTTGTTTCAATTGTATCTGAAGCCTGATAATTGAGAATCTATCTGCATTGATGGGGCGGAGCTCCAGAAATTTTTACAGATATGGGACTTGTGGCAGTTGATAGAGCTTATCGATGACTATTTTAGGTATGAATTTGATCAAAATCGCTGGAGCCGTTTTCGAGAAAATCACGAAAAACCCTGTTTTTGACAACATTCTCGCCATTTTAGCCGCCATCTTGAATTGCATTTGATCGAAATTGTTCGTGTCGGATCCTTATAGTGAAAGGACCTTAAGTTCCAAATATCAAGTCATTTCGTTGATTGGGATCTGAGATATCGTGTACACAGACGCACATACACTCATACACACACATACATACAGACCAATACCCAAAAACCACTTTTTTGGACTCAGGGGACCTTGAAACGTATAGAAATTTAGAAATTGGGGTACCTTAAATTTTTTTCGGAAAGCAATACTTTCCTTACCTAGGACAATAGGGTAATAGGGCAAGGAAAGTAAAAAACTTAAGTAAATATTCAGCATTGCAAGGTTTAACTCTCTGTCTTCGTTCATTTTATTTACACATGACTATTTCATTTTATATTAGAAAAAACTTAACGAAATATTCAGCAATTGTAAGCAAGGTTGAACTTTCAGTTTCCGTTCAGTTTATTTACTCTGATAATTATTTCATTTATATTATAAAAACTATAAATACTCAGCAATTGTAAGCATTCAACTTTTAGTTTCCGTTCAGTTTATTTACACATGATTATTTCATTATATTAGAAAACCTTTACTAAATATTCAGCTATTTTGTAACCAAGGTTCAACTTTCAGTTTTCGTTCAGTTTATTTACTCTGATGATTATTTTATTTATATAAGAAAAAACTTTATTACATTATGAATATTTCATGATTCTATCAAATACTATGCGGTATTGTAGAGAGATATTGTATAAGAATCAACATAATATCTTAACTGTGATCTGTTATGTTAATTTTATATTAAATTAGGCCGATGTACCAACAAATTAAAATAATATTGTTGATATTAAAATTCCATCTGGATGTTAAAAATGTACTAGAATACTCAGAATCATTCCGATTTTACTAAATTTTTCTGTATCCATCCAATTATATTTGCAAGGATTAATATTGATTGAAAGTTGTTCTACATGTTTTCAGATATTCAGAAACTTATGTTGTATTTTTTCGTTAGGAAAAATATAAAACTGGTTCCTTCTTAATAAAAGTATTGCGAAGGGAACAATCAATAAATTGATTATTATAATTATTATGTGTAAAAGAGTACTGAAATAAAATATTTATAAATAATTAATCGTGAATTTTTTATCTCCTATTTGTTCATCATGATTACTATTTATCTCCCAGATTTGATTGATATTGGGGCTATGGATAGAGGTTGACCTAACAAGTGTTGTGCTATAATATGAGACGTTTCGCTACAATACAGGGTGAGTTTTTCACTGAAACATAAAATCTTTCCTACACTCTCAGATCAGAGAAATCACTCATTTTCAAATGCTTATAATTCAAAAATAGGACTGAATTTCGCCAATGTGATGACATATTATTGTTCCTCCTCTCTTTAAGTACTATCATTCCTGAGAGTTTGAGCGATTTAAATTTTTGACCATTTTTGCAAAAATCCATGATGTTATTGATGGATTTCATGAAAAATGCAAATTTCCCAGATTTGCTTGATATTAGGGCTATGGATAGAGGTTGACCTAACAAGTGTTGTGCTATAATATGAGACGTTTCGCTACAATACAGGGCGAGTTATTCACTCAAACATATAATCTCACCTCCACTCACAAATCAGAAAAATCACTCATCTTCAAATGCTTATAACTCAAGAATAGGAGAGAATTTTGTCAATGTGATGATATATATAAACGTAAGGAATATTGCAAATCGGATTCCAGATTCGTATTTCTCGCATCAAAGAGCATAAGGTCACAAAGTTTGAGCGATTTTCATTTTTCACAAAACAATGAGAAAAACCATGAACTAACCAAAATTTCTCAGGTGTAGCTTCATCTACGGTGCAAATTTCAGCCAAATCTGAGATACTTTTTTACTATTTAAAAAAGCACGATGTCCGTGGTTTTTTTATGAAAAATGAAAATCGCTCAAACTTTGTGACCTTATGCTCTTTGATGCGAGAAACACGAATCTGGAATCCGATTTGCAATATTCCTTACTGTTCATTAAATATGGCCGTTTGAAAATTTGCATATTTTATGTTTGAAGCTGCATAACTCACTCTGTATAGTAGCTGGGGATGTCAAATTTGGCTCCGACATTTCTCAGATGTAGCTTCATCTATGGTGCAAATTTCAGCCAAATCTGAGATACTTTTTGTTTCAGTGTGTTTCACGATGGTTAGTCCATTGTTTTTTTTTCAATTTTTTTTGTGAAAATAGAAATTGCTCAAAGTTTGTGATTTATGGTCTTTGAAGTGAAGAACACGAATCTGGAATCAAATTTGCAAAATTCCTTACCGTTCAGGAGATATGACTATTTGAAAATTTTATGTTTAGAACACGAATCTGGAATCATATTTGCAAAATTCCTTACCGTTCAGGAGATATGACTATTTGAAAAGTTATGTTTAGAACACGAATCTGGAATCATATTTGCAAAATTCCTTACCGTTCAGGAGATATGACTATTTGAAAAGTTTATGTTTAGAACACGAATCTGGAATCATATTTGCAAAATTCCTTACCGTTCAGGAGATATGACTATTTGAAAATTTTATGTTTAGAACACGAATCTGGAATCATATTTGCAAAATTCCTTACCGTTCAGGAGATATGACTATTTGAAAAGTTTATGTTTGCAGCTTCATAACTCACCCTGTATAGTAGCTGGAGGTGCCAAATCAGGCTCCGACATTTCTAAGATTTAGCTTCATTTATGGTGCAAATTCCAGCCAAATCTTAGATACTTTTTGTTTCAGTGTGTTTAACCATTAGTCCATTGTTTTTTTTTTCAATTTTTGTGAAAATAGAAATTGCTCAAGTTTGTGATCTCATGGTCTTTGATGTGAAGAACACGAATCTGGAATCATATTTGCAAAATTCCTTACCGTTCAGGAGATATGACTATTTGAACATTTTATGTTTGCAGCTTCATAACTTACCCTGTATAGTATCTGGGGGTGCCAAATCAGGCTCCGACATTTCTCAGGTCAAGCTTTATCTATGGTGCAAATTTCAGCCAAATCTCAGATACTTTTTGTTTTACGATGTGAAGTGAAAAACACGAATCTGAAATCATATTTGCAAATTTCCTTACCGTTCAGGAGATATGACTATTTGAAAATTTTATGTTTGCAGCTTCATAACTCACCCTGTATAGTAGCTGGGGATGCCAAATTTGGCTCCGACATTTCTCAGATGTAGCTTCATTTATGGTGCAAATTTCAGCCAAATCTGAGATACTTTTTGTTGCAGTGTGTTTCACGATGGTTAGTCCATGGTTTTTTGAATTTTTTCGTGAAAATAGAAATTGCTCAAAGTTTGTGATCTCATGGTCTTTGAAGTGAAGAACACGAATCTGAAATCATATTTGCAAAATTCCTTACCGTTCAGGAGATATGACTATTTAAAAATTTGAGAATTTTATGTTTGCAGCTTCATAACTCACCCTGTATAGTAGCTGGGGGTGCCAAATTAGGCTCCGACATTTCTTAGGTCAAGCTTTATCTATGGTGCAAATTTCAGCCAAATCTGAGATACTTTTTGTTTCAGAGTGTTTCACGATGGTTTTTCTCAATTTTTTGTGATGTTTCATTCATGAATTTCATGAAAAATGGAGTGATCCGTGGTCTAGTGGATAGAGTGCTTGCGTAGCAGCATAGAGATCCCGGGTTCGAACCCCTCTCATTACCAAAAGTTTTTTAACCAGATCACTCCCGTGTTATCGGATGGGCACGTTAAACTGTCGGTCCCGGCTGAAGTATGACAGTCGTAAGGCCCATTGACGGCTTAAATTATATATTCAGGCGGTGGAACATTCCCGAAAGGGAACTCCCCACCAACAAAAGCCATACGAATTTATTTATTTTATTTCATGAAAAATGAAAAAACCCTGATTTGCTTGATATTGGGGCTATGGATAGAGGTTGACCTAACAAGTGTTGTGCTATAATATGAGACGTTTCGCTACAATACAGGGTGAGTTATTCACTCAAACATAAAATCTCACCTCCACTCACAGATCAGAGAAATCACTCATCTTCAAATGCTTATAACTCAAGAATAGGAGTGAATTTCACCATGTGATGACACATTATTGTTCATCTGGCTAACGTTACTAATTACGGCACATTTGTAGCCCCACTATTTTTGTAGATATCAACTCAATTTTTTTTTTAAATGAAAGAGGAAGAAAAAATAGGTGTCGCTAGACTAATTTCAACTCAAAAAAAAAAATTCTAAATAATAATAAAATTCGAAAATCTCACATGAACTAACCTTATTTTCAGTACTTAGTCAGTATTTTTACTCTTGAAATACTTGTATCTTGTATTTTTTGCTCATTTCTAACATTTGACCATTTTTGCAATAATCCATGATGGATTTCATGAAATATGCAAATGTGCCAGATTCGGTTGATATTTGGGATATGGATAGGGGTTGACCTAACAAGTGTTGTGCTATAATATGGACGTAGAATACAGGGTGAATTATTACATTTATTACATTCCTTAATCACAACATCAAATTAATGATTGGGAGAGAATAACAGGATAAACCCAAAACTGTTCCTCTCCCTAATTTTGATAAAAATAGTCCAAATGAGGTTATGAAAACACTTTCATAAAGATCACAAAAATTTACAGTCCAAATAAACATTATACTAAAAATTTTGTATCTCGGTTGATCAGAAAGATGAAACAAATTATTATTACACTTGAAAATGCATTAATAAATTGGAAAATATTAAAAAACTTGATAAATTTGAAGCCAGAAAAATCACAAAACATTCGTAGAACAGCTGTTATCATGGATAACATGTTATCCACTGAAACATAAAATCTTACCTCCTCAGAGAAATCACTCGTCTTCAGAGTGAGTTATGCAGCTGTGAAAGAGAAATTTGCTCATTTTCAAATTGCCATATCTCCTGAACGGTACAAAATTTTACAAATCTGATTCCAGATTCGTGTTCCTCGGAAAATCCTTCATGTTTAATCTTTCAAAATATCTTTAGTTGATTCTGAAAATAAGAATATTTCAGAAAATTGAAATATTCTACTATTTGGAAAAAACTGCCAACAATGAGTAGCCTACTTAATGAGAACACAATAATTATGTCAACAAGATTGGCGATATTCCAAGGATACGAGGGTTTAAAAATGAGTTATTTCTCTCAAGATTTCTGTTTAATATAATAATAAATCATCAGTATTTCTAATAATAATTATATTTATTTCAACAAAAATTGAGAGAACACAATGTGAATATCCCAGCTCAAAGTAAGTCTATTTCGTTAAAAATAGAATCTCTTATTTCATGATACAGTATGCATAGGCCTAGAGAGTATAATATACATGTAGTAAAACTGTATGTAAATATACATTATTATGTAACTGAAGTAAATATACATTATTATGTAACTGAAAAATTTTCCTGCTAAAATTCAGAGTTCTATTATGATTAATGTTGGAAACAGCGTAATAATTTCATACTTAGGAATAGTCAGTATACATTAGCTCAGCATATTATTTCTGTATAATAATGATGAGATACTAGAAAACTGTTTGAAAAAATAACATTTTTCTGATTGGAACTTTGATAGATTTAGATGTGATAAAAAATCTATTCACGTCTTATTAAGAAATCTTTGCATGATTGAACTGTAACAATCACACTAAAAATTAACAAATAGATTCTAAAAATAAATTACATTGAAGATTGATGTTCTCTATGAATAATAAAAATTGACATATTCAACAAAATTTACTAATAAAATTATACAAACAAAACAAAATTGATTATCGTGCCGTATTTGGATACAGTTCTAGAAGGAAACTGAATAACTAATAACTGTACATGGTTGAAGAAAATTAAAATAATCATACATTGAAAATTTGAAAATAAGTTGACAGAAGACAAGTTTGTAAAAAAAGGTCTTAAAAATCTCGAACAAGTCTCAATATGTCAATTCTCAATCATTCTGTGTGGTACAAAATATTCAGTCTGGGAAATCTTTAAAAATTTTTTCACAACAACTTGAAAAACTCAAAAATTGAAAATCTTATAACTAATCCAATCAAATAGCATGCATGAATCAGAAAGACAAGACAGACTATAAAACTTGCTCTCAAATACAAATCTAGAAAGACGTGTACAAAGTAAAAAAGAAATTAGTATGAAAACCAATCTCAAAGTATTTGAGAATTAAAAATGTTATATCAAATATTTCTTCGTTAATAATTCGATGAAATACAATGTAATGTTCATAATTAAATACGGTGAAAAAGTGAAACAATTGAAAAACCAATCTCAAAGTATTTGAGAATTAACAATGTTATATCAAATATTTCTTCGTTAATAATTCAATGAAATACAGTATCATGTTCATACGGTGAAAAAGTGAAACAATTGAAAAAAGTAAAAGAGGTTACATCTTTAGCTCTTTTTTATCAAGTGGAATATCTGTCCTAAATCAAAGTTTGACTCTCTGGCTAATTGAAATGTTTCAGAATTTAAAAAAAAATTGAAACAAAACATGACTCAAACTGAATCTAGGGTTTCCATTGATAATATTCATATCTACCTTTATTTTCATACTAAGCCAAAGATACCTGTACTTGATGCATTTACATTCAAAATGTAGACTATGGCCCGGTTGCACAAAAGCCAGTTAGATTTCAACCGTGATTAATTTCATCAGAGAAGGCCTTTTTGATAAGACGGCTTCTCTGATTGGTTCTCGTGGAATTAATCACGATTAAAAGTTAACCGGCTTTAGTGCAACCGGCACTTAAAGGTGCAATTCCTTTGAGGCGTCTCAAGACGCGTGGTTAGAGCCGTTACGACTAGAGCACATAACCTATAAATTCATAAAATTCAATGACTCATTAGATTTGAATCGTAAAAGCAATATAGTAGCCAACACTTGTAATAAATTCATCTGACGCCATACCGTTCATACAACATAAAAATCCAATGAGTCATCAAATCTAATAAATTTATAGGCTATGTGCTCCAGCCGTCAAGGCTGTAAAGACGCGTCTCGAGCTGTCTGCTTATAGCTGCGCGTCTCGACACGCCTCTAAGGGATTGCACCTTTAGATCAATCCTGCAAATTCTGATGATTGAATACTTATAATATATATGTTATATATTATTGAATAGAATGATTGAATACAATCAGAATATACTATCAACCACAAATATAACTAAATAAAACGTGTTGTCACGATAGAAATACTAAAATTAGAGTATACTCCTTTACAGAAAGATTGAGAAATAATACACCAGCATGCCTTCTGACGAACCAAGCTTCCTCAAAGCAAAAAACAAGACACCGCTAAAGATCTCAACAATGCTAAGGTAATTAATATCAGTTCTTCTAAATCACTTCCAACTGTGTGAGAGATGATAAGCAATGATTTTATTAATTGGGAATAATATTTTGTAAACTGTTTCTTAAAGAGAATAACATTTGATTTGGAACGCTAATATCGTATAGTAATTTTTACAATAGGACTTTTACAAGAAACGTTATAAGTTACTGAATAATAGCCTATCCAACTGTTTTTATTTAAGGCAGCGGTATGGTAAATATCGAATGCACTACAAGCTATTAGCACAAAATAAAGAAGTACTCTTTCGGCTCAACTCACACTTACGCGACTCAGGTCGAGAAGGGACTCAACTCTAGTGGAGAGCATGTGTTTCCAAATGGTGACGTCGCGGAGACTAGAATCGACTGGTCTGAGTGTCACCATTTGGAAACACATGCTCTCCACTAGAGTCAAGTCTCTTCTCGTCCTGAGTCGCGTGAGTGTGAGTTGAGTCTTAAGCCGTGTCTACACTGAACAAATGTTCGACAAACATGTTTGTTGAAAAAGTTTGGGCCAATTTTATTATGTTTGACAAACAATGTTTGCCCGTGGCCAGTGTGGACGCGTCACCAAACCAAATATTTATAAGTGGGAAGAACAGGTTTTATGTTTTACAGTTGTCAACTCTGAAAAATGCTTGGAAAAACAGTAAATTTTTTGTTTGACAAACAATGATTGTCCAAACTTTTTAAAATGTTTGTCCCTGAGCTCCTCAACAAACATGTTTGCTGAACATGCATGTCGAACATTTGTTCAGTTTGGACACGGCTTTAGATGTTATTTATTTTGTGCTCATGGCTTGCAAAAATGAGATCAATCTTATGATCAAGTATTTGATTATTGAAAAAAGGTAGGTCACTGATAAAAATTACAGTATATATAAAAAATCTAATCAAAAATCAATTGGAACCTTGCTATTGACATCAAATTGTTACTGCTGCATTGAAAACCATGTACATTAATAAGAAGTGAAGATTAAAAAAACATTGTCAATATTTTTCACTTATTAGGTTCAAATAAATCTAAGAAGTCTGAGAATCCGATATTTTTCACTTAATTAGGTTCACGTAAAACCTAAGAAATCGGAAAATCCAATATCATCTGTCATCCACTATTGAGATTGGCACATTTATAACACATCACATTGGATTCACTGAACTCGATTGTTAGTCATTAGATTCACTCGATTCATTAGTCATTCAATTTACTGTCAACTTTAATAAAATATCATTCACTTCATTATAACTAAAAACTATTCACTTTGATGAATTACTCAACATTCATTCACTATTCACTCAATGAAATCCTCATCATTCATTTAATTGTACCTTGCTAACTATATATTAATCTGATTCAAATCACAATTCACTTCAAAAATTATTAAAATTCATTGTACACTGCAAATTATCAAATATCATAATTTATGATATATGTACAAAGTGTTTCAGAGAAACGGGAAATTTTGAAAGTTGAATAATTTCAAGTAAAACAAATCTATAGATAAAGTTTTTCACATCATTCAATAGTAAAAATAATGCCATTTTAGAATAAATAATAGTGTAACATTTATTTTTTGAAGATGACATCTTGCAGGTATGTTTCTTTTCTACGCAAACATTCCTGTAGTCTCTTCATCACATTGTCCATGGTTTGACGTTACATTATCACTGAAATATCTGATAAGCGATTTCAAATTCCAGTTGTAATGTTACGTCAAACCATGGACAATGTGATGAAGAGACTACAAGTCATGAATATTTGCGTAGAAAAGGAATACATCTGCAAGATGTCATCTTCAAAAAACAAATGTTACGGTATTATTTATTCTAAAATTGTATTATTTTCACTATTGAATGATATGAAAAACTTTATTTAAAGATTTGTTTTTCTTGAAATTAATTAACTTTCAAAATGCCCAGTTTCTCTGAAACACTGTATAAATATCATAATATGTATATTATATACACTTTAAGTAATAACTATCATAGTCCATATACATATCATTGTGCACTGAGTATATCGTACACTGATAACGTCTGTTATGATACACAAGTTTTTCTATAATTTTTTTAAGAATCCTACGCCGATCATCTTCTGTTTTTCTTCATGGCCGCCATTTTTTGCAGTCTTCTTCTTTGTGCCTCCTTCTTTTCGGCCTGTTCTCTTCTTATGTCCTCCAAATCCTCTCTCAGACCTAAAAATAACAACAACCGAAAACAGAATTAATAAATTGAAAAAACCACAGATTTGATTAAAAGTAGAAAGACCGGTATCGATTGTTACAACATTGTCAATCTCTGATAAATTCTGAATTAATAAATGAAAAGTAATTATTGACAGAATACTCGGACCCTGAATGAAGAATAGAAGATTCAGGGCAGGTTTCCGAGCTCGGGATTTAGCTAAGTTCTAGACTTTAACTGGCTTTAAACTCTGGAGTCAGAAAATTGGCTTTCCGAGTCAGAGCGTTAACGTAGTTGAGGACTTGAATAGACTCTAGAGTTTAGAGATCATGTTAGACCCTGGAGTTTATAATTTCGCTTTCTGAGTGAAGGGTTTATAGGTCCAGGACTTCAATTAGATTCTCGCCTCTTTCCGAGTCAAGGATTTATCAAAAATCGTTAAGTCCAGGACTTGAAACAGCGTGATTTTAAACCCTCGACTGGGGTAGGGTTTAAATTCAAGTTCTAGACTTAACTATTGAGCAAACACAATTCAGTTATTGTTTTGGAGTAGATAAAAAGCCAAATAGATGTCATGGAATACCTAAATTATTTGGATTTATCCATCTAAATTCATAATTTATAGTTTGCAAGTTCATTTTGGAATAAAATTGTATCATAAATATGCGTAAAAAACTAGCCTCATTTTACGACTGTGACATAACCTAAAAATGTTCAAGCAAAATAATACACGGATTGCCTTGGAATTTATATTCCAATCTGAATGTTATTAATCAATGTCATATTCAACATATTAATAATAATAACAACAGTAATAAATTATTACTCCAGTTTTTTCAAAACAAATACGTTTTCAAACTCAATAGCTCAATGAAATTTTTATTCCAAAATCACTGGTTAGGATACATTTAGACTGTTGTATAAATTGGAATTGGAACCGTTTTGGGCTTCAGCTGTGGTACTTTTCTGAAAGTTGTGTAATCCTGAATAAACGTCTTGAGCGGCCCTTGTACTCGCTCAATGAACTGGAGAAAGAGATGCTTTTTCCTGCCGGATGACCTGGCTGGATGCCCGACTACGACGCGGTCTATCGACGCGGCACCTCCAGTCAACGACTCAGACATCAAGTATTATTTTATACTTAAATCGCTCTCTAAACACAATGATTAAATAAATAAATACGTGGATTAACGTTAAACTGATAACAACTGAGAAGCTTAGGGCCCGGTTGCACAAAAGCCGGTTAAATTTTAACCTTGATTCACGAGAACCAATCAGAGAAGGCCTTTTAGAAAAGACGGCTTCTCTGATCGGTTCTCGTGAAATTAATCACGGTTACAATTTAACCGGATTTTGTGCAATCGGCACTATAGTGAGGTCCACGTTGTAATGGCTGTGGAGAAAGATAGAAGAACAACGATGCCGATCTTCTGTCTTGTCCAATGCTTTCTATTAGACAGTACCTGATACCGGTTTATTGAAGTAATATTAACTGTTCATTCTCGTTTAAAATAATCAATTGAATTTCATCAGGCAAAAAATTATATTTTTCAATCATTTCATAATGAACTTTCACAATCAAGATGAAATATTTAGTTAATCCTATACTATTAAACGAGCAACTTCTGTTTATATGTTTAGATGTTTGGATGTTTAGATTTTTATATGTTTGTATTTCACCGGATCTCGAAAACGGCTCTAACGATTCTCACGAAATTCAGAACATAGTAGGTTTATAAAGATTCGATTGCACTAGGTCTCATCCCTGGGAAAACTCGCTGAAGGACATTAAAAGGATAATTATTATTCATCCTTGGAAAAGCAGCTGATGATAATTATTTCGTTGTCAGTTGGTGATGGAAGTGAGTGAGCGAGTTTGGGACTGTGTCAAAATTATGATTCAGCTGTTGAAGTTTTGTAATCATTCAATCAGGTACTTAGTGCCGGTTGCAAAAAAGCCGGGTTATTTTCAATCCTGATTAATTCCAGTAGATCCATCTTTTTGAAATGGTCTTCTCTGATTTGGTTCACGTGAAGTTAATCAGGATTACAATTTAACCGGCTTTTGAGAAACTGGGCCTTTGTGAGGGAAATTTTTGAATTCCTCTGGGAATTAATCTCAATTTACTGCGTATAATTTCTTCTTTCGTAATTAAGTTTTTATGCTTTTGTACTCCAGAGCGAAGCTCGGTCCCCGATATTAAATTATTAGTTCTACATTGTTAAAAAGCGATCTGGCAACAGAGCAAAGCGAGAAAGAGATAGCGCTATCCACTTTGTTGAATGATAGACAAGGATAGCAATACCATTGCTAATTAAACACTGCCATTATAACGTGGACCTCACTATAACAGTTCAAGGTGAATCTTGTCACTAAAGCTAGAGCAAAATATGATTGGAGCTCCTGCTCTTAATATGTCAACTACTTACCAATATGTAAACTTCTGATTTCTTCTTTATCGATTTGGCCGAAGTTTGATTCCATGCATTCGTCGTCATCATCTCCTATTGAGAATCTGAAATTGAAGAGTAAACATTGCAATTAGCAAATTCAATACTATTATGTTAATGTTTTTGAAGGGACGGATTCAAGTATCCTAAGGTTCAATAACCTCACACGTCAACCGAAGCTTATTGTGTGTCCAATACTATCATCTCATAACAATAAATCAACTCTGGACTAGTTATTCTAAATTAACGTCGAATTAACGTATTCTAAGCTTATTGTGTGTCCAATACTATCATCTCATAACAATAAATCAACTCTGGACTAGTTATTCTAAATTAACGTCGAATTAACGTATTCTAAATTAACGTTGGACGAATGCCTGTTGTTTTCACCTTGACTGTATCTATTGTCTATGAATAAACAAATAAATAAATGCAGAAAATACAATAAAATACAGAGAATCTGAGAGTGAAGTGTGAACATTCAATTATTTTTATAGCGGATGATGCCCACATGAGATTTTTGCTTGTGCGTGGTTAATGGAATGTGCGTTGGTGAAATGATGAGGATCAAACTTCCATGCCATCGGCGGGACTCGAACCCACGACTAGGCGGAGTTAGCAGACCGAAGTTTGTACCGCTCCTTACCATAAGACCAAGCCGGCCGGCATATTCCATAATTAATATATTTCTTACAGAAAATAGAATAAAATACGAAGAATATGGATATGAGGTGTGAAAGTTCAAATTAAGTTTAGCATATTTAAACATATTTAGCATATTTAGTGATATTTTCGAGCTCAAAATTTAAGTGATTTTATTCTATATTTTGTAAATATTTGAAGTTTGGTTTTTCTATCTAAATTTGAAATTCTTTGTTTTATTCTAATTCATAGTTTTAGATTGAAGATTTGGTATTGAAATTGAAGTGAACATAACATACATAACATTTGGACGATTTGTGACAAAATCAGGAAATTGAAGAAGTTTTGGGCAATAGCCTGTTTTTTTCTTTTCCGACTATTGTATTGTTTGCTCTATCTAATAAATAAATAAATAAATAAATATTAAATAGAGAACAATAATTTGTTTTTTCTACTAGAGCACAATTTTTATTTTAATGATTATTTTTCTGCTTCTGGTTCAACGTTTTCGTTCTAATGATTATTATTTTGTTATCAAATTAAACACCATAGTCGAGTATCTTGAATGAATGAATGACTTTTTTATTTATGTTGACGTGGTGAAGTTTGGACAATATTGTCCACTCTACCACTTAACCACGTCGTTAACAAACAATACAATACAAAATATGCAGAGATAACAAAAAAAAAAAATGAAGCAAGAAACGACAATAAAATGTAATAAATATGAGAGATCAATATTGAATAATAAAAGTATTTTAGAAAATAAGTGTTTTTCAATAAACTCAATCACTTCACTGCTGAAAGAAAAAGCAAAAAATACATTAAAACAAAATAAAAGACAAGCTACTGAAGAGAATTAAGTATCTTGTACATACAAGGACAAATTCTGGACCTCAGAAGCGGTTGCATTAAAACTTATTCTATTCTATTCTACAAGATACTCGACTACTGTGCTTAATTTGACAACAGAATAATCATAAGAACAAACACGTTGAACCAGAAGCAATGAAATAATCATTATACTGTACTTGAACAGTAAATTACAAGCAATAAAGTAGTCATTAGAGCTGAAAGGTTTTGTAACCATACATACATTGAGTGGGTGTTTGTTTTAATAAGCTTTCATCCACGGAGTTGCTTCATTCTAGGTGTGGCATCGGAATAAATAAATAAGTTAATTAATTCATTCATTTACGCAAGTATTGTCATGAGTCATCGTCAACAGGTAATTGTTGTTAATACACCGAGAGGAACAACAACCGATAGAAACTTGATTAATTATACAACAATTAGAATTTCTTACAATACGAAGTGTTTTTTTCTGAAATTAATAACATTTGAAATAGTATTATCTATAATGAAGGAAAAAGTTGGCTTATACATATACGGGATGGGATGGGATGGGATCATCACGTCTGGACTAACTTTAAATTTTGCATATAGATTCTTAATTTACCGAGGATGGTTATAGGCCTATTTTAAATTTTCCAAAATTTCAGTAGGTCAAGTTTTCAGTTAGTTAAGTATTTAATTAGACCCTTACGGAGCACGAGTTACCTTCTAGTTTATCAATAACTTTATTTATGAAACCAAAAAATCACATAGAACACATTTCTACGAAAACAGTTACAATGACAGACTGGATTCAAAATACACATTCTACCATAGTGTTTTTACAAATTCTTTCTCTTCATCTATCTTATATATATAAAAGCGAAATGGCACTCACTGACTGACTGACTCACTCACTCACTCACTCACTCGCAGTATTAAAAATCTACCGGACCAAAAACGTTCAAATTTGGTAGGTATGTTCAGTTGGCCCTTTAGAGGCGCACTAAGAAATCTTTTGGCAATATTTTAACTCTAAGGGTTGTTTCTAAGGGTTTAAAGTTCATCTTTTAGCATGTATATTCTTCTTCTCCCAATCTCTTAATTATAATTGAAATTTCCATATCATATGTTACTCTAGAACTATAATGTAGATAGAGTACCTCTTCGAAACAGTTGTTAACTGGCAACTAAATTAATAATTTTGTCAGGTTGGCATTAAGTTGAGTTGACTTTGTTAGGTTGGCACCAAGTTGAAGATTTAAATGCATTTATCGCGAAAAAATTGATTGGGCACTGCTACTTCAATCCTGGGAATATTATATTACTAGCCGTCAGGCTCGCTTCGCTCGCCATATCCGTTTAGCCAGACGTTTAGTCTGGATCCCCGACTGGATCGTCCTAACATATGATAAAAATGCTCAAAATAATGAAAAATGCAGGCAAGCGAAGCGAGCCTGCTGATCTCATTCTTGGACGATCCAGTCGGGGGTCCAGGGGGCGGAGCCCCCTGGCTAGACGGATATGGCGAGCGAAGCGTGCCTGACGGCTAGTAATCTATATAAATAAGAATCGAGCCTCAAATTTTGACATTAAATAACTTTTTTATGTGTGCACCGAATTTAATGATTTTTTTTTTTTTAGTTGTGTTTATATGTTCAGGACAAGGTTTATGGCCTATCAAATTTAAGATCCGACTTCAGGTCGCTTTCCTTCGGTCCTTCAAAGTTCACATGTAATCCTTATGGGAGAAGATTTGTGAACTGGCCACACACAGAGATAAAAATCAGCTGTTATAATCATTGCGTCATACAACAGCCGTCGATAGCTAGTAGACAGACGTGTGTGCTGCTTCATAACCACCCATGTATTTTATTCTAAAACCGCCCCGACTAAAAACAAAATGACTGTTCTGTGTGTAACCATCCAGCAGTGCGGCCTCAGGTTAAAGACTTACATGCTCTAAAGACATTGCTTTGTTTTGAATAATTGTGCTGTCTTCGGTGTTCAGAATTAATTGATTTTTAGTAAATTATTCATTTTGCAGTTGGAAAATTATCTATATATAGTTATTTGTATATCTAGAGTGAAAAGTACGACTTTTTCTCCCTGTGGGAAAAAGTTTGAAGCTCGAGGCGAAGCCGAGGGCAACAATTTTCCTGAGGGAGAAAAAGTATTTTTCGCTCGTGATGTACACAACATTTTTCCTCCATCTACATTTTTTTATAGAAACTGCAAATTAAATCATTCTAATAACTTACGTATTGGTGACAAATGTTTCCTAACAACATAACCTAAAATCTAAAACCTAAAAACCGGTCGTCTGATTGGCACTGCCGATTGCGCTATCTATCGGCCAAAGTTGTAACAATTATATCAGCTGGGCAGGCTACCAAAAATGGCTGACTCCAGATCACGCGGTTCGGATTTGAATTGCAGAATGCAGATCAAAAATATTTGTTGGCTGGTATTTTGAATAGATAAAATATTTTAAAAATTGTATAAATTTTTATCGTCTACTAATATCAAGAATATAACATCATACAAACATATATTTCATGAGTTGATCAAATTTCTGGTTGTGGTATTGAATTCAGTTGACTCAATGACAGACACCTCTATTACGCTTTCTTATCTGAGCTTAGACCTTCTAACCTATTACCATGTAAGTTTTTAAAATAGAGATGCTTCCCATGTTATTTAAATGGAGTCTCTTTTCCTACCTAGGGAGTTTTTCTGTTTTTTACTACCGAGAGCGAAAAAGAAACACTTCAGTATTATGTTTCAGGGAGTAAAGTAAGTACTTTAGACAGTAGGTGGAGGAAAAATAAAATGCCGCATTGCGCTTCCTCAGGTGTGCATCCAGCTAAAGTTTGTCATGAGATGCATTAAACTATTTGGCGGTACGAAGTTCGCCGGGCCAGCTAGTAGTACAGGATAAACTTGCAGTAAAGTGAACATGATGTTTGAACTTACTGTGATGGATTGTACTTGAATATTTCGCTGATGATCTCCGACACGTGTTCATTATCTTCATCATCCCCGTCACCATAATCGATGAAGTCATCCATTTCCGAATCATATTCATCCTCGTCGTCTTCATCAGCATAGTAACGAGAACCTGCAGAAAAAATCACATAAAAATATAAATTAGTTGAGTATATTAGCAATTAATTTGTTTTACTTTCCTTGCCCTATTACCATAGGTAAGGAAAGTATTGCTTTCCAAAAAAAATTAAGGTACCCTAATTTCAAGTTTTCTATACGTTTCAAGGTCCCCTGAGTCCAAAAACATGATTTTTGGGTGTTGGTCTGTGTGTGTGTGTGTGGTGTGTGTGTGTGTGTGTGTGTGTGTGTGTGTGTGTGTGTGTGTGTGTGTGTATGTGTGTATGTCTGTGAACACGATAACTCCATTCCTAATCAACCGATTGACTTGAAATTTTAAACTTAAGGTCATTATGATCTGACAAAAGAAATTCAATAAAATTCAATCCAAGATGGCGGACAAAATGGCGGATGACTAAAAAACCATGTTTTTCACGGTTTTCTCAAAAACGGCTCTAACGATTTTCTTCAAATTCATACCATGGATAGCTATTTATAAGCCCTATCAACTGACATGAGTCTCATTTCTGAGAAAATTGCAGGAGTTCCGTAATATTCTTGAGAAAAATGGCGGATAATTTTCAAAAAACTATGTTTTTCACGATTTTCTCAAAAATAACTTGACCGATTTTTTTTCAAATTCATACCCTGTATAGTTATTCATCAGCTCTATCAATTGGCATGAGTCTCCTTTCTGGGAAACTAATGGGGGGTCCACCCAATCCTTGAGAAATGGACTTAGTAACCTCATTCCCGTGCATGAGGTAGCGCAGTTCATAAAAAGAACACAAACATAGTCGAGATATTTCATCTGTAGAACAGCTGTTTTGACGACTTTAAAAAAAATGACGACTAGAAAAATCATCGAATTTCACAATCTACACAAAGGAAAAAGTACTCTGAAAACAATTATATACACACATATACAAAAGTCTGATCGTAGTTTCAAATATGAGCAAGGAAAGTTGTGTGAGTGTACCACACCAGATTTTTGAATATTGTCATTAATTTAGCCTATATGCTTATAGGTCGATTGAATAAAAGCTAGCAATTATTGCTAATTCTACGTCATTTGTATAATGCTATCATAATAGCTAGAACTATAGTGAGGTCCACGTTATATTGACAGTGGATAAAGATAGAAGAACATTATTTCCGTTTCTCTGCCACAATTAATTATATTTCTACATTGTCAAAAACCATATTTATCATCGTTGCGGAGCTAGAAAAGAATAGTGCTACCTGCTTTGTCGAATGATAGACAAGGATAGCAACACCAATGTTAATCAAAAACTGCCATTATAACGTGGACCTCACTATAGTGACTATTTGTTAGCATAGACAATAATTGATAGCATAAGAAGATATCCCATGGATATAGCCATAGCCACCTCTAATACAAGGCCGCGGCCTACGATATTGCAACGTCGCAGTGTAGGCCTAGAATCTAATAAATAATGATTGGTGAAAAAGATCAGCTGGTATTTTTTGAAATCTTTTTCACCAATCATGTATTTGACTCTAGGCCTACACTGCGACGTTGCAATATCGTAGGCCGCGGCCTTGTATTAGAGGTGGCTATGATATAGGGTATAGGGCGTTTCTATGTTCCAAATTTCACTATTAACTCAAGCCGATAGTCGCAGTAGTTATTTTTCGTGAAGCTATGTGACGTTTGCAGTCTCTCATATTGTGCCGTTCTTACACTCTCATCCCAACAAAACAGTAAGAATCGACAGTAGACGACAGTAATCGGCTTGAATTAGCAAAAATCGACTTGAAATCTGGTATATGAACGACCTTTACTATGGGATATCTTCTTATGCTATCTTTTATCTATGGTATATAAATGATACAGTATCACCACAGAGGATACAGCATCACCACAATATGATACAGTATCATCTCAACTTGAAACAAAACTTCCAAACTTGAATTCTACAAACCATGGGATATCTTCTCATGCTATCTTTTCTGTATGGTATCACCACATATGATACAGTATCAACACATAAAAACAATATAAAAACTTTTAGTACACTTTCATTAAAAACTTTAAAATATTCTAACAACTAGTTTATTAATTTTTTTAATAAAAAAAAAGTAAATTCGTATGGCTTTGTTGGTGGGGATTCCCATGCGGGAAGGTTCCACCGCCTGAATATATAATTTGAGCCGTCAATGGGCCTTACGACTGTCATACTTCAGCCGGGACCGACAGTTTAACGTGCCCATCCGATAACACGGGAGTGATCTGGTTAAAAAACTTTTGGTTGTGAGAGGGTTTGAACCCGGGATCTCTGTGCTGCTACGCAAGCACTCTATCCACTAGACCACGGATCACTCCGTGATATGGTATATGAACGATCTTTACTATGGGATATCTTCTCATGCTATCTTTTATCTAGGGTATATAAATGATACAGTATCACCACAGAGGATACAACATCACCACAATATGATACAGTATCATCAGTAACTTGATACACAACACCAAAATTTGATACAAAACTACCAAACTGTGAATGAATTCTACAAACCATGGGATCTTCTTATGTTATCTTTTCTCTATGGTACCACCACACATGATACAGTATCAACACAAAATTATACAATATAACCACACATGATACAGTATCAGCACACTATGATACAGTATCATCTCAACTTGATACACAACACCAAAATTTGATACAAAACTTCCATACTTTGAATGAATTCTACAAACCATGGGATCTTCTTAATATGCTGTTTTCTCTATTGGTGTATTGAGAACGTTTGAGATGTGATAGAGGAACATGAATTTTTGTTGGAGGAATTCGAAATATTATTTGATAATTGAAGGTGTGAAGTTTTGAACTGTGACTCAAACCCTGATTTATTGTTGGAGTGCTCTTCGAAGAAATCGAATTCCTTATCTCTCTCCGATTTTTCGAGACAATATCACCATACATGGTACAGTATCACCACACATACAGTATCATTTCAACTTGATACACAAATCAACATTTGATACAAAACTTCCAAACTTCGAATGAATTTTTTTTTTGTGTGTAGTTGAGAAGTTGATATTGTGGTAATTATTCATATTGAATGAAAAAAGACTAAGAAATTGTCAAAAAATCAGTGGTTTTTTGACAATTTCTTAGTCTTTTTTCATTCAATTCGAATGAATTCTACAAAGCATGTTATAATATATTCTCAAGCTATTTTTTCTCTACGATTTAGTTCAGTTGAATAACTCACTGCGAGGAGGCGACGGTCTCCTCCGCCGGACATCGTTGGGCGGGAACTGGCGTGACCGCTGTACATCCGGCGGCGGGAACTGCCGTGAGCGGACAGGTCCGCCTGTACCAGCTGGCCTCATCCGGTCGCCCGGACGCGGTTTCAGGTCATCGGGCGGGAACTTCCGCACCGCAACACTTCCGCCGGAAGCGGCCGATTTGCTGGACACGTTCGAGGTTGTACCTGAAGGGAAAACGTTTCAGAATTAGTAAGTCATAAGGAAGTCAAGATTCAATAGAAGGGTTCTGAAATCAATGTTACATACAAACTTCTGAGTAGAAACTTGAGCGTCACAAGCACGCGCATTTCACTTTTCATCAGCAGATTATATCAGTATTTGCGTAGCCTACAGACACAGTAAGGTACAGACAGCATTACAGTACAGTACAATAAGCATAGAAATAGCTGATGAAAGTGAAATGAGAGTGATAGGTGACGCTCAAGTCTATTCACCTCTAGATTGTCAGGTATACTGTAATTGTATATTGTAGTAAATTAAATTGTATATATTAATAATAATGCCGAGTGAACAGACTGGCTCAGGTCAGGTGTCAGAGTTTTCAGGTCGAACCTGATCCATTTTAGGACCTCTCACTTGACTAACAGACTGTTTTTAGGCAGCGTCGAGGTGTCCATCCGAAACACGAAAGTGGCCCGAGAAAAATATGAAAATAAAAAAATACTTTATTAGGCGGAGTTAGGACTTACTAAAAAATATCATGTCCGGGCCGGCATTTGAACCCGGGATCTCTGTGCTGCTACGCAAGCACTCTATCCACTAGACCACGGATCACTCCGTGATATGGTATATGAACGATCTTTACTATGGGATATCTTCTCATGCTATCTTTTATCTAGGGTATATAAATGATACAGTATCACCACAGAGGATACAACATCACCACAATATGATACAGTATCATCAGTAACTTGATACACAACACCAAAATTTGATACAAAACTACCAAACTGTGAATGAATTCTACAAACCATGGGATCTTCTTATGTTATCTTTTCTCTATGGTACCACCACACATGATACAGTATCAACACAAAATTATACAATATAACCACACATGATACAGTATCAGCACACTATGATACAGTATCATCTCAACTTGATACACAACACCAAAATTTGATACAAAACTTCCATACTTTGAATGAATTCTACAAACCATGGGATCTTCTTAATATGCTGTTTTCTCTATTGGTGTATTGAGAACGTTTGAGATGTGATAGAGGAACATGAATTTTTGTTGGAGGAATTCGAAATATTATTTGATAATTGAAGGTGTGAAGTTTTGAACTGTGACTCAAACCCTGATTTATTGTTGGAGTGCTCTTCGAAGAAATCGAATTCCTTATCTCTCTCCGATTTTTCGAGACAATATCACCATACATGGTACAGTATCACCACACATACAGTATCATTTCAACTTGATACACAAATCAACATTTGATACAAAACTTCCAAACTTCGAATGAATTTTTTTTTTGTGTGTAGTTGAGAAGTTGATATTGTGGTAATTATTCATATTGAATGAAAAAAGACTAAGAAATTGTCAAAAAATCAGTGGTTTTTTGACAATTTCTTAGTCTTTTTTCATTCAATTCGAATGAATTCTACAAAGCATGTTATAATATATTCTCAAGCTATTTTTTCTCTACGATTTAGTTCAGTTGAATAACTCACTGCGAGGAGGCGACGGTCTCCTCCGCCGGACATCGTTGGGCGGGAACTGGCGTGACCGCTGTACATCCGGCGGCGGGAACTGCCGTGAGCGGACAGGTCCGCCTGTACCAGCTGGCCTCATCCGGTCGCCCGGACGCGGTTTCAGGTCATCGGGCGGGAACTTCCGCACCGCAACACTTCCGCCGGAAGCGGCCGATTTGCTGGACACGTTCGAGGTTGTACCTGAAGGGAAAACGTTTCAGAATTAGTAAGTCATAAGGAAGTCAAGATTCAATAGAAGGGTTCTGAAATCAATGTTACATACAAACTTCTGAGTAGAAACTTGAGCGTCACAAGCACGCGCATTTCACTTTTCATCAGCAGATTATATCAGTATTTGCGTAGCCTACAGACACAGTAAGGTACAGACAGCATTACAGTACAGTACAATAAGCATAGAAATAGCTGATGAAAGTGAAATGAGAGTGATAGGTGACGCTCAAGTCTATTCACCTCTAGATTGTCAGGTATACTGTAATTGTATATTGTAGTAAATTAAATTGTATATATTAATAATAATGCCGAGTGAACAGACTGGCTCAGGTCAGGTGTCAGAGTTTTCAGGTCGAACCTGATCCATTTTAGGACCTCTCACTTGACTAACAGACTGTTTTTAGGCAGCGTCGAGGTGTCCATCCGAAACACGAAAGTGGCCCGAGAAAAATATGAAAATAAAAAAATACTTTATTAGGCGGAGTTAGGACTTACTAAAAAATATCATGTCCGGGCCGGCATTCGAACTCGGGCTTTTGGTGTAAAAAGCCCGCATCTAATCCACTCGATTAATGCCACTTCGGCAAATAACTTGATATGGATGCAATATATTTTTTATTCGTTGTATTTTTATCGGGCTATACTTCATAGGTTTATATTTTTAATAATCTTGAAATAAGAAAAAGGTAGGCCTACTACTGATTCTATATAATAGAAGAATACAATACACAACTCAAATAACTAATAAAAGTAACATCCAAGTTCAATATCTTTGCTGTAGAAATAGAATAAGGTTCAACTTACACTTACGCGACTCAGGTCGAGAAGAGACTCGACGCTAGTCGAGAGCATGTGTTTTCAAATGGTGACAGTCGCGGAGACTAGAATCGACTGGTCTGAGTGTCACCATTTGGAAACACATGCTCTCGACTAGCGTCGAGTCTCTTCTCGACCTGAATCGCGTAAGTTTGAGTTGAGCCTAAATGGGAACAAAAGTGACTGGTTGGAGCATGTTAATAGGATTAGTGATAACAGGATCCCCAAACAGGCCCTATTGTATCAGCCATTTGGAAGAAGAGATCTCGCACGTCTCAGGAAGAGATGGGTTGATTTTAGGAGAAGGAGTAATAATATTGATGGCTAATAAACAAATGTGAATACTTTAATTGTGTTAGAAATATGAATACCTTTGTTAAGTGTAGGTTTCTGCGCAGGTGAAGCAGTAGCACTCTTGAGATCCCTCTGTTTACCAGCCATTTCAGCCGCCTTGGCAAGACTGGGTTTGCTGAGCGTCTGCTTAGCAGCTGCCATTGAAGGCTTATTGTAGTCACCGTTGCTTTTCCTAGGATCAGGACTATCCTCCGGGAAATCTTCGCCAAACAGATCGACACTCTTCAGTTTCGACGGTTTTCCCGCGTTCAGTTTACTTATAGGCGTCGGCTTGTACCCGTTAACCTTCGGCGTCGAAGAATCCACTTTCTGTTTACTACTAGTCGACGAGGAAGTTTTAGGAACATCTGATTTCCCTCCATCTCTAGAGATCTTTGTCGGTATGTACTTCTGTTTCTCACAGTTTTCATCGCGTCTCTTTCTATCTTCCCCCTCTTTCCTCCTGTCCAGAGATCCGTTACTTCCTCTCTCCCCTCCCTTCCCACTACTCTCCACTCTTGATCGTTCCTTCTTTATCTGTTCCAACTCTCTACTTAACATCTCCAGCTTATCCTCCAAGTCCAACTTTGTGCTAGCCTGTTTCACACTACGAATTTCGTCCATGAGTTTGTTTAACTTGTCTTCCAAAGGTTTTGTCGTAGAACCACCACCACCACCACCTCTACTATTACTGTTACTACTAGAAGAAGTCCTAGATTGTTGTAACTTTTTGCTAGAAGGTGACAGATTGCAAGGTTTCGACCAAACATCGGAGCTTTTCTTCAGTTTTTCCTCCACAACCGAACTCGGCAGACGTTTTTTGTTGTCTAAAACCGCGGGTTTATTAGTTTTGTCACTCAACTTCGGAATCCTGGGTGCACTGCTGCTTTCTGAAGACGACCTTGAAGACTCCACACTTTTCGACGGTCTAGAAGATTCCACACTTTTTGAAGGTTTTGAACTGCTTTCAGATGACCTTGACGTTTCCAAACTTCTAGGTTTAGATGGTGTGCTGCTGCTTTCAGATGTTTTGGGGATTCTAGATGCGCTTTCGGTCCTAGATGCATTTTCTTTTTTAGATGCACTATCCGTTCTTGATGCACTTTCCGTTCTAGATCCATTTTCCTTTCTAGATGCACTTTCAGTTCTAGACGCATCCGGATTCTTAGGGATTTTAAAACCACCCCCACCTTTCAAAGTAGCTGAAGACCGCGGTGGAGATCTAGACCTCTGTTCCTTATCCTTACTTTCTCTCTCTCTCGACTTTGGCTCTCTCTCCTGTGACCTCTCCCTCTCTCTCGGTCTTACTTTTTCCCCCGGTTTCCCCCCACCATTCCTATTCCTCATAGCTTCTTCCATCCTCCTCCTCTCTCTCTGCATCCTCGCCTCCTTCTCCCGTTCGTACTCCAGTCGCTGTTTCTTCGTCATCAGTTTCTTTCTCTCTTCATCTTCATCGTCTTCGTCCTCATCCGAGCTGCTATCTCTCTTTCTTTTCTTATCAATCACAACTGGTTCATGCTGTTTTTGCTCGGCCAATTTCAACAGCGCTTGAAAGTCCATAGGTGGAGGCATTGGGGGTCTCTTGGGTTTCTTCGGTTTCTCTTTCTCTTTCTCCTTCTCTCTATCGTCGTCTCCTTTTCTATAGTTCCCGCTGTCATCTATGAAGTCATCCTCCTCTTTGTCTCCCTCGCTTTCTTTCGTTTTTCTCTTTCTCTTTCTTGGCAACATCTCTTCTTCTTCCACTCTATTCAGAGCGGCTTTTACACGTTCCTGTCGACAAAATAAACAATTAAACCATCAAGAATTTACACTAGAGAATAATCTATAATATAATAGAGGGAAGAATTGGCTTATAATTCACAAGTACGAGATAGGAAATTCAAGAATGACGCATCATCACGTCTGTACTACACTACTGAACTGATCAACAGTTTATCTGTTAATTTTGCAAAAATATTATTAATTTACCAAGGATAGTTATTGGCCTATCATCACGACAGAACTACTTAACTGATTAACTTGACGTAAATTGTTTTTTGAAATAAAAGAGTTTACTGAGAAAATAAACTGTATGAATAATACATTTTTTTATACTGCAATGATATCAACAATATTTATTTGAATGATGGAATGCCACCCAATAGCTATTGTAATTTAGAAAATGCTAATCCTGATATTAATTATTGACTATAGTCGAGTCTTCGTCTTAGACTTGTCAGTTTGATATTAATCAATATTATAATAGGGAAAAGAACTGGCTTATACCCCTACGAGATAGGTAATTCACAAATGACGCATCTTCACGTCTGAACTACTGGACTGATCAACTTGAAATTTTGCATATATATAGATTCTTAATTTACCGAGGATGGTCATAGGCCTATTTTCAATTCTTCAAGATTTCATTACGGTACGTCAAGTTTTCAGTTTATCAAGTTTTTAAGGGTAAAACCTATCTTAATGGGGGCATGGGACGGTCAAGCTAGAACAATACAACTGCGAGACCCTTTGGCCGGTAGATTAAGCACATTTTCGACCCTTGTGCAATGAAGCGTATGCCGCCATCCTGTTGAGTTGAGTGACGTTATTCCACACTTAGACTTTTACTGCGGGATTCCCATTTCCGTGTTCTATAAAGGTTCATCAAAGTTATAATTTCCAACTATTAGACAGTCTATACTCTGTAGCTCTTGGTGTAACATGGAGTTTTTGCAGAGCTTATCAAGATCTAAATATTAAGATCTAGAGCGACAAAGATCTAAACCGAGAAGACATATACCAGTTTTTATTGATGTACAATCGAATTGCTAATCAAAGGATATTATGTTTGTCGTGTGGTAAAAACCAAACCCTGCAATTAAATGATGTGTTTCACGCAACAAATAATTTTAGTATAATATAACGATTTTGTAACTCATATCAGGTTGTAATTAAAAATTACACATTCATTTTTGTAACTCATATCATATGTACATATTGTTTCAAAACAGAATTTTCAAGTCATTCTTATCGAATTTAAAAAAATAGTTGAATTCCATCATTATAGATCACAATTTTCAGCCTATTCTAATATTATCAAAGAACTAATTTCCTTGAGCTAATTGATATTTTTAAACGATACATATTATGTCGAGCTGTAAGTTGCGGACCAGAGAGGTGGATTTTGGAGTAGGTTTTGAAAAAATATTTTATGCTGCTAAACCTATCTGGATGGGGGCATTAAGAGATCTATTGTTTGATATTGGTTGAGCATTGACATGGGTTGACAGTTATTGTTTCCCATTCATCCAGCGTTGAAAGAGGGGTATTATTCTCTCTTGACCGTTCCATGCCCCCATCCAGATAGGTTTTACCCGTTTTTAATTTCACCCTTGCGGAGAACGGGTTATCTGCTAGTAAATAATAATATCCTGTGACCTGGCTGGCTAAGGTCTGATATCAGGGCCTCTTAATTGATTGATTCATACAATAATTACTTCATCAAAATTATAGGGAGAGAAAAAATAAGGTAACCTTGTGCTATTCCTCTCCCAAATTCAGATATAGTTTACATATAGTCCGAAAAAAGTCTTTTAGTTGTTCACTTCACAAAATTTCCAGTCCTTAATTATTTTTACAAAGTAAAAATAATTATTTTTAAATTTAGATGTTTCAAAACCAAACACATAAGAAATATTTCACCTCTGACATGACTTGACGACAGTTTCAAGTGAAGCTCACTATCAAAGAGATGATAATATCAATTATTATTACCTTAGCAGCGCTGAGATCTTTAGCGGTGCCCTTTTTTGGTTTGAGGAAACTTGGTTCGTCAGAAGGCATACTGGTGTATTTCTCCATCATTTTGTTGTAGAAAGAACTCGCTTCTTGTGACACATAACCGTAGTCATCCTCATCACACTGCTGAGGTCCTGAAATATGCAAATATTCATCAATTTATTAATGAAATAACACACAAATAAAGAGAAGATGAGCAGAGAAGAAGAAAGATATAAAGAATGTAGATGAATGATTCTCCTCTTAGAAGCAGACAGAAAAATATCTGAGAATGTGGTTGAGTGTTCAAATTAATGGAAATTATAGTTAACCAATAAACAATTCATTTTTTAAAAAAGCTTTTAATATATTTCAAACATATTCTACATATTATTAATCTGATTTATATTCAGCGGAGTCCGTCCGTCTTACTCAATGGTTAATGTAGGACTTAATTGACAACATTACTTTACTAGCTAATTACAACTATGCGGAATAAACAATTTAACAGCACAATATAGTGGTTGTGTGTAGTTTTCAGTCATATAACTTAACCGCCTTCTCTGCTACACTCTACCTTCACCGCTCCACTGAAATTGGCGCTTTGCTTTAATCAGGGTTTTTAATAGAGTGCTTGCGTAGCAGCCTAGAGATCCCGGGTTCAAAGACGCTCATCACCAAAGTTCTTGACCAGGTCACTCCCGTGTTGGCACGTTAAACTGTCGGTCCAGGCTGGAGTGTGGCAGTCGTGAGGCCCATTGACGGCTCAGATTATAGATTATTCAGGTGGGATGGGCACGTTTTACTGTCGGTTCAGTCCAGGCTGAAGTATGACAGTCGTAAGGCCCATTGTTGACTTACATTATAAATTCTGGTGAGGTGGAACCATACCGCAGGGGACACCCCACCAAAAAAGGCCATAGGAATATTTTTTACTTGTTGAATATTGATGAGATGATTGGATTTGTGAATAATTGTTACAATCTCACAAATTAAAGTGAGGAGAAAGATTTCCACTCACCAGCCATTGTGACAGAAGTGTTGACGTCATCAATTGCATCCTCCATGACAGATTTGTTGGCTGATTTGGTTCTCTTCAACATTGTGCTCATTCTTTTCTGCGACATTTTGTCCTGACTTCTCAACGCTAGTAGTTCCTGTTGAAAAACGTATAAAAGCAATGAAATTAATAACAGTTTAAGGTAAGTAATTGAGTTTGAATTGAATTTATCACGATAAGGCCCATATATGCAGATACTCGGTTAAACGTAGAAATGTCAGCTGTTCGTTTAAACCACGTATGAAACACATTATGATAAATACAACCATATCTACAAGTAAACTTGGTTAAACGTTAAACTTAGTGTTAGAATATGGAACTAAGAATAGAATATAGTGAGGTTCAAGCTATGAAACAGGTCGACTGAATAAAAGCTACCATTTATTGCTAATTTTAAGTAAATTTCAAGCAAATTCTAGGATTTTACTCAGCTGTATAATCTTATCTTTTGCTAGAACTAAGGACTAGTTGCTACAGTGAGGACGACTTTATAATGGCAGTATTTAATCAACAGTTGTGTTGAGCTATCCTTGTCTATCATTCGACAAAGCAGATAACGCTATCCTTTACTACCTTCGCAACTTTGCCAAATCGTTTTTCTACAATATAGATATACAATTAATCAATTAAATATTTAATCTCAATAATGAAAATTTATTATTCAATTATGGAAAATATATTTCCTTGACGAATATAACCTAATATAATTTATTATTTTATTGAACAGTTAATATTACAAGATATGCCAGCATTAACTATCTTCTATAGAAAGCAGTGGCAAGGCAGAGAATCGGCACGCTGTTCTCCTATCTTCCTCCACTGCCACTGCGTGGACAATATAGTTAGGTTATTCAATATGACTGGCCTCCCATCCTGATCTTAGTTTATGTTAAAGTTTTACATTTTAATGCAATCTATCCAGTAAGTGCTGGACATAGATGAAGAGATTATTGTATTGAATTACTGATCTTACTATAGAAGGAATGGCCTACATATTCTTTCTACATTTAATACATTTATTCTTTACTCACCTCTCGTTTCTTTTTAGCTTCAATTTCTTTTCTCCGTTTCTCCTCCTCCTGCTTCTGCAGGAATTTCTGCACATTTGCAGACAGCTGCTTTGGTTTTACCTCTTTTTTCGGAGGTTCGAAAGTTGTTTTGTAACATCGTGTCTGTAAAAAATAAAAAAAAACAATTAAAAAGAAACAGAAAAAAACATCAAGTAGGATACTTATCACCAGCTTTTCAATGTAAAATTTTAGTGGAATGAAATATATTAATTCTCGTATTGGTAGAAACTATTTCCTCAAGTACAGTAATTAAAATAAAAGGTAATTGATGATTAATGGGTTGCTAAGGATGGCCACACACCGATTAGTCACGTTTAGTCACAATACTTCACATAGTTGCTTATTGAGTCATATCTAATTGCACTGAATAATCAGTGTGTGTTGCGATATAATCAGAAATGTGAAGTATTGTGACTATAGGTGACTAGTCTTGTCTTGACTAATCGGTGTGTCTTGACTAAGCTCATGTCAATCAAAAACAGAGTAAGAACTATTTAGATAAAAATATGATAATAGTTCATGCATTTGTTGGCTAAATAACAAATGATTAGATCGTAAATAAGGTTATCCTACATAAAAATTACAAATAAGAGAACATTGTTTTAAATTTTATTTTATTTCTCACATGGTACTTGAATACGAGTAGCCCTTATACCAATGAAGTGAATATAAGGTTATCCTTTAAAGGCTTAACGTAACTCTTATACTTGAGAGAGCAGAAAAATAATTAACTACTGATAATGAAACACTGAGATGTAAAAACAACAGTCTAACAATGTCTAAAATTAATAACCATTTTTCCTAAATGTATTCTAGTATGATTTTTTGGTATCCATAACAAATGGTGGTAAAATATTAATTGAAAGTTGAAAATTATCCAATAACAAGTACGACATTTTCAAGGAAACACTAGATTTTTCACTGTATTGTAAGAGCTCATTTTCTATTCTAATATACTGACTTGACGCAATAAGTAAATCAATCAAATCGTTTAGTTACAAATTAAGGCTATGCAAAATTACTGGAAAATTTACGATATCTATGTGAACAAAGTAAGCAATAGGTGCATTAGTTTTAGGTAGGAAAATCGTTGAAACATTTACGAATTATTACAACGATACTTGTTTTTGACAGAGCTTTTGAGAACAGAGATGGAAAAACCATCTGAATAATTCATAGCGTTTGCTATTTGTATCAACTAGGTAGTCAATATGCTTTTAGATTAATAATGAACTATAATTACCTCTCTGCTTTTATGCTCAGTATTATTTTGTGCAGCGTAGAGAAGATTGCCAAAATCCATTGTTAATCTGCTTCACAAAACAGAAAAACTCTAATTTATAGCAATACAATTTTATTTTCTACTTGTAAATCAGATCATAAGAGGAATACATTCTAGAACAACATCGAAAACCATACTGTGATCTTTGTAAATGAAAGGGGAGAAGGGAGCTATTGGCCATAACCTAAAATTACTGTGACGTCTACAGAAAACTATCAGCTGCTTTACTTCAGAAACAGCTGATTACTAAAGGTGAGTCAATTCGTGAATGCGGGAAAATTCAAATTGAATCTAGATTGATTTTTTAGATTCTTTGTTATTATTCCTCAATATTTTTGTGCTTCTAGATTCATTTCACAATGCTTTTGTGTTAAGAATATCTTGATTCTTGGAAATTTATTCAAATAAGTTGTTAACTTATGTTTATTTTAGACGGTAAAATAATACATTAAAAAATATTTGTACTTGGGAAACCTCCGTCAATTTTTAGTCTCCCCTAATCACTATTCTTAATAATTATTATACTTACTTGATGATCAAGAGAAAATTATTCTGATATCATACGGCAAAAGTACAGGATGCAGAACCGTTTTAGTAATGCTACAAAACCATTTGAAAGCAGTGGAAGTTTATAACTTATAAAACTTCCAATTACATAAAAATATCTATAATAAATTTCTATTTGTAATATATTAGATCAAATAGATAGTATAAATAGAACGAAGATGTACTTAATTGAATAGGTTTTAAATTAAAACATTCTCAACAGTATTTACAACTTTATTTTTACAATAAAATCTCAATGCAATTTTATAGTTTCTAATCATATCTGATACTACTATACAACTCCATGATAAAATAGTAAAATACGAGACAAAAACAGAAAGTAAACAAGAAAAGAATAGCATGAAAACTTGAAAAAAAAACAACTAAATTGAATAACAATTATGACTGATGTAAGAATTATCGTGATTAACTGGGAACAGAATGCAACTGATAAAATATGAGATTTTCTTTCAAAGTCTTTCAAAGATTTAATTGTGGTTTGATGAAGATTAAACAGTTTTAAAACGTGTTGGCATAAACTTTTTGTTTGGAAATCAAACCAGCAGTATAAAAGATGCCAACTAAAACTTCATATACAAAAGTTAGGTAAAACAAGTATATTATAAAGGATTGTTTCTGAGGAAGAATTAATCCTGTATTCGTTTAGTTAAGGAAATTATAAATTATCATTTATTTGCGTGGAATATTCAGTGTTTCTATTGTTTCAATCACAATTTATTCCAATTAACAATAGGTTAATCATCACTCTATTTTTGGTATTTTGGAAGTTTTAATGATATACGTTTCAAATTGATTGGAAATGGATAAAATGCGTGTATTATAAAATAATATTAATCACTTATTTCAATTTAAAACCTGAATGAACTTTGAAAACCTTTATTAAATAAGTTACGTTTTATATTAAGCAGCAAGTGCAATAAATAATATAAAATTTAATGTGAAGAAGCTTTTAAAGCAATACACACAATATTTGAACCAATGCCCTGTTTTTCATTTCAAATTTATCTCTCTTACATGGGGGAACAAAAGTATATGCCACTAAATTCTTCAAATTATCATCTATTAAAATAAATTAACAATTAAACTCAGAGCAAACTCCTAAACACATTCAACAACTGTTCACAATAAGAACAAATTTAAACAAAAAATTTCAACGAAACTTAATCAATTTTCAATGATACAATAATTAAATAGAATATTTTCAGGATAATATATTGGAAAAAACACATAGTTATACAAGGACACAATTCAATAGGATAGTTTTAGAATAAATAGATTTAAAAAAGGCATTAAGCTTATAAGGCACGGTTTCACAAAAGCCAGTTAAATGTCTACCGTGGTTAAATTCCACGAGAACCAATCAGAGAAACCTTCTTCTCTGATTGGTTCTTGTGAGACTTGAATGAATTTGACAGGCTTTTGTGCAACCGAACCTAAGAGTGATAGCTAACATGAAAAATCTACTGAAAAAACCATGGATCGCTAACAAAAAATAAAACTTGTGATTATATTTTTTAAAAGAATGTTCAATTCACATTTTGAACTTGTTATCAATATGTCTAATAGAATAAATATGATGCGCTGATGAGGAGGCCTGGAAGTGACAATCATAACGGTGCAGAAGACAAGGTTTGGAATGTATGCAGAATGGATAGGTCAGTAACCACTGTATTTATCCTGAAAAATAAACGAAAAATTAGTAAAAAAAAAAACTTGTAGACCATAAATAAATATGTAATAAATCATAGTAGTTGTGCAGGTAAATTGTGGTAGTTATCCATACTGAATAAAAGACAAGATAAGGTTCAACCACAGATTTCAAGATTAATTACAGATTAAAACATGTGGTTGGGCAATAGGGCAAAAATATCTAGTATTTTTATTAAATATGTAGCGGATCCTATCCATAATTAAGAAAATTAATTACACTGATTACAATAATTACAAAAGAAATATTATTATTATTAAACAAAAATCCAAATTAAATGCTGTAAATCACCCTTCAGACTTCTGCTACTGCAGATATTGACAACAGGCTAAACCTGGTATAAAATGAGCGCTGCTATCCAAAGATTGTCAGTTTGGTGTAAGGGTAAGCATTCCTGACCGGCAATTAGGAGGTACCGGGTTCGATTCCCGGGCTGACAAATAATTTTTGAATAGTAGCGCTCATCGAATTTCCATCTAGCTGTTTACCCTGTTGTCAATATTTGCAATATCAGAAGTCTTCAGGGTAATTTACAGCATTTAATCTGGATTTTCGTTTAATAATAATTATAACTATTCATTAGCAAATGAGTAATTGCAATATCTCAGTAATTTCCATCTGTAGAAAGATAATTGAGAGGGAACGTTCATAACTGTGTTTAGTGAGAGAAGTTGTGTGTATTTTTGGGTTCAAAATTTTATAAAATAACTTGATTAATTCAATATGAAGTGATAATTAAGTGTTGTATTTAAATATAGTTTGGTGTTTTAATTTCTCTAAATTCAAAATATTTAGCTTATATATATTTTTGGACGAAAATTGAACTTGAACGTTTTAAAGTAGAAACATAACCTATTTTTTGGACATTTATTAATTTATCAAAATTTGGGAATGGAATAGATTTGGACCAAGCCTGTTGTTCCTTCCTAATCATATTTTTATGATTTGTGATTCTGTCCACGAATAAATAAATAACCATCATTTTTTTTAAATGTTGGCCAGTCAATAAGTAATAACTTGGAATTGCAACGTTTTAAACAATATTCATTTATTTACAATAAATTCATGAAAAAATGTAATTTACATATTGTAATTATAAATAAAACAATAATTAATACAACAGAGAATATAACAAACTCATACATCAAAGGAAGTATACTGGGGAAACGAACCGTTTACACACATAACAATGAGTAATAAATCAAATACACTTGACATGATTTCACAAACTTCACCTACTAGGAATATACTATACAACAAACTACAAGGAAAACATCGAAGGGATAATGTACACATGCCTTAAATGTGCAATTATTATTCATTTAGTTAAGTGCAAAGGGATTACGTGAATGAATATAATAAATCTGTCTTGCAACTATCTAACATTTAGATGGAGTGCAAATTTTAATTTGTAAGAAGAAAGGTACACAGAATATTTAGTTTTCTTGAAGATGAATGAAGTGGCATTTGATGAGATATAGTGCAACACATAATGATTTTTACAACATGTATTCAATGATGGAGAGTGATTTGAGGAAAGTTTCCAGAATATTATGATTTTTTAATGAGAATGTAGAAATTTCATGAGATTTGAGTTCAGAACGCTAAGCACAATGGAAAAATTGAAATAATATGGTATGCATTATCTCAGATTATCTTTGACTGAATTATCTTAGTTAGAGAGAGAAGTATGAAGTTAGAATAATAAATACATATTCAGAAGTGATGAGATTCAGAGAGTGAGGCTCAACTCACACTTAGGCCAAGCGCACACAGAGCAACTATTCTGCAACTAGAGTCGGCAACCAGTTGCATCTGCAACTAGTTTGTAACTGAAACAAAACTTCTGTCCGCACACGTCAACGGGTCAGTTGTGAATCAGTTGCGTCTAATGTGAAATAGTGGAGTATTTTGTAGGCCTAGTTCGCTGTGTTTTGAGGCATTGCCTTGACCATTTGTGCTTATCATGTCATCAGACTCAGACGAAGAGGATGTCATTAACTACTATCTTTACCGAAAGCGGCGAAGAACACAAAGAGAGCATTGGGTCCACCCTTATTTAAGAAATAATGTAGACTCTAGGCTATTTGTAGCAGCTAGAGAGTTGTCTCAATCAGATAGGAAGTTTAAATCTTTTTACCGAATGACAAAAGATACGTTTTTGGAACTAACAAGACTGGTTGGCCCTTCCTTGGAGAAGATGGACACACACCTGAGGGAATGTATTCCAGCATAGGAAAGATTAATGATCACTCTGAGGTAAGTTTAATAAGTCAACTTTATTGTTATTTTAAATTTACATAAGAATAAAACATATCCACATAAAAATGACCATTGAGTACTTTTAGCTGCCACTTCTTTCCATGCTTTCTCCGTTATATCTTTCCGTGAATAATCTGGGAGTTTGTACAGTGCTTCATGTTTCTCCACTGCTCCAACTAGTTTAATGTTCATTTCTTGGTCACTCATATTAATTTAACAATATGCGCCGTTAAAAAACCAACAGAACAACAACACAACACCCCGTGATCACGTGTGACTGAAGTCTGCAACGCAACTGCAACCGCGGGCCCACGATTGGAAGCGACTGGTTTCAGACAGGTTTGAGATCGTCACAAACCGGTCACACAGTGTGCGTCTCCCTACTCCAATACATTGCCGAAGTCACCAAAAGGTTGCGCGCCAAACTGGTTTGCAACTGTAGTTGCAAAGCAGTTGCTCTGTGTGCGCTAGGCCTTACGCGACTCAAGTCGAGAAGAGACTGTAACTCTAGTCTCTTCTCGACACAGCATGTGTTTCCAAATGGGGATACTCAGACCAGTCGATCCTAGTCTCCGCGACGTCACCATTTGGAAACACATGCTCTCGACTAGAATCGCAGTCTCTTCTCGACCTGAGTCGCGTAAGTGTGAGTTGAGCCTTCGTGAACAGAATCAAAAAGTAAGTGATAAGGGTTGGTAAAACACATCTACTGGAACAGGCTTCAAAACAATATCGATTTTGGACACAACTTTTGAATGAATGATTCTCAAATTCTAAACAACACACATCATACCATTCACACATTGAAAACCAGATATTTCAAAATCCTAGAATCAGACTTTATTTACCAATTGGCGCAATGATCCAAACTGTCATTTGCGCTGCGTGATAGAAAATTGAAAAAATGTCATTTTCAAAATAAAGATAAAGTTGTGCGCATAAAATACAGCATAATAGTATAGTATAGTTTTAGAGAATTCTTTGTAGCCAACTGGACAAGTCACTAAGGAAAAGGCTAATAGAGTGCTATGTTTGGAGTCTGGCACTGTATGGTGCAGAAACTTGGACGCTGAGAAAGGAGAATAAGAGGAGGCTTGAGGCATTGGAAATGTGGATATGGAGGAGGATGGAGGGGATCAGTTGGAGGGATAAAGTTACAAACGAGGAGGTGTTGAGGAGGATTGGGGAAAGAAGGAGTCTGCTGGATGTGATAAAGGGAAGAAAGAGGAGATGGCTGGGACATTGGATGAGACGGCAATGCTTGTTGGTGGATGCCATGGAGGGGACCATTCAGGGAAGAAGAGGAAGAGGCAGAAGAAGATACAAAATGTTGGACGACATCAAGGAGGGGATGAGCTACTATACAACAAAGCGACTGGCAGAGAATAGAAGAGAGTGGAGGGCTGCTGCCATATAGAAGGACCTGCTTACGAGCAGAAAACTACAGACAGACAGTATACAATTTTTAGAAAATTGAGGACCCTGATTTCTTGGAACTTTTAGTAAAACTTTTGTCCACCATTAAATCCAGAAAATCGTATAAATATAATTGAATGTAATTCATAATTTTATGAACATAAAATCCGAATTAATTATAGATAAATTTTATTTTGACTAGAGAATCATGTCTCCTCATTACAGGAATACAATCAACGAGTTTCTTCAAATTTTTTCATCTGTTCCATAGTCGACTATATAAGTGGACACTAAAATTTAAGACCCCAAACTTTAGAAACAGAAGTTTCTATCGTAGCCTACAATGATTGAAACTTTCAAAAGAAAACTAATCAATTTCCAATAAGATTATCGATCATAATTTCAAAAATTTCCAATTAACAAATAAGATGTGTTTATAGAGAATCACTAATGTGCGAGATAAATTACTTTTAACATGAAGAGGAGAAACCCAATTCTCCCTCCACAGTTTGTAGCATAGTCACAGACGGACATCCTGCGCACAATTGGATGCGCCGTGTCATTTCGCTTCAAGTTCTTGTGATGAACACATCTCCGTAACATACACAGACATATCATTTTGGAACATTGCCAGTGGAGGGGAGCGAAGCGTTACAAAGCTCTCTCACACAGACACAAAAGAAGGAGAATGCTGCTAGGTAGTGGGAGAGATTCGTGGAGGATAGAGCATCGGACCTCTCCGTCTTTGAGAAAGAGCCGTGTTAGAAGAAATTTATCTCGCACTTTAGTCCCCTACTATGAGTGATTTTCTGTAATTATAAGGCTTTCAAGTAGCCCTCTTAAGATACATCATTGTCATTACGTTTAAATATTGAATAACCGCTAAACACTAGTTACGAGGCGATTTTGCACTAAAAAACTATTCTAGTGGAAACTTCGATATTTTTACATTTAAAACAACAGCAATTGAAGCTTTGTATCTTATATGAATATCTGTATTTATCTGAATTAAATAATCGATTGAATTGATGGAGAACATTTTTTTTTTTAAATCTTACCGACAGTGATGACATAAATCCGTTAGCCATAGAGCTAAGGCGGCCGGCCACTTTGGTCACACCTTGTCGCACACTCTCCTTGACATCATCCAGGTCGGGGGTCTGGATGCCCGCACCCCCTACCCCACCGCCCCCGGGAATCGTCTCTGCCCGCCCAAAGTAGTCGGCCGACGAGATGCTTGTCGAACCCTCGAACCGAGACAGGTTCGATTTGCGTTCCCACTAAACAAGAAACAAAATGACAGATAAAATACAGTACGGAATATTTGATTTGAACATACAATAGATAAATTGCCAAGTTAATATAAATTCACAAATACATATAAACAAAATTCTATACATTTATTTATTGGATAGAGCAAACAATACAGTAGTCGGAAAAGAAAAAAAAAGGCTATTGCCCAAAAACTCTTCAATGTATACATTGTCCAGTTCCATACATTGGAAATTTACTAACAAAATTACAAAGCTTTATAAAGGGCGTTTACTTGAATTCATGTTCTTTAACGTTTGAGTTAAATAGGCAATTTTGAAAAATTGAAGATTTGCTTCCAAAAACTCTAGTTTATTTATTTTTATTGGTTGTTTATTTCATGTAAGAAGCCTCTCGCTGACAGTGTATGAGCATGCACTTTCAACCGTTAACCTAGCTCCGCAGTGCAGGCTGGATGCTTGGCTGAATCGGACTAGGCGCTGAGACAGCAAATAATAGCAGCGTTGGTGGGAATGCGAGCGGCCGCAGTAACATCTTCCACCCAGCAATGGTCGGCGTAGTTCCGCCTGGTGGACAGACGAAAGATCAATCCAGTCGGTTATTTGATCCCTCCAGCCAGGCTCAGCCAAGCAGCCGAGACAATAGAACAATGGAGTGGCGGTCTTATTCGCGTTCATCAGCAGTTTTCTTTCTCACGGCTATTTTGATTTTTGTGCTACCTATAATCAATAAAAACTCCAGTCACCAGTAAAAAGTTTCCAGAAACGTGGTGTACTACCTACCATATTAATGAATTTTCATTATGATTTTTAATTATTTAAAAACATTGTTGACATTCTGAGCCTTCAGGCTAAACTTGGGGTCGCTGAGAACGAATCTGCAATCAGAATTTCTCTATCACGAAAAATAACGAAAAAAACCCAGCTGTTGATCTTCCGGCAACCGTTACTAGTCATCCTGCAATGCGGTCGAAACACTTCCAAGCCAGACACCCATATCAAATGACAACAACGCCAAGCTGTGAGAAACCATCCTGCACTGCGGCACTAGGTTTAGTGGCCAGCCTTTGCACTATATATAATAAGCATGAAAAATACTCAATTTCACACAATCTAACAACACCGATATCAGTTCAACTTGAACCTCATATATCAACCTATTCTATTAACAGTATGGTATAGTGAATTATTTTTTGGAAACATTCGTAAAATCTAGCCTAACAGAATGGAGGAATCTATTCATTGTTCAAGTATTATTAATTGAAAGACAACGAATTCGAGAAACAAAATGTAATTCTTTGTTGAAAACATTCGAAAAATCTAGTCTAACAGAATGGAGGAATCTATTCATTGTCCAAGTATTATTAATTGAAAGATAACGAATTCGAGAAAAAAAAGTAATTCTTTGTTGAAAACATTCGAAAAATCTAGTCTAACAGAATGGAGGAATCTATTCATTGTCCAAGTATTATTAATTGAAAGACAACGCATTTGAGAAACAAAATATAATTCTTTGTTGAAAACATTCGAAAAATCTAGTCTAACAGAATGGAGGAATCTATTCATTGTTCAAGTATTATTAATTGAAAGACAACGAATTCGAGAAACAAAATATAATTCTTTGTTGAAAACATTCGAAAAATCTAGTCTAACAGAATGGAGGAATCTATTCATTGTTCAAGTATTATTAATTGAAAGACAACGAATTCGAGAAACAAAATGTAATTCTTCGTTGGGAACATTCGAAAAAAACTAGTTTAACAGAATTGAAAGATGGATTCATTGAACAAGTATTATTCATTGAAAGGCAAAGAATTTTATAGACAAAATGGCGACCATGAAGTACTCACAGTAGAGTCGTTGGTGTCTCCAAAGTACTGTTTGGATGATATCGCCTTGGCAGCTCCGAACTTCTTTTGAGCATCACTACCGGCCGGGCTGTTACTACCACTCGTGCTAGTGGGGGCTTCACGACCTCCTACACAACATCAAACATTGATTCATTTATACAAATAGATCACTTCAAATTAATTAATTACAATAGTTGTGCATAGTATAATCCTTAATATGTATATGGAAAGACTTGTGAAGCATACCAGCACAACTCTAATGATTCAGATTGATTGAGTACTTTATTTATGTAGATTACAATATACTGGCTTATACACTTATATACAATAGCTTACAATACAGCAAATTATAGATTAATTTACATAATATAGACTAAGAAAATAATTATTGAACTGTATATGATATGAAAAAGTAATTTGTAATATAATAACTATAGATATTATATTGTTATGCATCTACATAAATTGGCGGAGCTTTGGACATACCAATGTCCATTCTTCGGAAAGAATATTAAAATATCCTCCCCACTAACTCTCTATCAAGATCGGAGATAGATCAACCGTTGGTTTAAACCACGAATGAAATACAAATCATATCTTGAAATTTGGAGCATAAACGACCTATAACATGGGATATCTTCATTATTTATTTATTTATTCAATCATTCAGAATTACACAACTTACAGAAAAGTAGCACAGGCTTATGAGCCCAAAACGGTTCCAATTCTAATTTATACAACAGTCCAAATATAGCTAGGTTATGTGTCACTTAACATTCTCCCATTACACACTCAATTTACAATTCGAAACACACAAAAATTATTTTTAAATTAAAAATACTTCAAAATTAAATTAAATCAATAACAATTCATTAAAAATTCCAAACTTTGAAAAAACTATAAAATTTTGAGACCGAAAAGACAAATCACTGAATTATTAAAATATTAAATTATTAACAATAATCAACAATTAATAATATCACATCAGATATACCGGGATGACTTGAACCACAGCTACTCTGTATTCTATCATTACATCATTAATTGAAAGAAATAAAATATATTATATTTTATCATTATATTAATCATGTATTCTATTATTCGAACTCTGTATTCCTATCATTTCCTCTGACTCTCACTATAAAAAGGCCTAGATTGGCGTTCGTTGGCCATCACTACGATTTTTTCCGAGCGGAGACCAGCGCTGGCAAACCACCCATCCACACTTGTAACTAAGGTGGGCCGTCCACTGGAACCGATTTCGTCCGAACTGGCATCGGCCGAAAACTACCGAACTCGTCCGAACGACCCCCCAACAAAGAAATACATAGATGCTCGTCCATTGCAACAGGTTCATACGTCCGTGCACGGCCGTCTCCGGCCGATCAAGTTTTCGATCCGAATTGAATGGGATTTTCCGGCTCTATCCGTCCGAAGTCGAGCTGAGACAACATCATCCTAGCCTCAAAATTGTTTCACACTCTTGTCTGTTCTTGTTTTTTGAGCTTGTTCTGTTTTATAAATTGTGTTTTATTATCTTTGTGAGTGAACACACACAGAAGAATGACTTTCCCTACTAACTAAACCTTTAGCTTGCCACTTCACTTTCTGGCAACCAGCCAACTACTGAACTAGACTGACAAAAACGGTTTCAATGGTCGACCGTGTTCGGCCGAATTAATAGCCGGGAGATTCGTCCGATCCAGCGGCCGAACGGATCGGTTGAATACGGTTCCAGTGGACGGTTACCCTAATGCGTGCAGTTTCCTGTTTTGACGTCGGCTCTGCTGGTTTTTCTGTGTCCTGTATAATAATTGAGTTGTGATTTTTGAGTTGATTTTCTGTGAATTATTATTGCAATACTTACTTACTTTACTTTATCCGGCTCTACAGTCCTGGGTGGACTTTGGCCTCCTCAACATAGCGCCTCCATTCGTCTCTATCCTGAGCACTCCGTCGCTAGTTTGCCATGCCACGCCCAGCACCCGGAGGTCTCCAATCACGTCGTTCAGCCATCTTGTCCGTGGTCCACCTCTCTTTCTCGTCCCAAGCATTCTTTCTTCCAGGAGTCTTGATGGTACCCTCTCGTCACTCATTCTGGCTAAATGTCCAAGCCATTCAATCCTTCTGGCCTTTATGAAACGCACCATATTTCCTGCTCCAATGGCCTGGTCTATCTCAACATTGAATCTGGCTCTTCACACTCCTCCGTCACATATTGGTCCCCAGATTCTTCTGTACATTTTTTTTTCAAATGACCTTAATGCTTTTTCATCTTTGTTCAAGATAGTCCATGTTTCGGCCCCATAGGTTACAACTGGTCTCACTAGCTTCATGAACATTTTCACCTTTGTTTTTCTGGATATGAGCCTGCTTTTAAATATTTTTTGATTAGCAAAGTATGCTCTGTTGCCCATCATTATCCGATTGTGTATTTCTTGACTGGTCTTATTGTCTGCTGTCAGGGTTACCCCAAGGTATTTGAACTCTCTGACGCCTTCTATAACACAGTCATCGGCTATTTCCAGATTACATACTTGCCTTCTTGCTTGATTTGCAGACATTCTCATATATTTAGTTTTATTTATGTTCACTTCAAGACCCACCTCTCTTGCCTCTTCCCTCATTTTGCTAAACATTTCTTTGTAGCTATTTTGATTTCTTGAGACTAGGACAACATCATCTGCATAAGCTAATACTTGGTTTGTTCTGTTGATTATAGTTCCGCTTGTGCCGAGTTTCTGGAGCACCATCTCTAGAACCAAATTGAATAGTGTTGCAGAGAGAGCACCGCCTTGTCTAACACCAGTAGTAACACTGAACATTCGGCTAGTTTTGTTACCTATCTTAACTTGAGCGGTTGATTGCAATACTTTTCAAAAGTTTTTATTGTGTTCCTTCTAGTTAATATTATCAACCTTTATCTCTATTTTCAATATGCCATTTTGATGCAGCGCTCCGAGTAGCGAGCGCTTGCCAACGCTGGCCTTGATTGGGCACTGGTCACATTGCAGTATGGATGGCGGCCTAGCCTACCAGCCAAGCTTACTGGACCAACGTGTGGACTGGGCATTACTATAAACAAATACATCTAATATAAAATTAGAAACGCACCTCTGGAACTGTTGCGATTACTACTGCTGTAACCACTGCTGCTAGAATTGTTGTTATGATTGTCGGCTGGTGACGTAATGGTGGCACTCATCGGCTGGGGTTCCCACCAACCCCCTCCTCCCCCGCCACCCTTGTTGGCCTGGTTGCGAGAGGAGGTGGTGGTAGATGAGGAGGAGAGGTTGTTAGATGAGGAGGAGGGGTTGTTAGATGAGGAGGAGCAGTTGTAGTGGTCGAGAAACATCATTGAATCCAGACCAGATTGGTTGTCACGGTCCGGGGGAGAACTGTTGCTACTGCCCTTGTACCTACAAATAAACATCATTGTTTAATGATCGTTAAATCCATCATTAAATTAGATGTAATCTTCATTAGTCATTAGATCAAAGCAATAATTAAAATACGCTCTTGTACCTGACAATATCCATCAAATAAATTAATTATTGAGGTGATTGGATCATAGTAAATTCAATCATAGTAAATTCATTAGTCATTAATAAAATCTATAATTTAGGGCCGGTTTCCGAGCTCGGGATTTAGCTAAGTTCTAGACCTTATGATGCCCACATGAGATTTTTGGCTTGTGCGAGGTTAATGGAAAGTGCGTTGGTGAATTGATAATACCATCAAACGTCCATGCCATCGGCGGGATTCGAACCCACGAAGCAGACCGGAGTTTGTAACGCTCCTTACCACTAGACCAACCCGGCAACATTTTAATAATCTAATGATTGTTTTGATAAATTAATAATGATGATTGCAATAAATTTAATGACTGATTTGAATGATTATCGTTGTCAGGTAGAAGACCGTATTCTAATGATTTAGGGCCGGTTTCCGAGCTCGGGATTTAGCCAAGTTCTAGACTATAAACAGCTGGAGTCAGGAAATTGTCTTTCCGGAACGGAGTCGCCGTTTTTATGATAATCTTTAATTTCTCATTTCTATAATATTGGAAACGTTTTTCCTTGACGAAATGAAACATTCCTAAATAATTCAAAATAGCTGAAACTTTACACTATCTTCTCTTGATTTTATTTTGGTTTCAATTTTCTAGTTTTTCGAAATTGAAATTAAACGTGGTCTACGATTACGCCCCGTTACGGATTTTCTGCCAATTTTCTGACTCCAGCTGTTAAAGTCTAGAACTTAGCTAAATCCCGAGCTCGGAAACCGGCCCTAAATCATTAGTATACGGTCTTCTACCTGACAACGATAATCAATCAAATCAATCATTTAATTTATTGCAATCATCATTATTAATTTATCAAATCAATTATTGGATTATTAGGTAATTATTCTGTATTTTATTGACTTACGACATTGACAAGTCCAAATAAAAGGAGGTCAGTGGATGAAATAATAATAAATAAAAAAAATAATAAAAATTAAAAAAAATAATAAAAATTAAAATGAGGCCGGGTTGGTCTAGTGGTAAGGAGCGTTACAAACTTCGGTCTGCTAGCACCGCCTGGTTCGTGGGTTCGAATCCTGCCGATGACATGGACGTTTGATCATCTCATCAATTCACCAACGGCAGAGTGGATCAGATGCTGGCTTTATGATTCAGAGGCCCGGGTTCAAATCCCGGCCCGGGCAAAATATTTATCTCGGGCCACTCCCGTGTTTCGGATGGACACGTTAAGCCGTCGGTCCCGGCTGCCTAAAAAGCAGTCGTTAGGTCATGTCAGAGGCCCTGAAATTGATCAGTTGCGACCTGAAAACTCTGACACTAGACCTGAGCCAGCCAGGTCACACGATATTATTATTATTACCAACGCACTTTCCATTATCCACGCACAATCAAAAAGCTCATTTTTATGAGCATCATCCGCAATAGAAAAATAAGAGCATTTGGGCCCGGTTGCACAAAAGCCGGTCAAGTTTAAACCGTGATTAATTTCATGAGAGCCAATCAGAGAAGGCCTTTTTGATAAGACTCTGATTGGTTCTCCCAGAATTAAACACGGTTAAAATTCAACCGGCTGTTTTGCATCCGGCATTTGGCCTCTAACCAAAATAGACCACTGACGATGATGCCTCAAGTTGTGGAGTTTCTCCATATTAAACTGGAATGAAAGAGATGTTGTCAGTTCCACTCAATTCATTGGCAATCACAAATCATAATTACAATATAATACAAAATATAATTCCACATGATTCCACAGAATTATGTGAAACTAACAACATCTCTTTCATTTCACCTTAATCTTTTATTAATACATTCTATTTTATATCCAAATCTGACAATGATCTCACATGGAGAATCCAGACGACGATGTTGTAACAAAATTGAAATCGTCAAAGTAGTTATCAGTGTCCGAATCCATGAGCGTGGATCGCTTACTCTTGTTGGATGAGTTGGCCGGAGTCTCTTGTTCTATTGTCTTCATGTCGCTTATGGCTGAATGCGAAACCCCACTGCAACAATAAATTCAAACAATTAAGAATTTGCATAATTTAATTGTAAATTTTCATCAATTATTAGTGATCATACGAATTGATCCAGAGATGAACCAGAGTTTGCTCAAGATGATTATGATCAAAAGGAGTATGATCAAGATATCAATCATCATGATCTTAATCATGTAGTTGTGAAGGTGAAATTATGTTAATAATACCATCAAGAGAATACAGTAGAAGAAGATACCCCATGGTATAAGGCATTATTTATCTTGCAAATAAAGTTAATCAAGCTGATATAGTCCAGGAGATATTACTTTTTACACGACTCTCTCTCGAAGACAGAGAAGTCCGATGCTCTTTCCTTCACTAATCACTGCCACTACCTAACAGCATTATCCCTACTTTTGTGTCATCATCCAATTGTGCACCGCATGCTTACTCCTCTTCACTTCTCTTTCCATGCTAAAACCTGTGGAAGGAGAAACTGGTTTTCCCTCTTTATGTTAGAAGTAATATCTCTCGGACAACCAATAGTTATTCTTGTTTGTGAAGCTATGTGACGCTGGTAGTCTCTCATACTGTGCCGTTCTTACACTCTCACTCGGCCAAGACAGTAATAATAGACAGTAGTCGATAGTAATCCGCTTGAGTTAACAGTGAAATCTGGAACATAAACGACCTATACCAAGGGATATATTCTCATGCTAAATGTTATCCATGTATCTATGTTAACACAAACAATGATAGAGTATCACCACACATGATACATTATCAACACAAAACGATACAGTATCATATCAACTTGATACACAACATCATAAGATACAAAACTTCCAAACTGAATGAATTCTACAAATCATGGAATATCTTGTTATACTATACTTGTCTATGTCCATACTGAATAAAATCTGTGGTTGGACACGATCTAGTCTTTTTATTCAGTTTAAAGTGAAGTTAAACTTACGATCTGGAGGCAAATCCCATTCCAAGGCGTTCAATTTGCTGAGCTTTCTTCGGGTCGACTGCTTTCAATTTGTCCTCCTCCTTCTTTTGTTTAATGCTCAAGTCTTGGTAAGCCAGCCGCATTGAAGCCAACTGCCAACAATGAATAATGGATTCATTGCCAAATACAAGAAATATTTTTACAAATAAATCGAATCATTAAAATACAATAGTTTTGGCGTGACTGGGGAAAGAAGCCTTGAGCTCCAGTCATGAGTTCTAAAAATAATAAATATATTTTTTTAATCTAATAACAGCAGTACAAATGATACAATTCTGTTGATGGATGATAATCTATGGATGTTGAATTTTATCAATAATCCAAGTACTTGATAAACACAGCAAATTATACTATCAATCAATTCAACTTGAACTCCATTACCTGAACATTTTTACACACCAATATTACATTTCATAAGTTACTAGCAGGTAACCCGCGCTTCACAAGGGTCTAATTAAAAACGTGACAAACTGAAAAGTGATGGTACGATAAGTCTGTGCTCATGGCTGTAACCGCTGAAGTGTGTGAGCCAAGCGCACAGGCTAATGACATACAAGCTAATACATACGTCTGTATCAATATTGCATTTCATAAGTTACAATATATGCGATTTATTTTCTTGATTTATGTATTCAAATCATAAACTGTTTTCTGGAAGTTAAAGGCTTCGTTGCACAAAAGCCTGATGAATTTAAATCATGATTAAATGATATGAGAACCAATCAGAAAAGGCTTTTTTGAAAAGAAGGCTTCATCAATCAGTTTTAGTGGTATTTAATCACAGTTGAGATTCAACAGCATTTTGAAAACCGAGCCATAATTAATATCATAATATAAGTGTACTTATAGTGCTATGAGCTATGAACAATGGAAGAGAGTAGCAATGGGCAGATTTAGATGGAAGGCTGCCAACCAATCAAACGATTGAGCTGTAAGAAGAAGATAAGTGTATAATTATTGATTGTTGACAACCAAGAAGATGGCGGAACTGCCGAAAGATCACGTTGTCACAGTGAGTGATTAATTCATTTATTGTAAAATATCTGACTGCTAGTCGTTTTTTCTAAAAGCAAAAAGTGATTTAATAATAAGCAGTTCGTGATGGAAAACAACATTGAAGAATTATAGTACCCTTTAAAATTAATAAGATAATCAAACAAGAATACAAATTGTAATGTAACATTATATTATTGTATAGTTTATAATTATATTTATATAAATATATGACTTTGAGCAACCGAAAAAGTAAGTCAATTAGTATATTTACATTGGAGCAAAGTGTATCAACTTCAACAAACTTGAAGTTATAAAGTGTTTCGTCATGGAAAACACCATGAAATAGATTAGTTTGTTATTAATGGTACATGTGAACGAAGAAGGGTCTGAATGGATATTTATTCCGAGTTATAGATAGGAAAACTAATATTTAAGAAGGAAATATTTCTATAGTGAGGTCCATGTTACAATGGCAACATTGATGTTGCTGTCCTTGTCTATCATTCGACAAAGCAGATATTGCTATCCTTTAATCATTGCCAAATATATTTTCTTGACTGATAATTTTGAACAGAATGAACAGTTAATATTACATCAAATATACCGGTATCAGCTATATTCTATAGAAGGCAAGGCAGAGAATCAGCAACGTTGTTCTCCTATCTTCCTCGACTGACATTATAACGTGGACCTCACTAAAGGTGAACTAATATCAAGAATGAATTACTAAAGAAATGTTTCTATTTCACCTGAGCTTCCTCTTCCTCTTTGTTCAATTCGGGCGATACCGTCTTCTTCTCCGCTTCCTGCATTTTGAGCTGATCGGCCAATTCGGCCTCTCTCTCTATCTCGGCAAAGTTAGCTTTCACTCTCTCTGCACCCAGTCCGGTCTTCTTAGCTCCCAACTGTAATTGAAACAAAATATAACAACAACCTGAAGAATCTATGATGAGAAATCAAGTTATTTATTTGTTATAACGTCAGCAACTGATTAACATTGGTGTTGCTATCCTTGTCTGTCATTAGACAAAGCAGATAGCTCTATCCTTTCCAACTCCGCACCTTTGCCAAATATGAAGGAATAAAACGAACTACAAAATATTTTACATTCCATGGAATATCAAAAGAATGATTTTGGCTTAATGATATTTTGGTTGTACATGTTGTAAAAAGTCAAGTCTTATGTAAAGCTAAATTGCAATGCAACCGGTCCCAAGTTCATTATATTCAATTGTTATTGAGATATTTTGAAGATATTTTTGAGATATTGTTGTTGAGAAAATATTAAGCTTAATTGCAATGCAACCGGTCCCAAGTTCATTATATTCAATTGTTATTGAGGTATTTTGAAGATATTTTTGAGATATTGTTGTTGAGAAAATATTAAGCTTAATTGCAATGCAACCGGTCCCAAGTTCATTATATTCAATTGTTATTGAGATATTTTGAAGATATTTTTGAGATATTGTTGTTGAGAAAATATTAAGCTTAATTGCAATGCAACCTGTCGCAAGTTCATTATTCAATTGTTATTGAGATATTTTTTTAAAAGTGCACAATCCAGTACATTCCATGGGATATTCCAGAAGTTATTGTAATTTTCAAAAACTATTAGGAAACAAGATTTTGGTGGCACTAGTAGGTTATTAAAATGGCCAGAGTTGGCAAGGTATTCCCCCCCCCCTATTTTTTTCCAGCACACTATATCATTTTAGCAATTTTATCTTGTATATTTTATGTGTTATATTTATTGTTACTGTTATTGTAATTGTTTTTCCTCATTTTACTTTGTGTGTTGTGAATAAATATTGAAATTGAAAAAAAAACGTGCTAATTGGAAACACTAACGGTGAATATGATTGGCCGATTGAAAAGACGGTGGAAGAAGGCAATCTACTACTATAGATTGTTTTAATAGAATATATAATACAAATAAATAAATAAATGAATCTGACCCCAGTGCGTTTAGGCTGCGGTTTCCTTGTGCCAATAGTCGGCTTGCGGGTGACATCTGGCTGGGTGGAGGGAGCACTGAGCAATGCATCAATAGAGGGGCCACTGCCTGCTCCAAGTGCACACCCCGACGAGGCCACTCTAGCAGTGTTCTCCTCGTTGCTACTCAGCTTGGCTCGCGACGAGATACGTGCCCCGTTCAAGGAAGCTCCACTGTTTATTGTCTGCGAAATACGACAAGACATTGACTTAGATTGAAAGCATTTAAAACGTAATATTATATTTTATCCTTACTGGTATCAACATAGCATGATATTTTTATGTTGGTGAAAAAATATAGATAATGAATATTCTACTCATACCCTACGATGAGATACTTGATAGAGAGTGGTAACTTATATACTGTTCAGCCGATTACGGATCCCGTCTCTGCTAGGGATCTTAAAATAAGTATAGGACGATCAATCTTCATTGGTCAACAGCTAATGGTCAATTGTAGGGTATAACCGTAGAGAAACAATAGCACAAGTGGATATCCCATGGTATGGTGCGTTTATGTCACAACTTTTACTGTTATCTCAAACCGATATTCCATGTAGTTCTTTCCCGTGAAGCTGTGTGATGCTGGTAGTCTCTCATATTGTGCCACTCATACACTCTCACCCCAACAAAACAGCAAAAATCTACAATAGTCGACAATAATCGGTTTTAGTTAACAGTAAAAGTTGCGACATAAACGCCCTATACCATGGGATATCTACTTACGCTATTGTTTCTCTATGATACTATACTGCGGATGGCACCATTCTATTGGAGGAAGTTAATGGACATGTAAATGAACGCTCGACCAATCATATGACAAGAAAAGTACTTGATATGGAGACACAGCCAAGGGGCAGAGGCAGACCCCAATAATGTGTACTTCTCTAACTACTTAATTCATCAATGGATAGTTTTATAGTTTTCAGTCATCAAAGTGAATAGTTTCATAGTTTTCTGTAATTAAAGAAGTGAATGAAGTGAAATAAAAAAATGAATAGTTCATTTCTGAGACTAACTTTACTGATTCACAGTACATTCTGTGAATATACCACTAAACTATTCACAAGTAATTCACAACATGAAAAAATCTGGTGTGGCGCACTCACACAACTTTCCTTGCCGTTATGAAAATTGATCACCTGACGCTAGTGTTCCCGCGCATCTCAAGTCTACTATTCAAAGATTTGAGCCAGCTGGTGACAGGGCAATAACGCTGGAGACACACATGAGGTCTGATATCTCTTCATAGTGAATGATTTAATAGAATCAACAATAATTTGCAATTGAATAAACACATTTTCTCGAATTTGAAGCTTATTTTCAATTTTAGGTGAAAATGTTACTGAACATTAATTGTAGAGATTTTCATGCTCAATCTACTCCACTTGATTTTTTTTTGTTTCAATTGTATCTGAAGCCTGATAATTGGGAATCTATCTGCATTGATGAGGCGGAGCTCCTGAAATTTTTACAGATATGGGACTTGTGGCAATTGATAGAGCTTACCGATGACTATTTCAGGTATAACTTTAATCAAAATCGTTGGAGCCGTTTTTGAGAAAATCGCGAAAAACTCTGTTTTTAACAACATTTTCGCCATTTTAGCCGCCATCTTGAATCGCATTTGATCAAAATTGTTCGTGTCGGATCATTATATCGTAAGGACCTTACGTTCCAAATTTCAAGTCATTCCGTTAATTGGGAGATGAAATATCGTGTACACAGACGCACATACACTCATACACACACACACACACACACATACAGACCAATACCCAAAAACCACTTTTTTGGACTCAGGGGACCTTGAAACATATAGAAATTTAGAAATTGGGGTACCTTATTTTTTCGGAAAGCAATACTTTCCTTACCTATGGTAATAGGGCAAGGAAAGTAAAAATGAATAGTTCATTTCTGAGACTAACTTTACTGATTCACAGTACATTCTGTGAATATACCACTAAACTATTCACAAGTAATTCACAACATGAAAAATCTGGTGTGGCGCACTCACACAACTTTCCTTGCCGTTATGAAAATTGATCACCTGACGCTAGTGTTCCCGCGCATCTCAAGTCTACTATTCTAAGATTTGAGCCAGCTGGTGACAGGGCAATAACGCTGGAGACACACATGAGGTCTGATATCTCTTCATAGTGAATGATTTAATAGAATCAACAATAATTTGCAATTGAATAAACACATTTTCTCGAATTTGAAGCTTATTTTCAATTTTAGGTGAAAATGTTACTGAACATTAATTGTAGAGATTTTCATGCTCAATCTACTCCACTTGATTTTTTTTTGTTTCAATTGTATCTGAAGCCTGATAATTGGGAATCTATCTGCATTGATGAGGCGGAGCTCCTGAAATTTTTACAGATATGGGACTTGTGGCAATTGATAGAGCTTACCGATGACTATTTCAGGTATAACTTTAATCAAAATCGTTGGAGCCGTTTTTGAGAAAATCGCGAAAAACTCTGTTTTTAACAACATTTTCGCCATTTTAGCCGCCATCTTGAATCGCATTTGATCAAAAATTGTTCGTGTCGGATCATTATATCGTAAGGACCTTACGTTCCAAATTTCAAGTCATTCCGTTAATTGGGAGATGAAATATCGTGTACACAGACGCACATACACTCATACACACACACACACACACACACACATACAGACCAATACCCAAAAACCACTTTTTTGGACTCAGGGGACCTTGAAACATATAGAAATTTAGAAATTGGGGTACCTTATTTTTTCGGAAAGCAATACTTTCCTTACCTATGGTAATAGGGCAAGGAAAGTAAAAATGAATAGTTCATTTCTGAGACTAACTTTACTGATTCACTGTACATTCTGTGAATATACCACTAAACTATCCATAAGTAATTCACAACATGAAAAAATTAGTAATGAGTTGAACACTACGAGACATTGAATAAAAATTAAATGAAAGATTGATTGAAAGAAGCATGACGAGCAAGCAGTAATAAACTGAATTGTAACCACGCTAGAGTAAGCATGAATAATGGACTCGTAAAATGTACCAGCTAAGCAAACATAATCAACCAAAGAAACACGTACATAAAACTACCTCACAGAACACAAATGATATAGTGGATTCGAGTATCTGTCTTGTAAACTTGACTTTAGGTTTACAAAATATATTCATTTTATAAGGAATTGATTTCAAGAAACTTTGACTGATATAAACGCCCCTTTACGGTACGAAAGATTTTGATTGGAGGGATTCGTAATAATTATTGAAAGATTTTGATTGGAAAGATACTAGAGAATTAATTTGGGAAAGGAACAGTTTTGGGCTTTAAGCCTCTTGTTGCTTCCCCAATCATTCATAGTTGAGAATTATAGTGTATCTATGAATGTATAAATAAATAAATAAATGGAGAATCAGTAATGATTGAAGGCGTCGGCCTAAAATACCTGAGAAGTTTTGAACTGTGACTCAAACCCTGAGTTATTATTTGAGTGCTCCTCGAAGAAGTCGAATTCCTTCTCTTTCTCCGATTTTTCATTGCTCACGACCGCAGCCGAAGAATCCAAATGCAGCTGTAAATCAGGCATTGCAACAATCAACTAGTTTCACACACTAAAAGCACACAATTCATCTTACAAATTATGTTAATAGCATGTTAAAAACCATGTTAGAGAAATGAACAAACTTTCGTTTATCACAAGTTTGAACATACGATTCATTTCACAAATCATGTGAAGGGTTACTTTCTCCTATTTATGTTAAAAAAAATGAACAACCCATCTTAAAAAAAAGTTAGAGAAATAAACAAGCGTTCTTCTATTCCATGTTTAAACATACGATTCATTTCATAAATCATGTTTAGGGTATGAACACATTTTAAGCGTATATGTGCAAGTGCACACGTTGTCATGCATGACCAAACGCGCAGATTAGAAACAAAATTTGGAAAGAGCAAAAGGAACACTCACACTGAACGCGTGCACTTGCTGGTTGCGTTCAGTGTGAGCAGCGACATGCAAGTCACAACGTGTTTCAATGACGTTTTCCAGATTTTGTTTCTCGGCTCATGCATGATCTGACGTGCACTTGCACATTCTCACAACCAATTTGAACATACTCTTAAAAGCACAATCTAACAAAATCTATTCAACAAATCTTGTTCAACTCACAATTTATATTGGAAGGCACAGTTTCACAAAAGCCTGTTAAGTTTGATTATTATTAGGATATAGCTTTCAATGGTGGGGAGACACAAGTGTAGTTATGTTTGTTTATTAAGTTTGAATCATGATTATATGCTACGAGAACCAACGTTTTTTTTGGAAAATAAGACTTCTCAGATTGGTTCTCGAGGTATCTAATTATGATTAAATTCTAACAGGTTTTTGTGCAATCGGGTCATATTCTAAGGCCCGGTTGCACTAAGATTGTCAAGTTCTATCTTGATTACATGTTACAAGAACCAATCAGAGAAAGCTTTTTTGAAAAGACTTCTTTGATTGGTTTTTGTAGCATTCAATTACAATTAAAATTTAACAAGTTTTTGTGCAACAAAGCCTTCATCTTTATTATTGAATCATGTTTAACCCCATACACTGTAATTGTATATAAATACATGTATGGTATTGTGGTGACTGGCCTATATGTCAAATTTTGATTTACTACTAGCAGATAACCCGTGCTTCGCAAGGGTCTTTCTTAAAACTTGACGTAGGCTAATAAAATCTAGAAGAATTCAAAATAGGCCTATGTACAGTGAGTCAGTCATTCTATCAGGGTTCGAATAATTTTGAAATTTTAATTAAATAAAAATGGAAGAATATAATTTCTTTATGTAAATAACAACACCTTCATTGAAAGACATATTAACTGCATGCGTTTTCATATTGCCGATACAGCATTGATGAAACTGTAGACGTTTATTTAGCATTTGTCTCAAAAATTGTTCTAGCTGAAAACGTAGCAATCCATGCCACGTGTAGGCCTAAACATTGCATCAGGAAAACGAAGTTTCAAAACTATGTTTTTCAGGTAGAAAGCAATATAGAAACAGATGTTCCTTTTTTAATTTCGACCATATGATTTGGTGATTTTTTAATGAAATCGAATGTACCATTAATAAAATTTAAACATTAATTCTGAAAAATCTAGAAGGAAAATTAAAATTTGGTCTTCCAGGTGCACGAGATTGATATTTATGAATCTAAGTGCAAAATTTGGAGATCTAAATCATTCCCGTTTTTCCGGTATGCAATCCACAAGTTGACATGTTTTGATGCGAACAAACAGAACCCTACTCTCTCTTATTATATAGATTGAGGCTAATAAAGATATTCTATTCTATTCATATTAGTATGTTATACACAACACAAGGTACACTAACACGTACACGTACATGTTCGAGAACAGTAAACATCCAGGGTAAAAATGAGACAGCTTATCAAAATGAGTGGAAATCACCCCAAAACGTTAACAATGAGAAAATTGAGCACAAAAAGTTTCTACACTGAGATCCACGTAATAATGACAGTAGGAATAGACTTAAGAACTAATAAAGCAAGCATCAGAATAATTAATAGCAGTTTTCAAAGCACAACTAGAAGGGAAGATGCGGAGGAGCTTCATTCTATTGGGAGGAAAAATATAAAACTATGGAAAAAAAGGAAGCACGAAAAATAAATACTGTATACTGATGTTATGCAATTTATATAAAAAATGTAGTTTTTTAACACAGTACTAGAGAATTCAATTGAGAATGTCAGACTGGCATTCATTCATGCAAGTAAGCATGAGATCTAAAGACCTGATTTTCAATAAATTTTTACTGTGCTGGTAAAAAAATGTCAATGAGATCTTATGAGAGTGTTCACACATTTTCATCAAGTCAAACACTTCCCATAAGAACCAATGGTACTCATTTTCTACTCAGTAGAGCAAAAATTCCTTGGAAAGAATGGTTTTAGGCACTGCACCATAGTAACTATTGTAAAAAAGTCTATATATATATATATATATATATATATATATTATATATATATATATATATATATATATATATATATATATATATATATATTATATATATATATATGAAGATCTCCAATGATAATATTAAGTAAATTGTAATAAGTCTGTCTATCTATGAAGATGATCTCTAATTATAATTATTACTATTAAATTATTGGAGAGTAAGGTCAGGTTTCTTGGACAATTATTACTATTCACTTATTGGAGAATAAGGACCGGTTAATTGGATACTTATAAAATGTATCGGACCATTCAAACTACAGGTTTAATAGTATATTAGATTTAATAAATGTCCTAGAAACCAGGTCTGGTTATTATATTGAATAACGAATATTTAATATTAGCCTATATTACATGTTAATTAAGTGATAACCAACCGAAAATCACATGAAAAAGCAAAACAATTTGGTTGAACCTCACACACACATAAATCACTCTATGAACCCAAACAAAAATGGTGAAATTGTAATTTACGAGGGTGTGTTAAAAAGTAGATAGCTCACCACTGTGCCTGTTAACACAGATGATGGTCTAGTCGAATCGACACTTCCGGGGAAGGAGAGGCTGCCAAATATCGGAAATGAGAAATACTTTAAAATTCTGTTTAGTAATATGATTGTTTCTTGGTGTTGTATTCTTCATTTATAATATTACAGTTCATCAAATATATTATACTTTTTTCTGCGTTCATATTTGTCTCTAGTTCATTCATCATATATTATAATCAATTCCACTTCTAATTATATAAGGCACTAGTAATTGTTTGTTTGTACATGGTCTGTACATATTATCATCGCTCCTACACGTCAGGAAAAACAACTGCACATTTACTAGAAGGAAAAAAGTGCATTCACATGGAACTTGAGGGAGGGTTAACCTTAGACCAGTTATAGAATAGACACGGCCCATTGTATATTCATACTGAAAGTCGATGAAGCCAACATCTACTGTCATATTGCTCTATCGTGACGTCACGCATCGTATAGAGATTATAGAAAACTTTTTTGTAGAGTTTGTTGTGTAAGTGTTTGTGGTGTTTAAATTACATTGTTTTCCATAGCAGCTTTCAACATAGATAACACTTTTCTACTTGAGAAACTATTATTTACATTCGTGAAGTGAATCTACAGTAAATGCAATTTACTTGCTATAATAATATAATATTGTAAATTTATAAATGGAATTAAATAGAGAATGCATTTATTCAAATGCTAATTAATATATCATTATTATTTAACGAAAATCCTAAATAAATGCTGTAAATCACCCCGAAGACTTCTGCTACTGCAGACATTGACAACAGAGTTAACAGCTAGATGGAAATTCGATGAGAACTACTATCCAAAAATTAGTTGCCAGCGCTGGCAACTATCCAAATGAGCGCTGCTATCCAGAGATTGTCAGTTTGGTGTAAGGGTAAGCATTCCTGACTAGCAATTGGGAGGTACGGGTTCGATTCCCGGGCTGGCAACTAATTTTTGGATAGTAGTTCTCATCGAATTTCCATCTAGCTGTTAACCCTGTTGTCAATGTCTGTAGTAGCAGAAGTCTTCGGGGTGATTTACAGCATTTATTTAGGATTTTCGTTAAATAATAATGATATATTAATTAGCATTTGAATAAATGCATTCTCTATTTAATTCCATCTATAACTGGTTGGCCGCTATGGCTTTGTATGAAATGAGCGCTGCTATCCAGAGATTGTCAGTTTGGTGAAGCATTCCTGACTAGCAATTGGGAGGTACCGGGTTCGATTCCCGGGCTGGCAACTAATTTTTGGATAGTAGTTCTCATCGAATTTCCATCTAACAGCTAGACCCTGTTGTCAATGTCTGTAGTAGCAGAAGTCTTCGGGGTAAAAAAGTAAATTCGTATGGCTTTTGTTGGTGGGGAGTCCCTTTCGGGAAGGTCCCACCGCCTGAATATATAATTTAAGCCGTCAATGGGCCTCACGACTGTCATACTTCAGCCGGGACCGACAGTTTAACGTGCCCATCCGATAACACGGGAGTGATCTGGTTAAAAACTTCTGGTAATGAGAGGGTTCGAACCCGGGATCTCTATGCTGCTACGCAAGCACTCTATCCACTAGACCACGGATCACTCCAAGAGTGATCTCCAATCGGGCTGGCAACTAATTTTTGGATAGTAGTTCTCATCGAATTTCCATCTAGCTGTTAACCCTGTTGTCAATGTCTGTAGTAGCAGAAGTCTTCGGGGTGATTTACAGCATTTATTTAGGATTTTCATTAAATAATAATGGTAAATTTATAACTTGGACTTGACCTCTTAACCGATATCGTTTTTGCCCATAGCTAGAAATAACCTAAAAACACCATGAATCTGAAATAGACACAATCTGAAAGTTTTCTATACGATGCGTGACGTCACGATAGGGTGATATGACAGTAGATGTTGGCTTCAGAGGCTAGACTTCCCAGCGTGTCTATTTTATAACTGGTCTAAGGGGTTAACTTGTATGTGCCATGCTGTCGCCTGTCAAGGACACATAAATTTATAAATTTCCAGTGTTGGCGGCCCTGCGAATGTTCAACTGTCTTCCAAACTAAGTTAAGGCAAGCCCAGTCAATGTGTTCAAAAGCTCATTATCAAAGTGGCTCATTAGAAGGAGCGCCTATCAGTTAGAGGACTTTTTCATTAAAATTTTTCTGGACTGTGACGCTGACTACAGTTCACATACTGTTCTAAGATTATTTGACACGATCTATCTCGGAAGACCTGACCTTGATCACGACATTGGATATTTGTTTGATGGAGACGATCTGTCCCCCAATTTAATTCCAAAAATTATCAGGGAAGTACAATCTCTTTGAAGGCAATCAGAACTTCCTCTCTAGCATAGACTAGCATAGACTTCCTCTCAAGAAAAACAACAAAATTCATTAATAATTGAAGAAAAAGTGAAAAGAGCTATGAATTATTCTATCTCAGTTTTTATGTAAAAACCTTCAGGTAATCACACATTAATAAGGGCCAGATTCCGAGCTCGGGATTTAGCCAAGTCCTAGACTTTAAACAGCTGGAGTCAGAAAATAGGCTTTCCAAAACGGGGCGTAGTCGCAGCTTTTATAACAGTAGTCGTAGTTTTTATTTCCTCATTTCTGTAATTAGAAACGTTTCTCCTTGACGAAATTAGACATTCCTCAATAATTCAAAATAGCCGAAACTTTACAATATTTTCTCTTTATTTAATTTGTGTTCAATTTTCTAGTTTTTCGAAATTTAATTCAAACGTGACTATGACAATGACTGCGACTATGCCCCGTTTTGGAAAACCAATTTTCTGACTCCAGCTGTTCAAAGTCTAGGACTTGGCTAAATCCCGAGCTTGGAAACCGGCCCTAAACGTTGGTTGGAAAAATTTGAATTGAATGTCAATGATATTGTTAATTAAATTGTTTCAGTGCATACACAGAATTCAGTATTCCTGACACTGTCTATAGTCCTTGCAAACGGACTATGACAAGGTCCATGTATTTTTAAAGTATTCATGACCAATGAAATATTTATTTGAAGTAAGTAGATCCATAAGATAATTTGGAAACTTACACTTCTTCCATATTTTCGCTGGGCGTTTCTGGCAGCATTTGCCAATTTCTCGCGGTAGAGTTGAGCCGCTCTTGAATTGTATTTTTGCTGGGCATCAGTTGTTCGACAGTCGTGTGTTTCAAAAAAAGATTGCTGCAAAAAACGAATCATATTAGCGATAAAATCTAAAATATTTGAACAATTTTGATCGACAGATATAGGTTGTTGTGTAGAAAGATTGAACAGTACCCACAAACATTAGATATCTGGGTCTATTAAATCTAAACATAACTAGTAGTTCTGTGAACAGTAGACCTCATGCAGTATTCTCATCCACAAGTACCTGATTGAAAATATAGACCTTATGGAAATACAGCAATAGACTGGCTTCTCCACACATCTGTGTAATCACTTGTCAGCTGATTTATGATGAATAATTCTATAGTCTGATTTTTACTCTAATATTGGCGTATGAAGGAGGAGCCTTTTTCCTTTTATATTATCCTTGAAATGCAAACTCTCCAAAGACCTTGTATATACGTCGACGCGCAATTAAAAAAGGAACATACCTGTCAAATTTCATGAAAATCTATTACCGCGTTTCGCCGTAAATGCGCAACATATAAACATTTAAACATTAAGAGAAATGCCAAACCGTCGACTTGAATCTTAGACCTCACTTCGCTCGGTCAAAGATATTACAAACTATGGTTTTGCGAGACATTCTGTCATTACAGTAATAACTTTATTGAATCCACCAATAATGTAAGATAACAGAAGGTGTTTTAGGTTTATTTGTTATGTAAAATAAATCCAAATAGTTCATGTTTACAAACTCTATAATCAACACACAACTTCTATATATGGTTACATCATGCAGCTTGTGTCTAGTCCAGTATTGATACTCTCATAAGCCTGGTTTCCATTAGAAGAGTTAGAGGTAGAGTTCCCTGGGCAAGTACTAACTACCTTGTGAACTCTCCCAATGAAAACGATCATGGTAGAGTACAAGTTTTTAGTAGAGTAGAGTGGGATAGCACCGTGGGATAGTTATCTACCACTTGCCTTCCCCCACCACCGCTTCTCACTCTACACTACCACTACTATGCTAATGAAAACAGTCTCGAGCTAGTAGAGTTGTGCTATAGGCTATCAAGTTTAAGAAGTATTGTTATTTATTAAAAAGTATCAATTTATTAAAAAGTGTTAATTTATTAAAGCAAGGAATCGAGGCAAGATTGAGGAGGCCAGGGTTCGATATGGGCTGTAGGGCCATCGAAAATGAAGAATTTATTGAAGTGTCAGGCCTATCAAGTGTTAATTTATTGAAAAGTATTGACATTTCAAAGTTAGTTCTGTTCACTAGACAACACACTTTATCTACTATTCTCAGTTGTAGTGAAAACAGTTACTCGACTAAGTAAGCAGAGTAGAGTTAACATGCCAGTTACTCGACCACTAACTCTACTAGTGAAAACCTGGCTATATTGATACATGTATATCAATACACATCACAGATAGTGTTGTGTTATTAATACTAGTGCTTCAAATTAAGCACTTACATTTGCATTACTGCAAAATATGCAGTTATTCAGAGTATTTTATCCACGACCAGAATAGATGTTAAAACTCAACATTAACTCAAGATCAGGGTTGACAGCTCAATCTTGTGAATAGATGAATAGCATAAAAATACTTCACTTACATGGGCTACTTTTGTACAAATTAATAAAACATATTTTATTTGGTACTACAAGGTTTTTATATTGTTTTTATTAATGAATAGTATACTTTACACTTCAAACTGTCAACATTGGGGTATGATCACACTGGATCTTTGATGCGTGTATATGCAAGTGCACGTTAAATCATGCATGAGCCGAGCAACAAAATTTGGAAAGAGCAATTGAAACAGGTTGTGACTTACATGTAGCTGCTCACACTGAACGCAACCAACAAGTGCACGCCTTCAGTGTGAGTCTTCCTATTGCTCTTTCCACATTTTGTTTCTAATCTGCGCGCTTGATCTTGCATAACCAATCACTTGCACATATACGCATTCAATGTGATCATACTTAGGCTACTTACTTTTACTTTATTTTTACTTCTTCAGCCCTCCCAACGGTCCTGTATCCGAGGAGTCGTCATGACCCTTGTACAGGCTACATCAATGCTATCCATCAAACCAATGATGACAAGGATCTCATTATAGACATTTTTATATATTTTAAAGGTTCAGATATCCATCAACTTACAGCATTAGCGTTGCCACCAAGTTGCATTTGACGTAGCTGTTGCCAAGACCAGTTGTCATCTAACTGCGTGGAACGCACGAACGACAAATGAACGCCCAGCGACCGATGTACTGCCGCACAGTCAATGCAAATCAGAACGCCGTAAGTAACACTTGACCAAGTTGGGTTTTTTGTCTTACAATCAAAACAGCTCTGAAAAAACAATAAAACAATAATTAGCACTATATTAAACTGTCATTATTTCCATCTTGCTGTTTACCCTGCTGTCAATATTTGCAGTAGCAAAAGAAATCGGGGTGATTTACAGCAAACGATTTTTTTCGAGGAGAACATGCAGTTTGATTTCCGAGTTGGGAGATCAACAGTGGGTGCAGTCGACCATGTGGCTGAGCGGATTGATGCTGCCTTCGAGGATGGTGAGTCTCTTGCTCTGGCTCTGTATGATCTGAGCCGAGCTTTCGACTGTGTGGACCATCACATTCTACTTAGAAAACTCAGTTTCTACGGTCTAAGGTACTCGGCCATTTCCATCTTGGGCTCATACCTTTCTGGAAGGACTCAGCTTGTCTCCCTCTGTGGTGCAAACTCCCAGACCCTTCCGGTGGCTTTTGGTGTTCCTCAGGGATCGGTGCTGGGGCCTACACTGTTCCTTGTCATGATAAATGACCTCGACGACAATGGTTCTTCTCTGATGTTTGCGGATGATGCATCAGTTCTGTCATCGGGTGCTGAACTTGAGCGGATTTTGGAGGTGTCTTCAGAGCATCTCGATCTGCCACTTTGTTGTTCCTGGCTAATTGATTCCGGCTGACCCAAAGGATCATCTGCAGCTTTTTCACGTGAACTGCGTGACCCTCAGAATCCAGTGAAGCTGCTGGGTTTTGTGCCTTGGACTGCAAACTCAGCTCGAACAGTAATGTACAGCAGGTAACCAACCAACTCTCCCGCATTTGCTTCCTGCTGCTAAAGATGAGGGGCCTGGCGACTGAGAGGTATCGCCTTGGTGTGTTGCTGTTGACGGTCTTCAGCCATTACATCCTCTTGTGCTTAAATTGAATAATTGCCTTTATTAAGGGCGGAGTTAGGACTCTAGGTCCTCTCTGCCACACAAACCTTTGCTTGATGTATTTCAAGAAGATACATCATACTCTGGGTGCCCGTTGTGACATTCACTACCACAACACTAGGCACCGTGATGAGCTGGATGTCTCAAGGAAACGCCTCCACCAATCACAGGCCAGTTATAAGATTTCTGTCCTAAAATATTCTTCAACAAGCTGCCTCCTGGTGTAAAGCATTTGGATGAGGCCCCCCTCAAGAGAACCATCCGAAAGAATCTACTTTGTGACAAGGCATAATCAGTGTAAAAGAATTAATGGATAGCTTGAAATTTTAATGAAAGCAGTCACTGCATTGCTGCCATCTGGATGAATGTGTGTTGAATTAAGTATTTTGAGTTTGTTGACGCCATCGATCCTACAAGTGTAGGATAATTGATGAAGTAGAAGGTATTGAAGGTATAACAGTTATATAACTTAGTCAATTCTACACTTAGATTGGTCAATATTAGGACTAGCAACTTAGTTCAAATTAGAGCCCAAACCAAGAGTTTTTATTTATTTTAATAATTAAATCCTCAAAACCATGGATATTGATCCATGGTTAGGTAATAGGTACATCCAATGCTGCAGTTAAAACACCAGCTGGTTTTTGTCTTGATTACTTTAGCTTTTACATGAAAAATATACACTATTAAAAAGCAATATAGGTTACGTTAACTGGCACAATAATTGAGATAAGATAAGTGGGACAATTTTAATATTCTACTAAGATGAAGAGTTTTATGGTTTGAATAGAAACTTGTGATTGAATAGGTATTAAAGAAAACTAACCAAACCATAGTTATAGATCACTCTTTGGAATCTTGTATGATTGTACAATTAAATCAAATTATTAGAATACCTTGTTCGTGGGAATGTTCATCAGAGTTTTGAAGATTAGGTTAATCTCATTTCTAGTGGGATTTTCCTCAGCCATTTTTCACTTGCACTATGTAAAAATTACTGGTTCTTGAACGAGTGTACGTGTTATTGAAGGTTGATGATACGTGATGATTGGTAAGAAATAAGGTGAGCAGAGTTGCATGCATAAAAACACTTTGATATTTAAAAAAACAATCTTTCTTTTGATCAGTTGAGATTAAAATTATGAAACACTATTCATTATCACAGTTGGACAGACATTATTACAAAATTATCATTATTTTCTTCAGTACAGACTTCAGTTGACAGAAAACACGAAGACGAAAGCTGTTTTACTGCCACCTAGATTACAAAACGAATAGTTTACACGTCACAAAATATTGATATATTATTTGAATTGATTGTTTTAGAATATACATTAAAATTATACAAAATTTTAAAAATATATCATTCACTGAAAACTAAAGTTTATCTTGATTCTATTTAGTATTTATTACAACAGTCATATGACTTGTTTGTGATAACCTGTCTGTATGTTGTGAAAAAATTTCCATTGTGTGTGGAATACTAACCTATATTAACATTCTCAATTTTATTTGTAAATGTTTCAAAAATTTTGATTAAACTTTTTATATACTATTTCAACGCTAATTTACTTTGTTTAGTAATTTAAAAACCACCAAATCATGGCTAAAATTCTCTTGCATGTTTTTTAATGATTTAAAACGTTAAAAATGAAGATAACATAAACCAATAACCAAAACAAGTGAATTTCTTTTATATTTCAGTGTTTTATCACATAATCCAAGTAAGTAACAATTTTGCAATTGATATAAATCTCTTCTATTGTTGTTATAATGTTAATATTATGAAATATCATCCTGACAATTCCTTCTATTACAGTTTTGAAGTTGAATGACTCACTTCTGAATCATCTTATCTCATTACAACAGAAAAAATCATTGACAAGTTTTTTAAAAACCGGTACAATTGGTTCCATATTGATTTGTGTATGTTTTTTATCATATCAAGTATTTATATAAGCTACATGATATGACTTCTTTTGTCTTAGCTAGACTAGCAAGTATATGACACTCCCTTGAACTGATACGCAAATAACATCATATTGTGTAATAATTTCCTATTTAACTAGATAGATATATGAATTTTGTGTTTGTAGTAAAAAAACCAAATCAATTTTCAGAATGGGTCAAACACTGGGTGAGCCAGTTACAGCTAAGAAATCGTCCTGCTGTCAAAACTGCGATTACAAAGTGGGATCAAGTTGTATGCAGGGATGGAGAATAAATATGGAGGATTCGCACACACATATTCTTTCCTGTCCAGATGATCCTCAGTGTGCATACTTTGGAGTATTTGATGGACATGGAGGTAAGCTATTATATCATGTTCAAACTTGATTAAATTACTTATCATAAATATTGCAAATACTCAAACTGCACTCTGGACAATGAACAATTATTTTTCTTCATATGTTCTTCCAACTGTCTGAATGTCTTTGGAAAAGTAATATTTTCTCCTCACTCAGTAGTCAGGGACCGAGATTTGGAGCTGCATTCCATGTGAGAAGATATAGAGTACACTCTACACAGTGGAGTATACTCTGTAGTAGAGTATACTCAGTTGTAAAGTAGGGTATACTCTGTAGTAGAGTATACTCAGTTGTAAAGTACACTCTGTATTGGAGTATACTTTACTACTACGTAACAGTCTTCATTAATCTCTATCCATAATCAGCAATTGCTGGAGAGATTACGTCAGAGCGTAAAACCCTATAATAAAAACCAAGATCAAGATGAGAGGTCAGTCATAGATCTCAGAAAACATTTATTGCCTCTTCATCCAGGGAGTAGAGTGTCAGACTCACAAGCCTCTCCCAAAGTGCCCTCTCAAAGACCTCCTCCTGCTCACGGCACGGAAATACACAGGCATAATATTGAAGATCTTGAGTGCTCGGACTGGGAAGCTATTATGCGATCGAGTCAGTCTGGCATGAGGCAAATTTATATTATTTCTCCTCCTTGTGTTGTGGCTGTGTACATGTCCTCTTTGCTGAAAGGTGTGTTGGCCTCTTCTTAAAAGTAACAGCGAACTAAACAGACAGTATGAAGAACATACATTTCAACATACACGACTTATACTCATGGAGGAAATTATCCGCCGTGAAAAAGAATAATGACAACTCCTCAGCCATCAGACTGTTAGGAGGACAAACATAAGTAACAAGTATACAGACATGAACACATGATCTTAGAATGATTAGAAATGATAAAACATTCTGCCTTCTTCAAACTTGAAAATAACATAATCTTTTCTGTGTTGTACGAATCCTTTATCTTTATCTGAATTCTAAATTTTATATTACAGGAAGTACAATAGCTCAATACGCGGGAACAAATTTGCACAAATATATCATGGATCGACCGGAATATAGAGAGGGAAATATGGAAGAGGCGTTAAAACAGGTAAGCAATTATAAACATACTTTATTTGTATATATTTTTAGTGAATGACTATAAATCCTGTCTGAATAGCACCTTCATAAATTCAGTATAGCTGATAATATTTGTAATAATGATAATGGTTTCTGTTCATAACATACACACCAACAGGGCATGTCCATAAGGGAACAAGTCAAGAGAAATAAAAGACAACAGGCAAGTTCACAAATGAACAGTCAGAAACTGGCAAGAAAATGAAAATACAGATCCACCCACACACATCTCAACAATCACAACCAGGAAACTGTGCCATGATGAAAATCAACTACTGACAGTTGCTGCGTCACATTAAAAAAATTCCCTCGAGTCTCCCTCAAAAGATTCTCCTGTAGGAATATCCTCAGGATTGCATCAGGTAGACTCGCATCAGAAACAGCCAGCTTGTCAGGATTGCCTCGAGTCCTACCTTATCTGCTATGAGAAAGCCTGTTTCTGGTTTTATGCTGATGAAAGTCTCCCCTGTAGTAGGCAAGGCATCCGGGTCTGCTATAGCAGACCTGAAAATTTAGAGGTTGAAGAATATGCTCTCTCACTAACAGTAGCTTGCGATTCTCAGATAATCAGCCCCACACGAAATTCGTATGGGTTTCTTCTGCACGAGCAATATCCTTTCCACCTCGGTGGCGCCACCCCGCAGTGTGATACCTTATGCCATCACGCTCTGGAAGAAGACAAAGTAGAACATGCGATAATGGATCTCCGGAATGCAACCTCTCTCAGGCCGGGTTGCACAAAAGTCGGTTAAATTTTAATCGTGATTATTTTCACGACAACCAATCAGAGAAGGCTATTTCGTAAAAAAGGCTTCTCTGATTGGTTCTCATAAAATTAATCACGATTAAAACTTAAACGACTTTTGTGCAACCGGTACTCAGATTCTTCAGCAGGAACAGCACTCTATTCAGTCTACAATACATCTTGGTCTCCCCATATAATATTTCTGTATGTTGTATTGTTTTATAATATTGTTATCTGTTTAGAAATGTATTAACTTGTTGATATTTTACAGGGTTTTCTAGATTTGGATGCAGCAATGCGCCAAGATGACTTGCTCAAGGATCTGATGGCAGGAAGTACCGCCATTTGTGTTCTCATCAAAAACAACACTCTTTATTGTGTAAGTTCTACTATGAATTCTTCTAGGAAACTTTAAAATGATCAACAAATATAAGCATTTGATCAAGGTTTTATTTGGCTCAACTCACACCTATGCGACTCAGGTCGAGAAGAGATGCGACTCTAGTCGAGATCATGTGTTTTCAAATGGTGACACTCAGACCATCGATTCTAGTCTCCGCGACGTCACCATTTGAAAACACATGCTCTCGACTAGAGTCGCATCTCTTCTCGACCTGAGTCGCGTAGGTGTGAGTTGAGCCTTAGTTTTCAAGACACATGTGAATGATCGTCTTCACACTCACCGATTTCTCGCCGACACGACACTCACAAAGTCATCCGATTGGCTAAGAGTCATCTGATGTTGAGGATTATTATTATCTCATGTGGGATGGCCGAGGAAGAGATGGGTACCGGAACAGGTTATTTAAAAAGACTTATCCTTGAAGTGATGATGATGATGATATGATATTATCTCATATTGAGAATTAGTCAATAGGCGGACAATCTGGGTTACGATACAAATACATTCTGCCAAAATATAAAATCTTTCAGAAAACTTCTGAATTATCAAACTTTCTTATTAAAGATTCATTGATTCTCAAGCAAACATGCTAATTATTTCTTCAAAAATTATTTCTTTAATATGTGAATATTTCCTATTTTGGTGTTAATAATGTGAATATTCCCTGTATGTTTGGTTTTGAAGCATCTAAATTTAAAAATCTACTTTGAGAAAATAATTAAGGAGTGAAAGTTTTGTGAAGTGAACAACAAGACTAACATATTTCGGACTATGTGTAACCTTATCTAAATTTTGGAGAGGAATAGCACAAGGTTAGTTTATTTTTTCCTTCCCTATCACTTTAATGATGCTCTTATTGTATGAATCAATAAAAAATTGGCTATCGCCAATCATCGACTATCGATTATATTGATTATCTATTATATCGATATTTCTTTTAATATCAACTTCAAATTCAAATTCAAATTTATTTATTCAAGTAAGTAAGTTACAATACATTCTGGTCTATACACGAATCCACAATAAATTACAGTACAACAGCTAACTATGCAACAAATTTCACATATTATGAAAAACTTATTAATTACAATGAAGATTGAATGCAGCATTAGAATATTGATAATATAGTATTGTAATGTAACTACATAAATCAGCGGTGTTTCAACAATGAATAAATGATAATTTCAATGAATAAATATACACCCCACTATAAATTATATATGTTGGGGTATAAGTAATTAGTTGCTTATTGCGTGTTATAATTACTATTTACAAACTTCATTCACTGATATGGGATTAAAGTTTTTATAATAAAATTAGTAAAAATTTATAATACAAACAAAATTATGAAATTAGTAGATAAATATTAATGTTCTATTAAGGATAATAATAAGAAAGGTTATTTTTAGAAAAATGAAAAACAGTAAAGAGAAGAATGAAGAATAAATAGTTTCAATATTTACAGTCTAACTAAATTTTCACAATTTTCCACTCCAATATCAACCAACCAGGAAAATAAACTTTTCTTGAACCTGTGTCTATTGAATTCTTCCTTAATGTAACTATTGTTTTCTATCGATTTCAGGCAAACGTGGGCGACTCGCGAGCAGTGGCGAGTGTTCGCGGCGAGACAGTGGCGCTATCCTACGACCACAAACCGAACAACGAGGACGAACTGCGTCGCATTACGGCGGCCGGCGGTTGGGTGGAGTACAACCGAGTCAAGGGCAACCTCGCCCTCTCCAGGGCACTCGGGGACTTTGTCTTCAAGAAGAACAAACAGAAAAGACCCGAGGAGCAGATTGTCTCAGGTAAAGTCATAGAGAAAAGATAGCATAAGAAGATATCTCATGGTTTATAGAATTACTTCAAAGTTTGGAAGTTTTTTATCACATTTTGGTGTTGTGTATCAAGTTGAGATGATACTGTATCATACTGTGTTGATACTGTATAATTTATGGTGATACCATAGAGAAAAGGTAGTATAAGAAGATATCCCATAGTATAGGACGTTCATGTACCAGATTTCAAGTCGATTTTTTTGTTAACTCAAGCTTATTACTGTCTATTATTAATTTGTAGAATTCATTCAAAGATTGGAAGTTTTGTATCACATTTTGGTGTTGTGTATCAAGTTGAGATGATACTGTATCATATTGTGTTATACTGTATCATTTATGGTGATACTGTATCATATTGTGTTGATACAGTATCATGTGTGGTGATATCATAGAGAAAATATAGCATAAGAAGATATCCCATGGTTTGTAGAATTAATTCAAAGTTTGGAAGTTTTGTATCACATTTTAGTGTTCTGTATCAAGTTGAGATGATACTGTATCATATTGTGTTGATACTGTATCATGTGATGTGATACCATAGAGAAAAGATAACATAAGAAGATATCCCATGGTTTGTAGAATTAATTCAAAGTTTGGAAGTTTTGTATCACATTTTAGTGTTCTGTATCAAGTTGAGATGATACTGTATCATATTGTGTTGATACAGTATCATGTGTGGTGATATCATAGAGAAAATATAGCATAAGAAGATATCCCATGGTTTATAGAATTAATTCAAAGTTTGGAAGTTTTGTATCACATTTTAGTGTTCTGTATCAAGTTGAGATGATACTGTATCATATTGTGTTGATACTGTATCATGTGTGGTGATACCATAGAGAAAAGATAACATAAGAAGATATCCCATGGTATAGGGTGTTCATGTTTTAAATGTCACTGTTAACTCAAGCCGATAGTCATAGGAGTTCTTCGTATCACGGCAAATAATATAGCAAAGAAAGATACCCCATGGTATACATGGTGTCTCACAAAAACTATAAATTCTACATACAATTTGCAACAAAAAATATCCAGTGAAATTTTCTTGTATCGACTTTAGTCTTCAAGATATATCTTTGAAAAACGTCAATAATATTGAAAATCTCTCAGTCAAAATCTTAAGGTGCAATTCCTCAAAGGCGTGTCGTTACAGCCGTCATGGCTAGAGCACATAACCTATAAATTCATTAGCTTCGATGACTCATTGTATTTTTATGTTGTATGAACGTTATCGTGAAAGTTGAGTTAGAAGTGTTAGCTACAATAATGTTTTTACATTTCATATCTAATGAATCATTAAATCATTTGTTCTTATGAACTTATAGAGGGTCGCCGCCAACCTGTCTCCCCGACTACTAGTCTCCTCGCTATTTTGATCACAGGCGTCAGTAAATCCCCTGGTAAAATATACCATTGCCGTCAACTAGTCTCCCCGACAGTAAATCCCCTACTAGAACGAAGGAGCCTAGTTGTCGGCAACAACTGAGCTCCTCACTCGCTCACGACAACTAAGCTCCCCGACAGTAAATCCCCTGCTGGATGAGGGGACTAGTTGTCGGGACCTTAGGCGACAACTAAGCTCCTCGGACGCTGACGACAACCAAGCTCCCCGTCAGTTAAGCTCCTCTCTCAGGAGCTCAGTTGACGCCGTCAGTAAATCCCCTCGAATGTGGTTTTGAAAGGAGCTTTACTGTTGGGGAGCTTAGTTGGCGCGGTCCCCTTATAGATCATGTGACAGCTCCAAACTCACCTCTCGAGACGCCGCTAAGGAATCGCACCTTGACCGTCATTACAAAGAACACTACATTTAAATAACTGATTAAATTGAAACATTACGGTACTGTATTAGGATTAGATGACCTTGTATTATTTGTTAGATGGGAGGGTCTCAGTTCGTCAAGTAGTCATTTCATCTAGTATCTACTTTGACTATTTCGTAAATCATCTGCAGTGAGATCCATTTCAGCATTATTTGTGTCTCAGTTCGGTAGCATTTATGTAAGTAATTAAAGTTCTTCGTGATTTATGAATTAGTTATTTCCTTATAATGAATGTCTCATGCTAATGTTGAATTAATGTTGCAGCACTGCCGGATGTGAAAATACACACACTGACACCAGACTGGGAGTTCGTAGTGATCGCCTGTGATGGCATCTGGGATGTCATGTGCAATGAGGTAATTACCTTTCATTCTTCCTCATTAATTCTCTCTCAATCCTTATTGAAATTCAACTTTATCGTTGAAAATGTTTCAAAAGTGATGACCAACAATTTCTTCTTCTGCTTTTACTTCTTGTTCATCTTCATCATCATCATCTTCAACAACTACTCCTCCCCCTGTCTCCTTCCTCTTCTTCTCCTCCTTCCGTCTTCTTCACTACTCCTTCTCCTCCTCTTGTCTTCTTCTTTCATCCTCATCCTACTAGTCTTCTTCCTCCTACTCTTCTTCTCCTATCCTCTCCCTCCTCCTACTACTACTAGTTTAGTTTCATTTTCGTCATATAGCTACAAAAATCAAGCAAAGCTTGAAAGTATATGACAGTACAGTACTAAAAAAGTAATCATAAAAGAGAAAAAAGAGAAGAAAATCATAACATACAAATGAGTTAAAAATATGGTTGCAAAAAATGCTTACTCGCGCCAACAGTTGAAGCTTTTCTCTAAACTGTACGGACATGCATCGATCGTAAGCTTAGCTTTTATTGTATTCTTAAACCTTTCTGAGCTCTCAATATATTTTATTTCAGTAGCAAGAGAGTTATAAGCTCTTAATCCGCTATAATGTGGCCCTTTCTCTAAGCTTGCTGTTCTGTGTTGCGGGTACTGAAGATGAACTATCTGGTTTCTAGTATTGTAACAGTGATGGATATGACTCTCTCTCTCTCTCTCTCTCTCTCTCTCTCTCTCTCAATATCTTCTCGTTTTTCTTTTCCATAGTTGCAATTTCGAAGAATTACAATGCATGAACTGTTAGAATTCTAAGTCTTCTGAAAGATTTTTTACAGGATTCATAAGGCTTCAAGTTGTCGACAATTCTGAGGGATTTTTTTGTTTTTTAAAGACAGAATTGAGATTATTTTTTCCACTCCCCAAAACATTATGCTGTATTAAATTATGGACATTAAATAACCATGGAAGACATTCAATAGTGTTTTTGTTCCAACTACATTCTTCAGCACTTTCATTGAGAAGCAGACACTTGAGAGTTTGTTCGGAATGTGATCCACTTGATCATTCCACTTGAGACAGTTTCTGATTGTGACTTCCAAAAAGCAAACTTCATCCTAAACAATCTCATCCATCTTTTGGAAAAGACTTGGACTACTACAACACTTCTTCTTCTTCTTATTCTTCTCCTTTTCCTCCTTCTTCTTCTTCTTCTTCTTCTTCTTTCTTCTTCTTCTTCTTCTTCTTCTTCTTCTTCTTCTTCTTCTTCTTCTTCTTCTTCTTCTTCTTCTGCTCCTTCTTCTCCTCCATCTCCACCTCCTCCTCCTCCTCCTCCTCCTCCTCCTCCTCCTCTCCTCCTCCTCCTCCTCCTCCTCCTCTCCTCCTCCTCCTCCTTCTACTATTCATCATTCTCTGATTACCAACTAATGTTTGTGTTATGTTTTGTAGGAAGTGACCCAGTTTGTGCGCATGCGCATAGCGCACGGCATGGAGCCGGAGGACATCTGCGAGGAGCTGATGACGCGGTGCCTGGCGCCCGACGGCCAGATGGGCGGACTCGGCTGTGACAACATGACCGTGGTCATTGTGTGTCTCCTGCATGGCCAGCCCTACGCCAAACTGGCCACCAAGTGTCAGCTCAAGCCGCCAAACACTTCAGGGCCCAACTTGCTTGATCCCAACTTGCTTGATCCTAACAGATTTCCTGATCTGTAATCCAAGTGACCCAAACTTGTTGATAGGTTGGTGACAATTGACCCAAATTAATGTGTAACAAGTGACCCAAATTAATATGTTTCTGATTTTTAATAGGTTGATTTCAACCTACAATATTTATTGTCATCTCTCGAAAAAGGATCAGTCATGAAACACAAGTCTGTTTGTGAATCAATTTTTTTGTAATAGGTTGATTTCAATCTACAATATTGATTGTCATTTCTCGAAAAAGGATCAGTCATGAACACAAGTCTGTTTGTGAATCAAATTGTTTGTAATAGGTTGATTTCAATCAACAATATTGATGGTCATTTCTTGAAAAAGGATCAGTCATGAAACACAAGTCTGTTTGTGAATCAAATTGTTTGTAATAGGTTGATTTCAATCTACAATATTGATTGTCATTTCACGAAAAAGGATCAATCATGAAACACAAATCTGTTTGTGACTGAAATTGTTTGTAATGGGTTGATTTCAATCTACAATATTGATTGTCATTTCTCGAAAAAGGATCAGTCATGAAACACAAGTCTGTTTGTGACTCAAATTGTTTGTAATAGGTTGATTTCAATCTACAATATTGATTGTCATTTCACGAAAAAGGATCAGTCATGAAACACAAGTCTGTTTGTGAATCAAATTGTTTGTAATAGGTTGATTTCAATCTACAATATTTATTGTCATTTCTCGAAAAAGGATCAGTCATGAAATACAAGTCTGTTTTTGAATCAAATTGTTTGTAATAGGTTGATTTCAATCTACAATATTGATGGTCATTTCTCGAAAAAGGATCAGTCATGAAACACAAGTCTGTTTGTAACACAAATTGTTTGTAATTTGTTAATTTCAATCTATAATATTGATTGTCATTTCTCGAAGAAGGATCAGTCATGAAACACAAGTCTGCTTGTGACTCAAATTGTTAAGTTTCCAAAATTTTAATCAGTTGGTTTCAACTTACAAGTGACCCAAATTTTTTTATCTACGAGTGACCCTAATTAATGTGGTCTTTCGTAAATCCACACTTATCAAACTCAAGCCCGTTTTTGTTACCTAAATTAATGTGTAACTTGATTTAAAATAAGTTGGTTTACACCTTTGAGAGATCCAAATTAAATTGATTTAAAAATTGAAGAGGTTATAGAATATTGAATTCTACATAAAAATCCTCTTTGTAAATATTGCAGCTGGCTGTTTTCTCATTGTATGCATTTATTTAATAGAAATTGTGTATTCAATGTGGCGCGATTAAATTATTTTATAATTAACTGAAATTATCGATTGAGCTGTTATCAGAAATCACTTCCCGATTTGTAATGTTGTTCAACTTTTTTTCTTTGAAAAATCCTGTATTTTAATTGTTAAATTGTTCTATTAGTATTCATTACTAGAAACTGTTCAGTAGCTCAAACTTTGGACATTGTTCAAAGCAATCTATCATCAGTTATCCATCTTGAGTATAATGGAAATTGTTATATTCTTCTATCATGCTGACTGTAAATATTGGTAGATACAAAATAATATTTGTAAGATCTGTAGATTTGTTAAGATTTTGCTTTTGATAGAAATTGATGTTGCTTGTTTTTCAGTCAAACTCTAAAAAAGTTGAAAGAATAAGACTTTGATATTGTCAATATCACTTTATCAATATCAAAGTCTTATTCTTTCAATTATGGAAAAATATCACAACATCTCATACCATACAATCAAATCTAAAAAAGTTATTTATCCTTGTAAAAATAATATAATTCACAGAAATATCATTGTTCTTGTTTTGAATCGAGAAATTCAAATAAATTCATAGATTATTTTGAAGAGACTCTGAATAGATAGAGTACTCTGATATTCTGAAAAGACTTGTAAAATATATGTTCTAATTTGAATACCTTCTATAATAATAGAATCTCTTATATTTATTTGTAAATGTTATATTTACAAAATCCCAATTTTTTGGACATGATTTGTTTCATCTGCTACAATTAATATAATTGTAATTTGTTTTAAATTTATTGTAAATTATGTGTAACTTGATGCCATACTACTTATTACATAAAGTATTATTAAATCATTGCCATTAACCTAATTTTATTAGAGTTGTATACTTTAAATCAAATATTTTCAAAACTTTAATCAAGATGTGATTAATTTTCAGCTATCAACGTAAATAATTTAAATTTTAATGATTGATAATTTGCTAAGTGTTAAGTAGTGTTAAGTCGGTGTATAGATTAGAGCAACGTTCTTTTTTGAGTCTGATAAAATTGAATAATGTTATCCCTTAATGCGTAATTATTGATGTTTATTACAGCCGGTTCTGTAATTCGGTGTTATAGCATAACTTAGATTATAGAATTGTTAAATTCTAGATTTATTTTGCCATTTCCAACGAAATTCTGTACAATCAAGTCTACTCATTGAGATTTTGTTTAATTAATGAGTAAACGCATTTTGTCATTATTTTCTAACTAAACAATGAGTAACGTTCATCGATTTCATTATTATTTGTCTTTAGATTAAATTGAACCAGCTGGCCTGGGAAAACTTGAAATAAATGTTAAACAGGTTTCAGTTATAAGAGGTATGAAACACTCTTTCCACAAAATCGATCAAATTGTAGAATATGATAAAATGTAGAAAAGACGTCTTTGTGATATTAAATTTATATTTGTGTCTCAATTCCGTGTTTCTTTCTGGATTGTTCGTTCCTCAATTCCTGGCATGGATTTTCATCTTGAGACTTTGAAGCTCACTATTATCATAGAGAAACAATAGCGTAAGTAGATATCCCATGGTATAGGGAGTTTATGTCGCAACTATTACTGTTATCTCAAATCGATAGTCCACGTAGTTCTTTCTCTTGAAGCTGTGTGACACTGGTAGTCTCTCATATTGTGCCGTTCAAATACTCTCACCCCAATAAAACAGTACAAATCGACAATAATCGACAGTAATCGGCTTGAGATAACAGTAAAAGTTGCGACATAAACTCATTAGACCATGGGATATCTACTTACGCTATTGTTTCTCTATGCTATTATCGACTTATCTGCAATATTAAACTAGAATCTAGTCAAGGTAGATAGATGTGAATCAAGGGACTAGACTCACCTCTAGCAACTACCAACTAGTCACTTCTGAACAACTAAATTACGACATAGCAGTCAGGTATTTATAAATAAAACTAAAAGCTTCTACTCACATTAGTGGAGCGCTTTCGGACACTAGGCCCTTCATCAACACTGGTTGACACTTCCGTTGTGGCATACATAGTTAGTGTAGTTAGTCTACATTGATGAGTACCAACTAGTCATTAGTTCTAGGGCCTGTTTCATAAAAATTTAGAAGTCCTGTAATACAGGAACAGCTGATTTTATCGGCTATATTGAGCATGTAATTGGAATGGTCATTCTCCTGTATTACAGGACTTGTAACTTTTATGAAACAGGCCCCTGTTTGTACAGTAACTGTAGTTCTAGATATTATACAGATAAAATTATACAGCTGACTCGAATCGTATAAGGTCGAGTTCCAGAATCTCGAAAATTACTAAGGTCCGGTTGCACTGAATACTGTTAAATTTTAATCATCATTAAATGATACAAAAAACAATCAGGGAAGGCTTTTTGAAAATGAAGCTTCTCTGATTTGTTCTCGTGGCTATTAATCACGATTGAAATTTAACAGGCTCTTGTGCAACTGGAGCTTTAAGTTGGCAATAATTACTTTTTGTGTCACTTCCACTTTATTCATTTTATAATAATAATATTTTCAGAAATAAGTAGGCTAATTCTGACTAAGAAGTATGGATTGGTTCGAGGTTGAGAGGTAGAGAGAACTTGAATGTCCTAAATCTGCCCAATTAATTAATATTTTTTCATTTCATTAATGTACCGTTTTATTCATAATCATCATATTATTAATGAACCAGAAATTTGAAATGCGTGACATACACATCACCTTTTAGACTTCATTACATTTAAAATTTGAAAGATGAGGAATAGTACAGACGATGTAGGCCCAAGTATGAAATTCTGTATTCTAGGAACATTGGTGCAAGCTAAGCTTGGTTTTCCTCTTTCTGTCTACTATTATAGATTACTCTATTGTAATAATTCTATTGATAGATGAATGATTGATTGAGTGACTTCAATAAAATACTTACATGAAACGCTTAGGAAACAGGAAAAGAGGATATCAATAAAATTACAACACAAAACAAGTGCACACTGGTAGGCTACATTAAAGCAAACAAGTATCTGACATAAATAAATATTTATATATTTATACATTTCCAAATTAATTTATTAATGAGAAAACAAGACAAGAGTATATATAATAATGCAACAAAACCTCAAATCTCGAAGAGAGAAGAGATCATCAGATCTGTAAGAATTTATGGTTCCAGTTAAGAAGAATGGAGATTGTAGAATAGTTAATGCATATAGATAGTACACACATTTTATCTTCAAAGTCGGCCATTTTTTTCTAAATTTCATGTTAGATTAGGTGTTGGAATCAATATGTTAATAATGTTTGTTACAGTGCAACAAACTTATAACAACTAGAATTTTGATGGTTAAATTTCAAAATTGTCTGTTTTTTCAAATTCAAAATTGGCGTCTGGGTGAGTGTCAGTCCGTGGCACTTTTATTGCTGTTTTGGTGATTTTTGGAGTCGCCCTATAGATTTTTGGGTCCCCCAGACGCCGAAATGGCGGGTAGCTGGTTCTCAATTAGCGCAGTTTTGAAAATCCATTCAGAGTGTTTTTGAAGCTGAAGAATTTTTGACTGGGTCAGCAGTTTTGAGGATGCTGGTTAAACGTTGCTGACTCGTAGCTTCCTGTAAAATATGAAATATGAATTAAAATATATTTGAGTTTTATGATAGATTAAAAGAGTTCTCAACTTAGTTGTAATTAAATTTTCTCCAGCTTTTGATAGGTACTTGAAACAACAGTTTGCCTCAAAATACAATGCCAAATTGTAAGCACGATATGGAACGGCGGGAGGAGTCTCCACCAAAATATGTAAGCACGATGTGCTTACACCAAATATGTAAGGGGAAAAAACTATGATAACAAAAAAAGAACAGAATAACTAGAACTTTAATGAGTCTTTAACATATATACATTTGAACAAAACAAGATTAATTTGATTATAAAACAATATTTGATATGAATTAATGGGGAAAACACTCGCTTGCTGCTAATGAGGATTCAGTGTTTGTGGCTATGAAAATTTAAGAACAAATGATTCAGTAGTCACCTACCTTTTTGAAATAGCTTCCCACTTTGGCATCCACTGGTATTTCGCGACTTTAGTATTTAAAAAAAAAAGAACAAATATTAACTGAACCAATGAATAGGCTCAGAACCCGTCTCCCTTAACAATACAATTATTTTTATACTGCCCGATCTGTGACAGAATAATTGAACTATTAAACGAACCGAAATCTAGCCTTTTTCACTGGATCAGTCGGACTTTCAGTCCTATCGAACGAGCTCACACACTGACCAAAAGTAAAATTTTGGGTATTAAATATAACTCAGTCAATGCCAAACATGAAAGCCATTTCAAGTACATATTTTTATCTGTTGCACAAGCGGCACGTTTGTTATTAAAAACAAAAGAGAAGCTACATTAATTTTGACAACAAATGAAATAAACAATCTTTCTGTCGATGACAAAGATTGTTCAAAGACAAAAACACTGTTCATTAAACTTTTCTAATTTAAAACTCTAAAATCCTGATCAATATGAGATAAATATATGATTCATATATATGTCCCATATGACCAGGAGACAAAATGTATAGCTTATATCAAAATCGTTCTGATTATTCCAGTAAAACTGCGGTCACAACATGTTCCTCAATGATATAGGTAGAACGAAAATGTATCTTTTCCTACAGTTACGTTGAAAAGTGGTCATTGCTGCACTGATTACAGAACGCAAAGAATCACTTTTCCGCTCTAGTGCGGGAAAAATCTTTTCTGCACTCCAGATTTGCAACATGGCAACGCAAAATACTTAGTAGGTTATATGGAGCAACAGTGCAGCAAAATCAAAATGAAGTTGGTAACAGTGACTGCTGTGGCTGCTATAGTGAGCAGAGGTGCAACGAAGCACAACGCGCTAATTATTATTCATTATATATTATAACCAAGGACAACGAGGACTTTAGGATTTTAGGATTAAGGTTTTTATCAATAATAAAACTACACAGAAAAACATTTGATGGATTTCAGGCAATTTTACCCATAATTACCCACTTTTCATATTCAATGGTAACTGTAGGAAAAACTTAATGTGAAATACGTGCGCAAAGTTCCTCTGCTGCACTCAACAAACCATTCCGCCCTCGCCTACGGCTCGGGCGTAAACGTTTCTTTCGGTGCAGCAAACTGTCACTTTGCGCACTAGTTGCACAAATAACTATTTCATCCTCATATTTATATTACAGTGAGGTCCACTTTATAATGGCAGTACCGTATTTGATTAATTTTAGTGTTGACTATCAATCAATAAAGCAGATAGCACTACCCTTTCCCACCTCTGCAACGTTTCCAGATTGTTTTTTCAAAAATGTAGAAATATAATTAATTGAAAGAATAAGATGTTGATGTTGTCAATACGGTACCACTATATTTTTGTTCAAAAATTAATTTACCTGGTTCTGTAATGTGAATTAATTTTTGAACAAATATAGTGTGGTACCGTATTGACAACATCAACGTATTATTCTTTCAATTATGGATAAATACCACAATATCTCATACCATACAATCGAATTATATAATTAACAGGCATTTTAATCTCAATTATGAAAATTTACGAATTAATAATTGAAAAATATATTTTCCCTACAGTTACCTTGAAAAGTGGCCATTGCTGCACTGATTACAGAACGCAAAGAATCACTTTTCCGCTCTAGTGCGGGAAAATTTTTTTCTGCACCCCAGATTTGCAACGCAAAATAGTTAGTAGGTTATATGGAGCACCAGTGCAGCAAAATCAAAATGAAGTTGGTAACAGTGACTGTGGTATAATAATAACGATGGACAACGAGGACAACAGTGGATGACAGCGACATGAGTGACAGCCGCCTTCATTCATTTACTACTACATTATTCAATTTTAAATAAATTAGGTTTTTATTAATAACAGCATCACACACACACAAACATTTGATGGATTTCAGGGAATTTTACCCATAATTACCCACTTTTCTTATTCAATGGTAACTGTAGGAAAAATTTAATGTGAAATACGTGCGCAAAGTTCCTCTGCTGCACTCAAGAAACCATTCCGCCCTCGGCGGAATGGCGCCACGGCTCGGGCGTAAACGTTTCTTTCAGTGCAGCATACTGTCACTTTGAGCACTAGTTGCACAAATAACTATTTTCAACAACTAAAATATAATATATTATTTTGAAGGAGAATGAACAGTTGATATATTACCTCAGATTCATTCTTTAATCATTCATTTATACAATAAGTACATTATCAAAATGAAAGGGAGAGGAAAAATAAGGTAACCTTGTGCTATTCCTCTCCCAAATTTAGATAACACATATAGTCCGAAATAGGTTAAGTCTTGTAGTTCTTCAATTCACCAAATTTTCAGTCCTCAAGTACTTCCACAAAGTAGATTCTCTATAAAAAGGGAGTGGCAAGGCGGGGAATCGGCAACGCTGTTCTCTTATCTTTATCCAATGCCATTAGAACGTGGACCTCACTATAATATCCTATTAAATAAAAAGACTAAGAAATTGTCAAAAACCACAGATTTTATGTTTTTCAGAGTTTGAGAATGGTGTAACAACCGAAACCGGTTTATTCAACTTTCAATAAAATCTATGGTTTTTGACAATTTTTTAGTCTTTTTATTTAATAGGATATATATAGTGAGGTCCATGTTCCAATGGCACCTTTCTACTGGTGATATTTTTCAAAGTTTTTCGATTTGTATACCATGAAGCTATCAAAATGAAAAAGGTTTCTCAGGAAAACATTTTTCTCCGATCATTACTTTTTGAGATTTAAGCGCCTGAAGTTTAAATTTTTGGGACAGAACATGTCAAGTTCGGTAAGAGATAAATCCATGAGATTTAGAGGATAGATTCTTAATGTTATGTTGATTTAATAAAACAAAAAGTTTCTGAAAATATAGATTTTCTAGAAAGTTATTCAATTACACAAAAATAACTCAACTAAAAGTAATTTTTAGTAAATTGAATAACTTTCTCAGAAATTGATATTTTCAGGAAATTTTTGTTTTATTTGATTAAAATTACCATGAAGAATTCATCTTCTGAATCTCATGGATTTATCTCTTAACGAATTTGAAATGTTCTGTCCCAAAAATTTAATCTTTAGGCGCTCATATTTCGAAAAGTAATGATTAGAAAAAAATGTTTTCCATTTTCATATGTTGATGATATACATATCGAAAAACTTTGAAAAAAATCACCAGTAGAAAGTTTATTTTTAGCCTTTGCACAGCCTTAACCACATAAAGAGATTGACTATGGTGTAACAACCGAAACCTGTCTTTCTAAATTTCAATAAAATCTGTGGTTTTTGACAATTTATTAGTCTTTTTATTTTAATATGAATACCACAATATCAACTTTTCAACTATACTTACTATTACTATATCCTGTTAGGATGGTTTTATAGATGATGACAAAAATCAGAAAATCTAAAACGAAACCAAAACCATCACTCACTTGCGAATGATTTATTCTTCTTCCTCCTCCTCTTCCTCTTCTTCCTCCTCCTCTTCTTCTTCCTCCTCCTCTTCCTCGGCCTCCTCCTCCTCTTCCTCTTCGGCTTCGAAGACTGGTTCCTCTACTTCGTCATCCTTCTTCACTTCCTCTTCCTCGGGGCTCTCTGGGTCGTCCTTCTTCTTGCCTGGCCTCTCTCCGAACCATTTTGGCAGTTTAGCTACAAATTAAAAACAATTCATTTAAATAAATGGATATAATATATTTTATCATATAGAATTGCCTGTAGGTAACTCTTTATTGTTCTTCACCATGAGCATGGAAAATAGACTATAAAGTGTAGACTACAAAGCGAAGAGGAAGAGGGTGTAATAGGTACTCTTCGTAGTCATAGACTATACAAAAATAGACTACTGTACTACAAAAATTGACTTCAAAGAGTATAGTAACCTCTTTCCTAGCGGTATTCTATGTAATAAAGCTTTCAAGTAGCACTTTTACAAATAGATAAGGAATACAATCATATTATATAATTGCATGTAAATAAATAATTCATGAGAGAAAGATCCAAGATTAAACTATCGTATACCTACTGTAGCTATAATTATGTTTCCTTCATTAACTTAATTATTATTTAATTACTGTATAGGAATAATATGATAACAACTCTTGATTGACAAATTTGTCATATAAAAGCAAATCAATCTTCCGAGTTTAAATTATCAATTATCTTTTTTTGAAAAAAATTTGGTACTGAATCTTCAAGTAGGCTTCACTTGAGAAGCAATATACTTAAGGAACAATATACTTGAGGAACAATATACTTGAGAAACAATATACCGTACTTGAGGAACAATATACTTGAGAAACAATATACTTGAGAAGCAATATACTTGAGAAACAATATACTTGAGAAACAATATTTCCATAGATCATAATATTGAAAAGCTGTAGGTATTTCATTTTTGAAATAGTTTGAATAACAATGGATAAATTGAAACATTTCATTAAGTGATTCCAATCATCATAAGGATATCTGCAGATCAGCGTAGAAATTATAATTTTTCAATACCGTATTTAAAATACAGACATAAAAGTGTTTCTCAATAACAATTTATTAAAAACAGTTTCTCGATCAATTATAAATTATGGAATCCTGGCCTGGGGTGGAGCATCCTCGTTCACTTTGAAAGCTGTCGGAATTGCACAGCGAGCAATCATAAAGACTTGCTTGAACCAGGATAGTCGCTATCCGACAGAACTAGCATATCAAGAATTTCAGGTCCTTGATGTGCGACAGCTATACATAAAATCACTTTTAATTTTCATCCGAGGTAATAAAAATGCAATATTTAGTCCACTTATCCATCCCTATCAAACACGAAATATGAATATATTTGGAATTCTACAACCCAGATTAGTTAGCAATTGCAATAGATTTAATAGTCATTACATATGTCACATTCTTTATAGAAATATACCCGCCTACATAAAGCAAATAGAACCCCTTAGCCTTAACATATACAAACGATTTTTAAATACGTGGTTATTTGAAACCGGCAGGGATGTCGCTGATCAGCTCATCTACTCCTCTTACCGATTTTGTTACTATGTATATATTTTTCATGTATTCATCATCATATATATGAATTAGATAAAAATCTTATCTATCATCATCATATATATGAAAGTATATATATCATCAATATATTGCTCATAATTTATCATTGTTCAAGTTCTAAATTTTATTTTGTGTGCCATGTTAAAGCTATATACCATGATAGTTATATTGTACTACTTCAATTCAAAACATATACTTTCTCCACTACATTTAACCAACTTTTATTTTTCAAATTATACTGTATTGTAAATATTTATAATTTTCTTTTTAGTATCAATTTTTTTTTAATTAGAACTCTTTCCCCAAACACAGACTTGTCTATGTGGGGAAAATTCACAAGTATTTATATTATTTATACATGTGTACTGTATTTGTAATGATTTCTGTGAATAAACTCAATTTGAATTTGAATTTGAACAAATAGAACACTTTTTATGTCTCTTCATCAATAGAATTCAGTAAAAATATTATCGTGAGGTGGATTCAATTTTATTCAAAATACAGACATGAAAGTGTCTTTTAATAACAAATAGTAGGTACCTACATACTTTATGTTTTTTATCAATATAATAATCAATTGAAAACATTTCCAAGAGGCTTATTCAGTGTGTATGCATTATTATTGGAAACAGTTTATTACATTTCGATGACTAGAAAATGAATACTAAATCACCTTGAATGATTTCCTCATACCTGTAGATTAAAACCATATCTCCATTGATAAAACGGTGCTAATATGATGTTAAAATCTGAAAATATTCTTCAAACATAACAAAAAAAGTAAGTATGAGCTGGTTCAATAAATCTGAATGATCTGAATTCATTCTATCAAGCTTATATGGGCATGTTTACATTATTGTACCAATAATTACTAATCAAGGAAAATCATTTTTTGCATTAAAAATAAAAATCCATACAGAAATCAGAGGAATTCACAATCAATTCATATTTCTGCTCTGCAAACAAATGATTCACAATTTCCCAAGGTAAATTTGAAAATAATTAATAATATAGCATATACTATTCATTTATCCATTCATTATTGATATTTCAGCTCGAATGGAAAAAATTGTTTTATCTCAGCTTTTCATTAATTTATCATTGTTCAAGTAAGTAGACTTGAATACATTAAAATGTATCTCACCTATGTAAGCTAAGTTGGTTATAGAATGATGGATCTGTGATAAAAATGAATTTTGTATCAAGAGTTTGAATCCAACATGAAGAAATTAGTGAAATCATTTCAAAACAAGGAGTACTGTAGTAAGTCTACATTTACATACTCTGTGCCGGTTGCACAACAGCCGGTTAAATTTTAACCGTGATCAATTCCATAAGAACCAATCAGACAAGCCGTCTTTAAAAAAACGCCTTCTCTGATTGGTTCTCGTGAAATTAATTGCGGTTAAAATTTAACCGGCTGCTGTGCAACCGAGCCTCTGACTAACAAATATTTATAGTGAGTTCCACGTTATAATGGCAGTGTTTGATTAGCAATTGTATTGCTATCCTTGTCCTTATCCTTTAACAAAGCGGATAGCGTTATCTCTTTCTCGCTTTGCTCTGTATAGCCAGATCGTTTTTTAACAATTTAGAAATATAATTAACAAAATATTTTATCCTGATTATGAAAATTCATTATTAAATCATTGAAAAATATAATTTCTTGATTGATAAAATATAATTGATTATTTTAAACGAGAATGAACAGCTATATATTACACCAATAAACCTGTATCAGGTATCCTCCATAGAATGCATTGACAAGACAGAGGATCGCCAACGCTGTTCTCCTATCTTTGGTAGAGAGTTAGTGGGGAGGATATTTTTAATATTCTTTCCGAAGAATGGACATTGATATGTCCAAAGCTCCGCCAATTTATGTAGATGCATAACAATATGATTATTATCTATAGTTATTATATTACAAATTGCTTTTTAATATCATATACAGTTCAATAATTATTTTCTTAGTCTATATTATGTAAATTCATCTATAATTTTGCTGTATTGTAAGCTATTGTATATAAGTGTATAAGCCAGTATATATTGTAATCTACATAAATAAAGTACTCAATCAATCAATCAATCAATCTTTCTCCACTGCTATTATAACGTGGACATCACTGTAGATGAGGTTGTCGCTTGTATTAGACATAAGTCTGAGTGGGCATTTTAGACATTTTTGGCATGCTTTAACCATGAGTGAATGATTAAACAAATATGATTGATGTATGAAATATTGATTGGCAAATCAAATATTGATGAAACCCAATGATTGTAATGGCCGGATGTCAAGAGGCGATTGGAGTTCACTATCCAAAGCAAGGGAATCGCTCACCTTTGGGACGGTTTCCAAACTGGTCTGTTCTTTCGTTCCAGACCTTCTCCATGGTTTCTTTCGTCTGCTCAATGTATCCCTGGCATCGTCAGAGAAAACACAACAGAAAAATAAAACAAGCGTTCAAACAAGCTAGAGAAAAGTATCGCTGGAAAAGATGACACTTCTCAGCCTCTAGGTTGATGGTACTATATGGAAGCTGGGTCATGACAAGACAAACACAAGATGAAAAGTTTTTACAAGAAAAGTTTGTGGATATTTGAAAGTTTTTACAATATGAGTCAGTGAAGAGTTGGAAGTTTTTACAAGAATAAAGTAGGAAGATTTTACAAAAAGAGTTAGTGAAAAGTTGGAAGCTGATCATGACAAAACAGTGTGGTTAGTATGAAGACGGGGTCACACGGGATGAGATTATGGTGTATGGTGCAGGAAAATCATGGAAAAATGGCGAAAAATTCAATGGTACACAATGCATATATCACAAACACAAATGCAGATGGAACACAACACAACTGACGACTGACTGTACAATTTGTGATGGTGATGAGAGTGAAAAATAGATAGGGAAATTGATTGGTAGAATTGAGAAAGAATTTCTTTATTAGTTTTTTGTCTTTATTCCAGTCAAATTCTCCATTTTTAATAATAATAATAATAAGCAATTCTATGTGCAATAGAACAGCTTAATTTTATGTGATGAATTATAATGTTTTAGGTAGAATAATTAAGTTACTGTGATTGAAAATACGGATTTTTGTTATTTTATGATAAAGAAGTAGAAATGTTTTATCACAAATGTATGTGAATGATTTTTTGTTACTGTACCTAATGAAACTGAAATTAATATCCTGTTTTCAAAGTTATATTTTTAAGAAGGTTTTATCCGGATATTAATAGGCAATGAGTGATGAAAATTATTGCTCTCTTTGTGTTGGATGTATTATTCACTGTATTTTAATTAATGTTTATGAATATAATAAATGCTTTTTGTTAGAGTGATTTTGAAATTCAGAATGTATCTCATAGACAGTACAATTGACAAACGATACAGTGATAAGCTTTCAATGTTATATGGAAAATATTCAGCAAATAATATAATATGAGTCTGTTATTATGATAATAATGAGCAGGGTGCTGTATATTCAACATTGAATGTTTTCCATGTGAAATACAGTTATATATGATGGTTGAGAATTGTTGAACTCAGAAAACAAGATATAGAAAACATAGCAATTGAAATAATACATATAATAAATATTTTAAATTTTTATTGGATATACCCTCAGGTGTATATACTAACATTGTTAACATTATTGCAGTAAAAATTGTGTATACAATATACATTGCTGTTCATGTGTTTACACTAACTTTTTCTCAATTCCCTATTGTTCAGGAGGATAACTTCTGAGGAAGGAGTTGGGTAACAGCATATATAGGACAAAATAATCAATCACAGTTTCAGTTTTTGCACTGTATCACCAAGTATAGTTGATTACATAAACATCAATCAATATTATTATGACCTCTGATAAATTACCAAAATCATATATAAGATAGGAGACTAATATTGATTGTTGTTTTTGCAACCGACTATTAACATTAATAACAGTTTGATTATGTATTTGGAGAGCTGAAACCATTAAGGAATCTACAGATGGAAATTACTGAGATATTGCAATTATTCAAATGCTAATGAATTAATTATTATTGAAAGAAAATCCAAATTAAATGCTGATTCACCCCGAAGACCTCTGCTACTGCAAATATTGACAACAGAGTAAACAGCTAGATGGAAATTCGGTGAGCGCTATTATTCAAAAATTATTTGTCAGCCCCATTAAGGAATCTTCCAGTTCAACATAATCTTGAGAGAAAAATTGAAATTTATTGCTTACGGTATATCAATGAATCAAAGAAAAATTTGAATAAAACAGATCCTTGAAGTGACGATTTTTATTGGTACCGCAATGCAAATTAATTTCCAATCTAGTCTATATGGAATAGTAGCTATTAAAAATTATGAATTAAGTAGAACAGAATATAATTTTTGAAATAAGAAACATAGACATTCTATAATGAGTATTATTAATTTGCAGTTACTATAATAATTCATATTATAAGGTATCGATAATTGATTTAAAACATTTTTTCTTCCATAACTGATCATAATTTCTGAATTCACAAATTTGTCTCTTAAAAGAAATTTTGGTTCTTGACCAGATCTTCTATAACTCAACTCTCCAGAACCTGATTCAGTTTCCTATCACGAAAGATTTCAGCTCTACAAATTCATCAATACTGTTATTGCTATATCAAGTGATAGAATACATGCACAATTTGGGAAACCCATACATTTTATATCTCTGTCTCAGTAGAGATCAAAATGCAAGGAATACATACAAGGAGATATCACATCAATCAATGAGCAATACATCACTCAAGGGGAAATACCACAGCTCCAATGTACAGCTCTAAAGCCCTACTTTCCAATGAATTTTCGTTCTGTTAGAATAGCATTGGTTCTTATGAGGGCGTTCACATAAAGCAATCTGCATATGTGTGAAAACTCCTATAAGAAATAATGGTGTTCTTTTTCAGGCTGAGTGGGAATTCATTGGAAAGCGCGCTTAAAGGTGCGTACAGATTTGAGCGCCACCAACACGCGTATTTCACTTCTCATCAGCTGCTGCTAAGCTTTTATTATATCTATATTTGTACAGAAACAGTACGATACAGATATAAAAAGTATAGCATCAGCTGATAAAAATTAAAATGCGCGTGTTCGTGGCACATAAGTCTGCACGCAGCACCTTAACACAAAACTAGATCGCTAATCGATAATTATTTTCATAACCAGGATGATTATTCTAAACTAGCTGGGGTTGAAAACGCTTGGCAGGGGTTCCAAAACACTTTGCAGGGTTTCCAAAAAACACTCAGTGCTCTAGTGTCCAGTAGCGGAGCGCATGTTTTGTTATTTCGTTTTTTTTGAAAACGAAAATTTTCGTTGATCTTGTGACTCACCCTTGCTACGATTTGAAAACTGATCGTTTCTGCTCTTCCATATTTTCTCATTGGTTTCTGATGTTAATGTGTCCCAGCCCTGGAGTTGGTAGATTAAACAAAATCCAGTAAATATCGCAAGAATGTGATAAATATAGAACGAGGCCAGAATATGTAGGGTAAGCTGTTCTAAACAGAACACTTTTTTGGAAATTGTGAAAAATATCGTTCCTACATTAAAAACATATTAAAATCCAGTAAATATCACAAAAAATGAGAGAATTGTAGAACGAAACCAGAATAAGTAGTGTACGTTTTTTTGGGCTGTTCTAGAGAGAACTTTAAAATTAGGACTGTCTTTAAAATTTAAAAAACTTTAAAATTTAAAAATAAGGACAGTCTTTCTTTGAAAATTGTGGAAAATAAAATTCCTACGTTTGAAAATATATTGAATCCAGTAAATATAGCAAAAAATGAGACAAATATACAACGAAGCCATAATATATGATGTGAGATTTTTGGAGCTTCTCTCAAGAGAACACTTATTCGGAAATTGTTGAAAATATTGGTTCTAAGTTTAAAAATATTTTAGGTGAGACGGTGTTTTCTGTTGGAGCTCTGAATCACCTCAATTAAATAAGACGTATTTGATAAGAAAATACCAAAAAAATGATAAGAAATAATCGGTTTATTTTGGGCTGTTCCAAAGAGCAGCTCTTTGTTGAAATTATGTGGAATATTATTCTCACGTTTTGAATTAATATTTTTTTATCAAATAATGTGCTTCTTGTTCGATATATAGAACCCACACACACTCTTACACTCCAGAAAGTTGGAGAAAAAATGAAAAAAAAATCACAATACCCAAATTGATGTAGAGTAAGATTTTGTTGGGTTGTTTTAAAAAGAACACTTCTCTCGTTTTGTGAATTTTTATACCAATTTATCAAATTGACGGCTAATTAATTCAATTTATATAATTAGACGGCCCAAATTATATATTCAGGTGGTGGAACCTTACCGCAAGGGACTCCCCACCAACAAAAGCCATACGAATTTACTTTTTTACCAATTTATCGTTTCCTCCCAACAAAACTGATAATCGCTTTTTAAACTGATATTTGTGAATTTCTCTTTTAAATTTGTGTCTGAATGTTTTCATGCTGTTCCAACTTTACTCAAATAATACAAACCAAAATGAAAACAGCACTCATTTACCACGAGGGAGCTACTGATAAAAATAAATTACTCCTGACATTCCTTACAAATGTTTTCCAAAATATAATGCAGGATAGTACAATAAGAATAACCACATAATTTTTTGTAATTCTCACAAACAACATGGGGGCGAAAACGATCCAGAAAACAAATAACAGGGACAGATAAGGGCAAGTCCTTTCTCAAGGAATCAACTGAATACTTTAATGATGTTAAACGTTAACGTTACAACCCTGATTCATCTCAGTTATGTTAACGTTACAACCCCGATTCATCTCAGTTATGTTAACGTTACAACCCTGATTTATCATAAATTATTTTATTCGTTACAGCATATTTTTTTTAGAAATTATAATTGATAATTCATTGAAAAAGGACCATGATACTATGGAGATGCATTATAGGACCTACTAATTTCAATATCATTGTCTCCATGCTCTCATAGAAACATGCTTTGGAAATATTCAAATTACTAAAAACTCTTATAGGAAATAAATAGTTATCAAGTTCAGCATTGGAATAAAACATTTAAAAATAAGACTTATTTGATGGAAAACATAAAATTGTCACAAATAATATTATAATCTTGAGATATTATGTGAGGGGAAACTCTAGATCTAGATAGTTGAATTAAAAAAAAAATTATGATTTCATATTATTACCGATCTGATGTGAATGATGCACTTGTAGCTTGTCGACTTTAATAAATGTTCAAGTCCTGATAAATGTGAAGGGATGATGGTATGAAATTAAACATGTCACAGAACTTGAAAAAAATCGTTACAGTATACAAGTATTGAAATTAAAGACATTCAATATTGATGACACCTTCCTCAATAATCTGTTTTTCTGAAATTAGGTCTATCCAAAATACATTGGTTACACAAGAAAATAAATTAGGAAATGTCTATTCAATGAACCCTATATTAAAATATTCTCTCTCGAATTAATGCTCTTTGATGCGAGAAACACGAATCTGGAATCCGATTTGCAAAATTCCTTACCGTTCATCAAATATGGCCGTTTGAAAATTTGCAAATTTTAACGTGAGTATTCTGATAAGGGATAACGTCCCAAATGTCTGAAATCATTAACGCCTAAAGCCCTGGTTTCCAATAAATGTTTGCTCTCCTGGGCAGAGAAATAAGACTTCCATAGATTCTTATGGAAGTCTTCACACACTTGCAGTCTGCTAATGTGTGAACACTCCCATAAGAACTATTGGAAATTATTCTCTTTCATCCCAGCAGAGCACACACTTATTAAATAGCAGTGCTTAAGATTTCACATATTATTTCTAATTGATAGTATGAAAAAAATATCAAAAATTTAGTTCAGTCTATATCAATAAGTCATGAAATCAGTAAGCCAGTTCTCACAGCAAATAACCTCTGCATTTATTGTATGAAATATCTCTTCTTAAAAACAATTAATTAATAATAATTAAGATTTTTTCGTTTATTTGGTCCTTTCCCAATTATTTTAATGAATAATTCGGTATCTTGAATCAATAAATGAACTTATCTTTTTATTGGGGCTTACTCTATACTTTAGAATGTAGTTGAAATGAGTTGTAGAAATATTCGTAACTGATTTTTGTGCATGAACTAACTCATTTGGCCTAGCCTGCTTGTGAGAAAATTGTGTATTATTTCTATATTTCAAGTTGAAAATACTTACACCTTCGAAGAGCTTCTTCTTGTCGTCGTATGACCTTGTATCTACACGTCTTTCATATTTGGAGGCGACTTGGATTTTTGGCTGCAAGGAAAAGATAGAATTAATGAAAAATAGTTTTTTTTGTTATGAATGCATTTATCATAGGGACCAACATTACTGGAGAGTGTAATTGTCCAAACAAATTGTTTTTATACTCAATGAAATAATTCTCAATGAACTCATAATCTTCTAAGATATAGGCATAGCAATATTCGGATAATAATATGGGTTATTGAAGCCTACTGAGGATGAATCATCAGCATCTGAGAGAGAACAATTCACAAGTACATTTCAAGAATGATTCTTGATTTAGCTTCTTAATAATTATATCTTGAATCCGACTCATTGAAGAATGAAACATCTCCAAAAGGTATTCAGAGAAATATCAATAATTTAATTCGCAGAATAATACATTGATTAATTATTGATGTAATGAGTTAATTAATTAGGGTAAACAATTTAAAATTCTCTATAGAAGTTCTGCATTTGAAAGATGCGGTAAAGTGCAAGTACAAGAAATAGCATAAGCGTATTGAAGTCAATATTGTGAAAAAGTAGAAGAGTAGGTACCATACGGTAATCTTTCAATGAAGGGCTCGATAAATTTGAAATAATAGTATTTGATACTTACTGGGTACTTTCCTGTGAGAGCCCTGGAAATTAAAAAAAGAACATTTGTAATTAAATGTCGAATATAATGTTTTCTTCTGTAAGTTGACAAAAATGGTATTGTGATGTTTGAAAATTCATAGTCTATTATGTTATTACTTTGATGTATTTGAAAATTGAGACAACTATATAGTAAAAGAAACTATAAAGTATGAAAGTAATATGTTTTCCTCTCAATTCACATGATAAACTAAATCCTGAAACCACTATATACAGTATTATAATGTTTATACTTTAATATGATTATTTGGAGTACTCGTTAATAAAAGACTGTTAGACACTTCATTCTTTATTGACTTATTACTATTAACTCACAAAAAGACTTTACAAAACTAGACCGCCCGACTGGCTTAATACAAAAACTCCACTCCATTGCTTTTCTGACGTCATGAGCCGGATGCCCAACACTACAAGTATATGAATGGATTGATAATTGAAGCATTCAACACTAAATATTTAATGAAAACGTTTCATTCTAAGTTATTTCATCTCCTTTGAAATAATCAATAAGATTTGAAGATGTATTTTCTGAAAATGATAGTTATACTCACTCAGGGTCAAGGCCTTTTTTCAGGGCTTTATGCCTCAGCTGCTGCTTTTGTCTTTCTTTCAATTCTTTGAGCTGAAATAAAAAATGAAATTTTCAAAAGTAAATACAAATTGAAATTAAATTTCTTATTAATAATATTTAATGAATTAATTTAGAATTGAAAATGTAATTTTACATAAGTAATGCAGTTACCAGAGTTCATAAAAACTGAAGGCTCCAAAGCCATATTGTAGCTTGGTTGAATTTTTGACAGTGAATTCTTATCCATCACTGATTTAGCCTATTATTATTTTTTCCACAAGAACAATCTTCCTGTTCCTTTTATACTGCTATATGAGGTCTACTCAAAACGTGGAATAAATAGTCTTTTAATTCAAAATCTTGTTCATTGGCAATATTATTTATTGAATTAACTTCTTCTGCTTGCACTCACGTAATACGGTATTTCTGTCACATTGCAAGCAAGAATTTTACCCACTTGCATCAATAATTAATTCTTCATGTTGTGTCAATTGATAAATATATATTTACACTCTTGAGAAGATGTGTTTTCATGTTCATGTGGCCATTAACAAAAATTTATTTCAAATTTACAGTATCATATTATTTTTATAAAATTAAGTCATGCTTGTTTCTTTTTGTATTTCTCTGTAAGGGCCAGAACAGGACTCCCTATATACTTTTTGTGTAGTTGAGAAGTTGATATTGAATGAAAAATACTAAGAAATTGTCAAAAAACACAGATTTACTGCACTTATTATTAAATAAATAAATATAAATAAATAATTCGTTTATTTCACTGCATTTTTACAATAATTGGTAATACAAATACATACATTAAACATAATGGTTGAACATTACAATTGGTAATACAAATACATACATTAAACATAATGGTTGAACATTACAATTGGTAATACAAATACATACCTTAAGCATAATAATTGAACATAGATAATTATATTAAGCATGTAACAGAAAAAACCACAGTGCATCCCTCTTTAGGCTAAACCTGTGTTGAGGGATAAACTTAGAAAGACCGGTTTCGGTCTTCTCTGATAAACAGAGATTGACAATGGTGTAATAACCGAAACCGGTCTTTATTAATAAATCTGTGATTTTTTGACAATTTCTTAGTCTTTTGCATTCAACTTCCTATATAGGCGGTTTTTTCAGGGGTTTTGAGATGGCGTTTTTAAAGTCGGCAGGGAAGGAAGCTCTCCGATTGGCTGATTGGGTTGTCGCCTGAGAAACGCTTGAAAAAAAGCTCAATGTGGTCTGGCCTCAAGTCTCAACTTTTTTATTTAGAACGATGTAGCTTGTTGATGTTATGATCTGTCTAATTATTGACTTATGCAACAAATCAATTAAATTATTTTACTGAAAGTATAGTTATCCCACTCACATCGTAGTCCTGCCTCTTCTGGCGTTCCTCCAGATCGTACTTCTCAGTTTCGAGCTTGACGATGCAGTCCCACAGTTCCTGGGCCTTGGCGCGCAGTGCGTTGATGCTCATGTTCTCGATGGCCAACGGCTTGATGCGGAACGACAGAGAGATCTTCTTCTCCTCCTCCAGCTGCTCCTTAGTCTTGTTCCTTTCCATTTGAGCTGAGGTCATGTTCAACTACAACAAAAACATAATAGAATTAGATATATTGAGAGAAATATGAAACAAAATATTGTTTTTGAATTGAAAATCGAATTGAATTGAATTGAAAATTTCTTTATTCATCAAAATGCACAAAATACATCTGAACAGTGTCAAATTACAATAAGAATTATTAATATCGTCACAAAAATAATCCTTTACCCATAAAGAAGTCACAAATTTTGATAAAAAACAAGATTCTAAAATCTTGCAGTCAAATTGACATACTCCTGCAAAGAGTATAGGGATAGTCCCACCAAATATTCCTTCAATTTTTTTTGTAGGTATTCAACCTCCTCTATTTCAACTCTCTAGGAAGTATATTGAAAACTTTTTTAAGAAAAGTTTTTTTCTTAAAAAATTGTTGACTGTGTTATAAATCTACTTTCAAGAACTACGTCTGAATAAAAATACTGAAAAAATCCTTAACTCAAACTGATACACCTGTTACTTTTAGCTATTTGAAAACTGGAATCTGGAACATTTAATCGACTGGAAGAGTTCAGAAAGACCTCAAAAATGTGTCTAATGAATAAATAGATAAATAAATATGAAGATACATTTCTATTCTCAAAATGTTGATGAAAATTTCTAGGAAAGAGAGTTATTATCTACTTATTCGCAGTTCTTCAATTATTAGGATACATGAAGGTAAGCTAATAATAATTATTGTTTATTCTTTAACAGTATCACAGACAATTGTGGCGTCGATCATTCACACTTGGATTCACACACACAATATGCAATGTTTATGAAATTTATTTAAAAATATTATGCCAAATAGAATACTTTTACTCACGTCTGTTTTCTTGTTTACGGTGAAGTTGGGTCCTTTCGATTTGCTCTGGTCCTGAAAATAGAGAGAGAAAAATGAGTTTTACTATTACTATCATAAGATTAATCATTGGGGTATTCAGATTAAGGATATCATGGATAGAATTACAATTTATTGCTGGATTTTAAAAAAATTGCATTGATTATTCTGAAACTATAGAATACATCTTTGGACAATGTTACAACATCCTTTAGTCGCTTTTTTATTCAATATAAATATAATACAATACAATATTGAATTGGTAAACATGTTACAATGATATTTTGGAGTGTGGTTCATCCCATTAATTACAACATACTAGTAATGTATCAAAATACATTATTTGTAATATATCAATAAACACACTTATTAATTCGATAGAGTATTTATCAATTACATGCATTTATAATAATCATTGGACTATTATGGCTTGACATTTTCAAAGTTCATTCAATATTTCTCAAGTTTTGAACTGATTACTACAGTGGATTATTTGAATGTATTTCCTATATTAACATTCTGAATTCAATTCTTTTGTAATTATTTTGGAATCAAAAAATATGATATTTTTGAAAGTGCTGATTAATCTTCAAAAAATTTTGAGATCAGAACTATACTGTATGTGTTTGAAAGTGCTGACGAATCATAATCTCTTTTGGACTAATTTCCAATCAAAACGTGGAGTAGTAGGGGCTATAAACCTGTTTTTTCATTTCCAATCATTTTATATTTTTGTCATTTTTAAATAAATTAGAAGAGTAAAATAAAGCAATAATATTATAGAATACAGTATTCATTTCATTTCATTTATTCATAGACAATAGATATAATGCATATAAAAACAACAGGCATTTGCCCAAAACTGCTCTAAACCTTAATTTGGAGTACACAGTCTAGAGGCTATGTAAATGATAACTTAATTCACTCACTATTTTGAGTCCAAAAAATGTATGTACTACAATAATTTTGAATTTATCAGATCAATTAATTTCAAAATATAAATCCAAACAAAAATCTTTCTTCATCTATGACAAGATCGATCTCCAATTATTTACCGGTAATGTTTTTTGTGGTTGTTGAATGGGGAAAAATGATAGAGTACAGTAAATGATCAATGAGAAAATCAAATTGAAAAAACAGGGGAAACTTTCCTTAATGAGAAAATTGGAAAATTACCTTGAGAGCCGCCATCATTGTCTGTCTCTTCTTCTCGGCCTCTTCCAAGCGCTTTCTTTTCTCTTCCATGTCTCTCTGTTTCTTCTCTTCGATCTCCTTCACTCTGCGCTCCTCCTCTTGCTTCTTGCGTTCCGCCATTTTCTTTTCTTCTTCCGCTCGCATGACCTGAAAAGTGAAAAAGGGAAAATGATAGAGAATAAAAACAAAAAGAATTATAATTCAATGCTCAATTACATTGTACAATAAACGATGAAACTGTGTAAGTTTAATTCGGAGTTGAACTTGAGGTGAATTGAAATTGTTTGAATCGTGGATCAAGCTCCTTGTAATAATGTTTGAATTTTTACAATGATGATTTTTTTTGTTAGTTTGATTGTGGTACCTACAATACATCAATAAATTAATAATAATATGCAAACTCACAAGAATGGAGTGCACAAGATTGGATCTACTCCAAAACGAGGACTACATTGTAAAACGAGAGGAGTCCAATCAGAGTTTATAACTTGTATAATAATCTAAATATCCGGTCTTCTGACATTGTTTTCTATTCCAATAAAATAATAGATAAGTTAGACATTATTTTTGTCTTTTTGTACCATACATTAACTGCAATTTATTATCTCTCACCTAGCGCTCAATAAAATAATAAATATACATTAAATATAAAGAAAATAAAAATCTCAGTATTTCCAGTGATATCACTTGGAAATGGCATAAATGTCCGAAACATGTAGTGATAAAATATTTAAAAAAAGTGTACTGAGATTTTTATTTTCTTTATATTTATATTACAAGTAGCCCTATACAGAAAAGAGATAATAAATATACATTATTTTTGTCTTTTTCTACCATATTTCAACTACAATTTGTTATCTTTCTCTCACCTTGCGCTTGGCCTGTTTCTCCTTGAGCTTTTTGAGATCATCCTCCTCCTTTGACCTCTGTTTGCGCCATTCGGCGATGTACTCTTTCAGCTGTTCGTCAAGAGCCGATGACTTGGCTTCTTGGCGCTGTAAACAATTCAACCAAACAACAAATTAAAATTGAACAAGCTTCAATAAGTACTTTCAACTCTAGAAAAATAAAGATAAATAACTTATTGAAATCAAATTTTAAACAAACAAACAAACTTCTAAAAGTACTGTACCGGTACAGGTATTCAAAACTCAATACTGTTACGTAGAAACATAGATCAAAATATAAATATTGTGTAAATTATAGGAGATATTGATGGGATTTGAAAACTATGTAGATTTTAAGGAAATATTCACAAAGCTGATCAATTGACCATTGAAACGATTGGAAGGATAATTTTTAGAGCTCCAATGACATCATATTATCAGTTTGTCGAGCCACATTTACACAAAAATCCACTGAGATTTCAACAAATTTCGTTGCATAATTCTAAAAAAGGCCATATATCAACATTTGGATTGTTTTCTACAGAAAAAATGTACAATTTTTTCGAAGAAAATTAATTGAGTAAAACATTATTTTGTTGACAAGTCTGGTGTAAACGTGGCTTTAGAATCAGCACGAGATCAAATTAATATCATAGTAGCCTTCCAGATAAAATTGAAATAAAATATAAATACAAATAAAACAGTACCGTATTGAAGTTTAAAAGACGTTTTTAGAACATTTTTTGAAATTTTTCTTACCTTGACAAATTCAGGATCATTGTCGCCTCCTCCCCTGAAAAATTTCAAGTGAATCCAATAAGTTAATTTGTATTTCTTCAATTTTGATAGAGCATTACTCAACGAAGAATTTTTCATCACAATCTCCTAATAAATTATTTAAATATATATATATATATTAAACTCTTATAGCTTCCTTAATGAATGAATTTCCTCAAATAATTTCAAACCTTTCATAGTCCAAATTCTTAGTATTGCTGAATAAGGCCTATTTATTTTCAAGCTTCACTATCATATTATTCCTATCAACCTTTTGAGAAGCTTTTTATTGCTTTGTATGCACAAAAGAAACATTGTATTATTCTAGGTAACTTACCGTATTGTACCGCATAATTGATTTAATATATTTTTGGAACTATTTCTCCGATCATGCTTTGATAGATACTCAAGACGTACGATGCGTTATAAATGTTAATGATCAATATTTTATTTTAGTTATATTATAGCGATACATTTGGAAACAATAAACCGATGAAATATTGTTTCTGGTGCACTACTTCTACATATTTACATAATATATTCTAAAAAAACTATAAATAAAAATAACTGATGGTGGTGATATCATAATATCATGGTTTTTCTTCACAGAATATAGATCTGTCATAAATCACAATAGTTTACAAATGTTGCTAAAACTCATTATATTATTTTTTATATTTTCAATTCGCTTCCAAACCGGTTAACAATGAATTTGTCTCTTAAATGGCTGCTAAAATAAATTCTCTCTAAAAAGTACCAATGTTTTCTAGTGCTACATTAATTAATTCAGTTTTTCTACATAAATTTGAGTTTAATTGCATTATCTCAAAGCAGGCAGTAGCGTGAGTTGTCCATGAAAAAACTGTGTGAAAATGTTATTTTCAAAAAGTCACGAAAATCGCTATTCAATAATCGGCAATTAGAACGCAATAAAAAGTATGTAATTTTCGATGAGAGTAAATTGAAATGAATGATGAATTCTCACATGCAATTAGCACAAAATTTTGATAAGCGAGGATGAATTTTGAAACTTTAATGATTGTTAAGCTTTATATGTTTCAATAAATTCAATTTTTTCAAATTATTGTTAAGCTGAAGCTTTTATTATTGTTTTTTTAGAGAGATAGTGAGATGAAGCTAATGCCAAGATGTGAAGGAAATATATCAAATCATTAGAAAACATTGTTATGTCAACAATAATATTATTGAAATTGAGCTTCAGAGATAAAAAAAAACACAGAAAGGAGAACATAGATTGAGGAACACGAATAAAATTTATTGTTTTTCGGTGTAATTGCTTGGAATTTTGTAGAAGTTTGTGAAATTTAAAACGATTTTAAAATAAATTTGACAGTATTCTCATTATGTTTCAGACGGTCTCATTGAATGAGATGGTTGATCATAATAAAAGTGTTTGGATAAATAAGTTGAAGAAAGAATCGTAGGAAATATTAAAAAAATTGTTTTTAAAACCGTTTGGTATTTTATCAATCATTCATTTGTGTCAAAAATAATATTGAGTCAATAATATAATAGTCAGAATATTGGAGAATCTTCATCAAAATAGGTACATAGGCTACCTGGATCACAATCAGAATAAAAAGATTGAAAGGTTATTTGTATAAAAATCTTTGGCAACTAGACAATCATATCCAATGAATTCTCCAAACAATCTAATTTAGAAGAAATATTATATTGTATAGAAATATTGAATCATGTACGATGTGGTGTCTTGTCTAGAAAATTTGATAGGTACAAATTAATCTATTAAACTTTTAAAAGAAAGCATTGAATGCCGGTGAATTTATCTTCCAGTTCATGGTTTTAATTCATAAGCCTATTCAAGTGAATAGATAAAATCAGAAACTGTTTCATATACGATAAAATTGATAAGTTCCAAAAAAATAAAGTTGTATTCCGTTGTAGAAGAATAGAAAAGTTTCATTGTGAGTTTCTTCTTGAGAGGCAAAGTCTGTTTTTAAGTAGGCTAGATATCTGCTCTGCTGGGGAACAAAAAATAATAACTTTGGCACTTATGAGAGTGTTCACACACTTCCACTCTCACTGTGTGAACACTTCCATAAGAGTCAATGGTATTCTTTTCTGCCCATCAGGATCAGAGGAGGAACTCATTGATGCTTTGACATAAAGTATTTGAAGCTTTCAGGTAGGATTGAATATTTCAAATTAAAATTTTGGATCGTAGTTGGAAATGATTTATTTGAATGTAATGCATTTTAGATTGCGATTTTGATAATTATACTTTGAAACGAAATTCTCGGTTTTGAATAGATTTTAGATTTTGAATAGTTTCGTACTCGGAGCTCGGAGGTAGGACTCGTCATAATAAATTGCTCTACGCGAAACGAAAACCTCAACAAATTATTGTTCACAGAAAAAATCCAACGAACACGAATGAAATGGTATGATGGTGACAAAAAGTAATGACAAATCATACCGACGACAGTGCTTGACAAAAACGAACGTACACACACAAAAAATCGTTACTTGTTTGAAAACTTTCCATTAAGAAAAAATCAAAACACAAAAATTTGTGAACATAAAAACAGTTTTCACAGATCGCGGGCACAAATTTAGGCTCGGCACAAACTGACACACTTGTGTGATAATAAGGAGGCTACACACAAGACACTTTACACACGTCCTGTGTGTGTGCACCTTAAAACCCAAGTGTTTCAAATTGAGTCGAGCCTTGAAGCGACCTGTATTATTTTATTGCGAGCATGTAATAGTGTACCTTCTTGAGTCGGACTTACTTTATGGAGGCCCTACTCCTAAAAGAGAGAAAGAAGATAGCATTAGATTAGTTTTATTATCAAAAATATCAACACATCAATAATTACGATGAACAAATTATTAAACTATCTCTACGCAACCAGATAAAATATGTAGTCCACCAATTCTACCACTATAGGCAAATAGAAACACTCTACAAAACTAACGGTATTAGAATACGGTACTGTGTTGAATATAAAATGAGATAAAGTATAATGCGGCAAGCTAGAGGCCTATTATAAATACATTATTAGATTTACTGCAGAAAAAGTGATATTTCATATCAATTCAATTTGAATTTGGAAAAAAGTTATTACAGAGAGTTTTCATAAATAATTACAATAATAAACTATTACTGCGTACTTTCTAATAGAATACATGTTTATCCTAAAGCATTAAGACTTCAAATTTGGAGCGAAGATTGTTGCAGCCTCATAAAATTTTTTAATATAACAGAATCAAAAATATTTAGCTTATCTTACAATAATTTAGAGCTTATTGAGTTATCTTTTAGCTCTTGTAAGATATAGTTATCTATTGCTTCTGATAAAAAAACACAAATCTTGTGATTTTATTTGAAAAACACAACATCACCAACACAAATCTCGTCTTTTTAAGAACAAGAGATGTATCAACATTTTCTACAGCCAGTTATAAGAAATAGATCTTGAAAATACCTCATACTTGTAAGAAAAGTACCTAGAGTATATGAACTAGATCCCACAATACTAGTTTGAGAACCAAAATTGACCAATAATAGGCTACTATTTTTTTCAATTCATAGAATTTATTACTGATACAGATTATAACAGTAATCTTACATCTACTTACAGTCTACAGTCTGTACAGTATAGGCAAGAGAACGAAAATCTCGAATAATCATGCGTCTAATAAAAAGGACCAATTTGTTGTTAAAATTCCACATGCAATTGGATTAAGTTACATAAAGCGACAAAATTAATAATATTGATGCATTAGAGTCATTGAAAATAATGTGATGAAATCAAAAGCTGGAACTGATGATGGATTATATTATTCATGAAGGTATAGCTCAAAAGAATAAAAACAACTCTTGATGAAGAAATATTAATTTCATGGAATGAAATTCAGATGAGGGAGAATTTTTCAGAAGCCAAAATCAACTCTTTTATTAGGGAAAAGATTGATTTAATAAAATAAAAGTGATTGTTATGAAATCAAAACAGGATAGAGATTCTTATCATTTCTCCATAATTTCTATTAAAAAATAATATTGAATTAACAAACAGAACACATAAAAGCAGGTAACTCATTAAAGTGATATAAAATTGAAGTTAGTGCAATAATAAATTTTTGGTCCCAATTTTCCAATGATCGATTTATTTCATCCAAGAATAAGGATCTATTTTGTTCCATTTTTCCTTTTCTTCAGTAGCTACTCCTTGTAGTAATGAGACGTGTGAGATAAACATTACCAATTATTGAGTACGGTAATACAAGAAACAGACAGACAGAGAAAAATGTATGAGATTCAAACAAAAATCGACATAAAAGTTGTGAGTAGAAAAATAGAAAATGTGTTTCAGTGTATGTTGGCCAGTCTCTTGAAAACACTCAAAAAAATAATATATTATATAAGTAGAGAATCATTTCTAATAGTGATACTATTCTAATTTATTTATTTTCTATCAATTTATAAAATATAATTCTGTAGGTTATCATTGATTTATTGCATTCAGTAAAAAGTCAGTTATCGAGTTTCAAAAATATCAATAATATCTTGAATTTTGTATCTGCGAAGTTATTTCATTAATATGTTCCACATTTAATTAACTAAGGTACTCTGTAATATATTTATCATTATGCATAGTGGAACGCTTCACCAGAATCTATAGAATATTTTCTACTTTTAGATTTGACAAAATGTCTTTTTCTAATTATATCTGATTGGTAAAAAATACAGTGACTTTAATATATTATATGACGGCAGTTCCACTTTATAAAGGCAGTGGAGAAAAATAGGAGAGCAGCGTTGCCGATTCTCTGCCCTGCCACTGCCTTTTATAGAGGATAGCTGATACCGGTATGTAGCCTCATATTAACTGTTCATTCTTTCTTAAAAATCAATTATTATTATATTTTATTCGTCAAGAAAAAATATTTTTCAATAATTTAATATTGAATTTTCATAATAATTTGAGAGTGAATATTTTGTTTATTGGTTATACTTCTACACTGTTAAAAACGATCTGGCAACGTTGCGGAGCTATAAAAGGATAGAACTATCTGCTTTGTCGAATGATAGACAAGGATAGCAACACCAATGATAATAGAATGCTCACGTACATTATAAGTAGGTTTTCACTGTAGGACACTGTAGTCCCCATTAATTTTCAGATTGAATTTAGGCTAGCCCATTTGTTTTTGAACCAGTTTTTGTGTCTGAAATTGATTAATGCAGATCTGAAGCAAAACAGTAAGAGCTGGCCAATCAATATTGGTGAAGTATGGTGTTGATGTGTTATTGAAGAAAAACTGAAACCTTCAAAAACCGAACGTATCACAAAAATGTTCAAAATTTTCCCAAAACTTACTCTGTCTTCTTTACTGGCTCGGGCTCTGGCTGACTGTACAAGGCGCATTCAAAAAGTTTCGGGGAAAAGAAGAAAACGACAAAAATCAGTATAAAAATACAAATACTAGATACAAAAAGCAATAGACAACAAAAATCATGGATAATATCAAATCAATAAGGGAAAAATTACAAAATGTGGTGGGTATAGTTATAAAATTGGTAAATTCTACAGGGTATAGCAATTGACAAATATTGTGGGTGCTTGAAAGGCTCAAGGTCCATTCAAAAATGAGAGAAATGGTCTTCAAATAATTAATGAATTTTGAGCTCCACTGTGGTTTTTCCCCAATCATTAATATGGATATATTATTGAATCAAGTTAAATGAATAATTCATTAATCAAAAAATAAAATGTAGGTATAAGATTGATAGCTTCGAAGAAATAAACAATTTCAATGAATGTTTAGAAAATATAATACGAGGTTGGGTGATTATTCAATAAATTCAAACAACTCTCACAAAAATTTTAAGCTGTTCCTTAGACATATACTACTGTAAATATATGAGTTGATTATTTATTAAATTTTGAGAGAGTATAATGGATGAAATTGTTTATTATAAATCAATATACTTCCTTGTACACACTATTTTGTCATTGGTGAAACATGAATCCATCTTTGTTTCTTATTACTATTAGCGTATGGCTCTCAATGGTAAGGAGACCCAAGGATAGTACCACCTCGCCGTATAATAGTCCAAAGCTCCCTAATAAAGCTGCGTAATAATATATATTTATATCGGATAATCAAATAATCGTTTTATTACGGTTATCAAAGCCTACGGTAATATCAGTACAGTATTTGAAAACCATTTCTCATACAAGGCATGAAAAATTTACAATGAAGGTAAAATTGATAGGGATGAAAGTAAATTCAAACACTGTTAAATGCAAGGGATGATGCCAATTTGCAAGAAATACAGGTAAATATAGTTTGATAAATCTTACAAAACTCGCAATTTTTGCTAACTGGCGCATTACCTACCTCCTATAATATCAGAAAAATAGATTAATGAAGAATACTGTTGAGAAATATATAAACAGATCAATTGATGTAGTATTTGTACTGATAGTGTTTTTATAAAATAGTTTTTATTTAAATGCTAATTCATTGAGAAACCTCATATCATGTTTAACATTTGATATTGAATAATATGTAGACAGCATATTAATTATTGACGTATAAATTATATTTATAATGTTATTATATTATTGATGGTTTCTGATACGAGATTTAACAATTATGTTATCAATTTAAATGCTAATTCATCAAGTAACTCAATCAAATTGAATACAATACATTATTCAGTCACATATTATGCTGAAAATATATTTGATAATATTATTATGATAGATTAATATGCTATGGTAACATTCACAAGATATAGATTAGCGTTATGAAACAATATTGAAAGTTCGTAGATCATAATACTGATTGTAGAATATAATTTTATATAGGATTATTTTGGGCCATACATCCATACACTAGATGTGGAACCTTGATAAACTTAGAAATTATTATTTTCAATTAGTTATGATATTGAACCCAATAATGGAATTAATTCCTATACTTTTCCTGTATTTTTTTTGTAATCTACATCTCTTACTGTAATCAGATGGGAATTACTGAGATATTGCAATTATTATTCAAATGCTAATGAGCTAATTATTATCATTATTGAACAAAAATCCAAATTAAATTCACCCCGAAGACTTCTGCTACTGCAAATATTGACAACAGGGCTGACAAATAATTTTTGAATAGTAGCGCTCATCGAATTTCCATCAATTTGTTTACTCTGTTGTCAATATTTGCAGTAGCAGAAGTCTTCGGGGTGAATTACAGCATTTAATTTGGATTTTCGTTCCATAATAATAATTATTACAGTAATCTTCCAAGAAAAAAAACTCTGTTCAGCTCTTTCAAATGAGAACTATTGGATGATAAAAGAGTTATTGTTCAAGTAAAAATATTATATTTTGTTTTATCTTGTATTGTAATAATTAATAGAAAAATTATTCGTTTTGTATAAATGGTTGAATTTGTGTGTAACTTACGTTTCTTCCTCAGACTCGCTGTAAAATAAAAATTACAACATGCATTAATCGACAAAATACTGAGAGAAAAATCAACCAATACATCGAAACAGAATGCAAAGTATCATAAATCAACTACCCTACTACTAAAAAGTATTTTCTCTCCAGGGAATCAAATCATTCAATTTACAATCAACAAAATATCAATATATTGTTATGGTGAATTGTATAATACAACAGGCATAGAATTCAATAGAGTTCAAAAGATGCAGAATGTAAAATAATGCAAGAGTATAGACAGTTCAAAATATAATATCTACTTCATACAAGGTAAATCACAAATCATAGGATATATAATATTTATCATCTCCGTATTCCAATCAAATACAAAAGTGAATGGAAGTTTTAATAGGGGTAATACGACCAATGCTACAAAGTTTCATGCTTAGCAAATAAGTTAACTACGGTACCAATCATAAGAATTCAAGTTCAGATAATATTTTTAATGCAGTATTTGAGTGGAAATGATGGAAATTTAAATAATGAATAATCAACTATTACAAGAAAACATTCCTGATACTACTACCACTATAGGGTAAAAACTTCATGATATTGAAAAGTAATTATTACTACTTATCCCTTGCAGTTTCTCTCTGAGATATATTGAGATTGAAACGAGCGCTTATCTACAATTTCATAAATTATCTAGACAAATAATAGTAATAAATAAATAAATGTCATAAATTATCTAGACAAATAATAGTAATGAATAAATAACTAAATATGAAAACAAGAATAGAATGAGATGAAATGAGAGTAAAACACTTCATTGACATGGCTACTTTTGTACAAATTAATAAGAACAATATAAAAACCTTGTAGTACCCTTTATTATTGAAAACTTTAAAATATTTCAACGACTAGTTTTGACCCTAACTTGGGTCATTTTCAAGTTGAAATTTGAAAAAGACCTAAGTTGAGGTCGAAACTAGTCGTTGAAATATTTTAAAGTTTTTAATAATAAAGGGTACTACAAGGTTTTTATATTGTTTTTAGTAATTTGAAATTAGAATATATGAGATTATAAGTAAAAATAATATGAGTTAGATAAAATAATATAGAGAGGAGAAAATGAGAATTTGATCTTCTCAGACATAATGATGAATGCCAGATTAGTATTATGATGGAGAAGCAAAATGAGTAATATGGTAGTGAAATGATTAAAAAACAATGTGAAGTGATAGTGAAACAATAGAGAAATAATATGATAGTGAACCATAAATAGAACTTAACTGAAAATAATGAATAGGGATTGAGTATTGGAGATTTGTAGTTAGAGGAAAAAATGAGAATTTAATCTTCTCAGACATACGATGAATGCCAGGATTAGTATTATGATAGAGAAGCAAAATAAATAATATGATAGTGAAATGATTAAAAAACAATGTGAAGTGATAGTGAAGCAATAGAGAAATAATATGATAGTGAAGCATAAATAGAACTTTTCTGAAAATAATGAATAGGGAATTAGTATTGGAGATAGAAGATAGCTTAAGAATTCTGAAATGAATATTCAGATTTATTCATCAATAAAATAATTATAAATCATACTAATCTATAGATAAAACTGAATATTATATAGATTTGAGTAAAATAGTTTTTAAATATCAAAATTTAACATTTTTAGTTTAGTCATTAGTTTTGAAGTGGAAATTGGACTTTTTGAAGTGAAAAGTGAAATTATAACCTCATTCTTTTTTGAAACTTTTTGTAAAAATTTGGTGAAGACAGTTATGGCTATGCCTGTTGTCTTCTCCCAATCATATTTCAATTATGATTTGTGATTGTCAATTAAATAAATAGCTGGGCAAAAGCAACAGGTTTAGTCCAAAACTGCTCCATTCCCATATTTCATAAATAGAAAATCATAGAATCCATTGGATCATAGAAAGAGCACAATGAATCATGTTGTAGATGACAGAACAGTAATCATTTGAGAAGTGAGAGATGACAAGACTTAAATAATACAATATAAATTTCAAGTTTCTGTAAAATAAATTGCAACAGTTGAAGACGATTCAATTCTAATTTTTCTTTATCTTTACTCTTGTTATATGGAAGTCCGATGGTAGCAACCATTCAAAACGCACACCAGTGTTTAATGTCAAGTCGGGCCTAGGCCACAAACTCAAGTCTTGTCGTAAATTTGTTGAACTCTTTAAATAAGGATGATATAAACTCTTTGAATAAGGATGATAAACTCGTGTTATCTTTTAATGGAATTGGTTGGTTATCAAAGGCTATGACAGATATTGAAAGAGCATTATCGTATTCATTCTAAAGCTGCGTTTACACCAAAGTTATTAACAAAATGTTAATAACTTAATCTTCATAGATTCTATTAGATTGAACATAACTTATCATACACATGATGAACATATGTGTTTGTCAAGTTCTGTTCAATCTGATAGAATCTATATGATTAAGTTATTAACATTTTGTTAATAGCTTCGGTGTAAACACAGCTTAAGAAAAGAAACTTTTTTCTAGAGAGGAATGCTGAGAAATGATTGTCATGTGAAATTGAAGTACAATTCAATTTATTCCAATAATAAAATAGCAGTCTAATGTACTCCAATATATGAACCCGAGTCTATTAAGAAGTAGTGTTACAATGTGAGGATAGACTTGCAATAAACAAGTTAGGCTTAACATATTTTGAAAAGACTGATGAAAAAATGAAATGGAAGAATGAGTAGAGTTTTCAAGCTCAACACATGAAGAATACAAAGTAAATCGAACAAATGGTAATTACCTATATTTATTTAGGGTATGGCAGATACACAACAAATATATAGCGTCTCAAATGCCTACATAATATACACTGTATATTTCTAAATTCTTTAAGATGTTGTGTAGTTTTTGGTCAGGAGGACATAAGTTTGTATAAAGGAAAATAGATGAGAAATGATAGATGAAGATTACAAATTTAACTATAAATAAAAAATAATGGTTGTCAAAATACTTACGAGTACACTTCCTCATCGTCCGACATCTTTGATTAGGGAAGGAGACTGTAAACAAGAAATTAACTGAATAAATAAACACATAAACCAAAATATAGAATTTTATTGTTACTTGTGATTAGTGATTGAAAAATAAATGAGTTCTGTGACACACTAGAACCTATTTTGAGAGTGCTCACAAGTCATTTAGGATGTTAGAGTAAATCTAGAACAGAGGTGTCACAAAAATTAATTATGAATTTGTATAAACATTTTGAAATTAATTATATATCTACTCCCAAATAGAAGTTTCCTACTGATCCGATATTGTTTCCCAGATAGAGGTTCAAATGAGTATTTTTGAAATGTATAAATTCAGGGCTACTTCCTTTTATTTAAATAAAATAGAATTATAGTACACTTTGAAATTAATAGAAAAATAGATTGAGAATTCAAATTATAACAACTAGCTTCAGTGCTCACACAATCGTCAGGTTGAAAATAAACGTTTACTAATAGTATTCATTAGTCTTATAAGTAAACGTTTATTTAAAATTTATTTTTATAACCTGACGACGGTATGAACACTGAAACTAGTTGTTATAATTTGTTTCCTTAATCTATTATTTTATTAATTCCAGAGGGTACTATAATTCTATTTTATGAATAGAAGAGTATTTTGGATTTTCAACTGGGTCGAATTAAATTCATGACAGAGATTTTTTATTGTAGAGTTACGGTACGGATGATGATTTCTGAAATAAATTATTTGTGGTACATACTGTATTTACGAATTAGAATAACAAACTAAAAGTAAATAGTAATCAATGAGAAACATTCGGTCCCTGAATATTGTAGCAAATCATCGTTTTATCATTAATTAATTAAGATAGAACTTATTGTCTAAGTTACACAGAAGCTGGTTACTTTATATCCGTGATTAGATGTCACGAGAACCAATCAGAGAAACCTTCTTTTGCAAAATAGCCTCCTCTGATTGGTTCTTGTTGCATTTAATCATGATTAAAAATTCAACAGGTCTTTGTGCAACACAAAGAAAGTACGGGTCAAATGAATTAGACTAGATTAGAGTTCATCATGATTTAAATTTAACAGGTCTTTGTGCAACACAAAGTACGGGTCAAATGAATTAGACTAGATTAGAGTTCATCATGATTTAAATTTAACAGGTCTTTGTGCAACACAAAGAAAGTACGGGTCGAATGAATTAGATTAGATTAGAGTTCATCATGATTTAAATTTAACAGGTTTTTGTGCAACACAAAGTACGGGTCAAATAAATTAGACTAGATAAGAATTCATCATGATTTGAATTTAACAGGTTTTTGTGCAACACAAAGTACGGGTCAAATGAATTAGACTAGATTAGAGTTTTTTATACATGTATTATCGGAGTCATTCATTATATGATACGGTTATTGAATAATAGAATTTGTCTATCGTAGTGATTGGAATAGTATGGTTAAAAAAAACTGGAGACTGTGCTATGACGTTTGGGAGAGAGCCAATGAGAGCTGGTTGTGGGCGGGGCTTCCACTTCTACCACTGAAGTGTACTTGCTCGTGATTGGTGGGAGTCGACCAATAGGATTGAAGAGAAATGTCGTTTCTACAGACCGGTTGTTATCTTTAGTGAGATTTAATTCAGGCCTATACTGTACGGTATTCCTTATAAGTAACCATTGTTGAATGAATAAATATATTGAGCCTGAATCTTCATCTTCGTACATAAATAAATCGTTGTGTCTTTTTAATTAAATTTCATTGAGTAAATAATATCGGAACAATTGTTTGAAGGGGAAAGAAAGATTGATTGATTGAGTACTCTATTTATGTAGATTACAATATATACTGGCTTTTACACTTATACAGTAGCTTACAATACAGCAAAGTTTTAGATGAATCTACATAACATAAACTGAGAAAATAATTATTGAACTGTACAATGATATGAAAAAAGACAATTTGGAATAACTATACAAGATAATATTGTAATGCATCTACATAAATTGGCGGAGCTTTGGACGTATCAATGTCCATTCTTTGGAAAGAATATTAAAAATATCCTTCCTAGTAACTCTCTACCAAAAGAGAGAGACAGAGAGAAAGTAGAAGTGATTGTGTGTGAGAAAGTGTGAGAGAGAGGGTGTTAGAGGGGGAGGACATTCCTCCATGTTGATGACAGTTGAAGAATATGAAAAATTTGATTCACCAGAATAATTTTATAAATTTTCAGAGAGCTCAAAGAATTTCGAGAAAATAAAACTTGAAATATTTTGTTAATCAATTATATTTTCATATTGTTGAAAACGATCTGGCATCGTTGCAGAGGTAGAAAGGGATGGTGCTATCTGCTTTGTCAAATGATAGACAAGGATAGCAGCACCATGCTAATCAAATAACATGCCATTATAACGTGGGCATCACTGTAGAGACTAGTATTTTCAATCAAACTTGAGATTATATTTAATTCAAAAAATAATTAAATTATATATAAGGATAGCAACAAAAATGTTAATCAAATTCTGCTATTGATAGTGATTAGTCAAATATCTAGTTTTTTTTTTTTAATTAAACCAGAGATTATTTTGAATTGACCGAGCGACATATAAATCTACAGATTGTAATGGTTGAAGGCGCTAAGTAGGCAACACGCTGTACCCAACTTTTTAAACAAATACTGCCATTTTAACGTTGATCACACCACAGAGGTTAGAGGTTATCTTGTCTTTTGATTCAAACTAGAGATTATATTCTTAATTCAAAATAATTGAATGATAGACAAGAAAAAACTAAGTTAATCAAATACTGTCATTATAACGTGGACCTCACGATAGAGATTAGTTAAACATCTATTTTTACTTTCCTTGCCCTATTACCATAGGTAAGGAAAGTATTGCTTTCCGAAAAAAATCAAGGTACCCCAATTTCTAAATTTCTATACGTTTCAAAGTCCCCTGAGTCCAAAAAACTGGTTTTTGGGTATTGGTCTGTATGTGTGTGTGTGTGTGTGTGTGTGTGTGTGTGTGTGTGTGTGTGTGTGTGTGTGTGTGTGTGTGTTGTGTGTGTGTGTGTGTGTGTGTGTATATGAGTGTATGTGCGTCTGTGTACACGATATCTCATCTCCCAATTAACGGAATGACTTGAGATTTGGAACTTAAGGTCCTTTCACTAAAAGGATCCGACACGAACAATTTCGATCAAACGCAATTCAAGATGGCGGCTAAAATGGCGAAAATGTTGTCAAAAACAGGGTTTTTCGTGATTTTCTCGGAAACGGCTCCAACGATTTTGATCAAATTGATACCTAAAATAGTCATCGATAAGCTCTATCAACTGCCACAAGTCTCATATCTGTAAAAATTTCAGGAGCTCCGTCCCATCAATGCAGATAGATTTCCAATTATCAGGCTTCAGATACAATTGAAACAAGAAAAATCAAGTGGAGTAGATTGAGCATGAAAATCTCTACAATTAATGTTCAGTAACAATTTCACCTAAAATTGAAAATAAGCTTTAAATTTGAGAAAATGTGATTATTTAATTGCAAATTATTGTTGATTCTATTAAATCATTCACTATGAAGAGATAGCAGACCTCATGTGTGTCTCCAGCGTTATTGCCCTGTCACCAGCTGGCTAAATCTTTGAATAGTAGACTTGAGATGCGCGGGAACACTAGCGTCAGGTGATCAATTTTCATAACGGCAAGGAAAGTTGTGTGAGTGCACCACACCAGATTTTTATTTTCAATTAAACTAGAAATTGTTTTTAATTGAGCGAGAGAAAATATAAATCCAAAGATTCTAATGATTAACGGTGCTAATTAGGCAACTTGTTGTACGGTTTTGTACACAGTTTTGTGCTGGCTGAGATGAGGCCATTCTGTATTTGTTCTTTATAACGTCGCTTCAATGTTGCGCTTAGATCTGCTCGCACAGTTTCAGCGCTCATCTCTATTTTTGGACGCTCCAAATCCCAGTCTAGGCTAGCCACTGCTAGGTTTTTTCAGACTTTACTTCTTCTTCTTCTTCTCCTTTTCCTTTCTTACTATTATTCTTCTATTTATTCTTATTCTTCAATTTCTCCCGTTTCATCTTGTTTTTGTTCTCGTAGTCTGTCTAACTAGAACAACGATTGCAATATGGAATATTGAATGATGCTAGCGATCCATAAATCTATCAGATTGATTATCCAATAAATATCAATCAATATATGATATGGAAAAGCAATAAAAAAAGGAGAGAGGAGCCAAGTGTCAATCATATGAAGGATAATCAATAATAGTATCAATCAATTGCAGACTGACTATTATTTGTACAAGAATCAAACCAAATTGAACCGTCTTAGAATGACGTCACCTCACAGTACCAATGAGCGAACCATGATTTTAATCAAGATTAGATGCTACTAGAGCCAATCAGAGAAGGCTTCTCTAAGACTTAGTATTGGGAGCAGTATTGGAAACATAGAAGGATAAACAACATCTGGCCCCTGTTTCATAAAAACTTAAAAGTCCTGTAATACAGGAACAGCTGATTTTATCGGCTATATTGAGCATGTAATTGGAATGATGATTCTCCTGTATTACGTGAATTATGAGTTTTATGAAACAGGGCCCTGATCCTGACTCCTGCCAAGTTGTTTTAAAGCTACTTTATTCATATCATCTACAATTATTAAACTCAGAAAAAAACAAGACATTTTACATCGTTCGTTTCACATCTGTGGAATAGATTGACTGGTGAGATAAATGGATTAAGTTAATAAACTCTCATGTCCACTTATTACTCAAAGGATTATAAACCCAAGATAGTTGGATATAATATACATTTCTCATACATTAAATAAATAAGTACTGAATGGAATCAAAAAATTCTTCATCTTTTGACTTGAATCTCTAAAATAGATTGACTGGTTAGGGAGATAAATTACTTTAATAAACTCTCATATCCCACTTATTTCTCAAAGGATTACATACTCTAGATAGATAGATACATATCTACCTACTTTGCTAGAAACTGTCTTTCAGGGTCGCTCTCTTCAAAGTTGGTTCAACTAATAAACAAACCCCGTTTAATCTTGTATGGTCGCATTTATTATAATGTTTACGATTTTACGATTAAATGTGTCTGTGTTATAAATGTGATTAATGTGTTTTTAATTGAGCCAGATGATCGTTTAAACTACAATTTAAGTTTGGAGGAAGTGACCTCCAGTTTACCAATTTTCAAAGATTTTCAATCTCAAGATGGATGGATGGATATCTACCTACCTTGCTACAAACTGTCTTCAATTTATCAAATTTACTCGTGGATCTTCTGATTTTTTAAAAAGGGATTTGTGTTGTTTTGTAGTGACCGTATTGAAAACAAGGTCTAATTGTTGGTGATAACGTGAGCTGAGGCTAATAATAGCCAATGTTAAACGAATCGATTGAAGCCAAAAGGCATCAGGCTCTGCGATCACTTGCCAAATGCGAGCCAAAAATATATTCTTTATAGCATTCCATCTACAATAGAGGTCTATTAAACAAAACTGTTCTCTATTTTCTCAGTACTACCGTAGAGAAACGATAGCATAAGAAGATATCCCATGGTTTGTAGAATTCATTCAAAGTTTGGAAGTTTTGTATCAAATGTTGATGTTGTGTATCAAGTTGAGATGATAATGTATCATATTGTATTGATATTATATCATGTGTATTGATACTGTATCATTTATGGTGATACTATAGAGAAAAGATAGCATAAGAAGATATCCCATGGCTTGTAGAATTAATTCAAAGTTTGGAAGTTTTGTATCAAATGTTGATGTTGTGTATCAAGTTGAGATGATACTGTATCATGTGTGGTGATACTGTATTATTTTGTGGTGATACTGTATCATTTATGGTGATACCATAGAGAAAAGATAGCATAAGAAGATATCCCATGGTTTGTAGAATTCATTCAAAGTTTGGAAGCTTTGTATCAAATCTTGAGGTTGTGGATCAAGTTTAGATGATACTGTATCATGTGTGGTGATACTGTATCATTTTGTGGTGATACTGTATCATTTATGGTGATACCATAGAGAAAAGATAGCATAAGAAAATATCCCATGTTTTGTAGAATTCATTCAAAGTTTGGAAGTTTTGTATCAAATTTTGGTGTTGTGTATCAAGTTGAAATGATACTGTATCATGTGTTGATGATACTGTATCATGTGTGGTGATACTGTATCATTTTTGGTGATAAACAGTTCTCAGGAACAAGAACATAATGAAGCATAGATGATCGTCAATAGTAAGGTCTACGTTTTAATGGCAGTGGAGAAAGATAGGAGCTGCGTTGCCGATTCTCTGCCTTGCCACTGTTATCTATACAGGATAGCTGATCCCGATATTATTTATGTATTTATATATTTATGTATTTGATGTAATATTAACTGTACATCCTTGTTAATTATAATCCATTATATTTTATTCGTCAAGAAAATAATTTTTTCAATGATTAGATCTTTAAACTTTCATAATTGAGATTGGACATTTTGTTAACTAATTAAACTTCTTCATTGTTGAAGAACGACGAACGACCTAGCAACGTTGCGGAGCTAGAAGAGGATAGCGCTATCAGCTTTATCGAATGATAGACAAGGATAGCAATACCAATGTCAATTAAATACTGTCATTATAACATGGACCTACCTAATTAAAAGTAAATAGTGAACATTCCACGAATTGGGTGATATGTAATAATGAGAGATAGATATTCAAGCTAACCACAAGAATTTCCGAAGATATGATATGTCACAAGAAATTAAAGTCAAAAATGATTAATACTTTTCAACTAATGTAACACGGTTTGCTCTTTAAATGACTTTGAGATCAAGCTGATCAAAAATGAATCTATTCCAGAAATTATTTGATCTCGAAAGAAGTAGCCCACCAACTAAACGAGTGTGATACTAAACCAGTGCTTTGAACGGACGGACGTATTGATGTAATAATTTCCTGAAAAGGACTTGAATAAGTTGAAAATAAAAATAAAATTGGAGCTCATAGATTCAGTAGACTAGGGCTTACAATTATTATCTTCTCGACATTCAAATTTCGAAGTCCTTTGAAGATCAAACTTTCACATTTCCAAAGATATCTCATCTCATGAAGGAGATAACTGTAGTCATTTGTATCAACTTTTCAAAAAACATCGAGCTTTCAAACCTATCTCTCATTTGCTAAAAGTAACATAATACGAGACCAATCTTTCCTCATCCACTTTAATTTTTTGACAAATTCTACAAAAATATATTCTGGTGATTCATCCAGGTATCAAATTACCATAGTATTTGATTGCAGTTTGAATTTGACTTGAATTATAAATCAAATAATAATTTCAGCTTCTAGGACCTCAAAAAGACCTTCAAATGAAACCTCAGAAAACTAGTATCATTTCATCGATTTGATGTTTGTCCTTTCATCTACTCTACCTTGTCCTTTTATATACTAGTATTTTTTTAGTTTTATTAATTTTATAGGATATCATCAAGAATTTCGTTAACCTGATACCTGTATTCAACGAAATATGCAGGAATGTTTTAATAATTTTCTCTACCAAACGAATAAAAAAATAATGTATTCATAATACTTTTCCTCTGCCAGAAAATAAGAAGAAAGCAGTAACACCTCAAGTAAAATTAGCCTACAAACAGTCCAACCTATCTGAATTGTATATAAGTAAGAATATTATGGAATTTCAACCACAATCCAGGGATTCCGTAGACAAAATTAAAAAAAATATTCACAAATTTGATATGTTATCCATCACTTGTAGATGATTCTATTATCACTTTTCGGTAACACTGACCCGTTTCCAGGGAAAAATTGATGAAAAAATAGGATTCTACTCACGGTTTACCAGCCTGACGTTTGAACACACACAATTTTTGTTAGAAACACTTTGCGCGACAACAGAAAATTTACAATTTTTCGAAAGCACACCGTTTTATACGTCGTTATCACACAGTGAAAGATAGAGAAAAGAGAGTGAGAGAGATAGAGATGCCCGCCGTATCGAGCAGGAGAGAGAGCACTTACACAAAAAGATTTTATTTTTGTATGAGGGTTGGAATGTTGAGTCCGCTGCTCTACCCTGGCGACTCTAGACTTAACTTTGAAAGCGTCACGACGCTTCTCAACAAAGTGTCGACGCTGAAGATGTTCTACTCTAGGGACGCTCTGCGTCTCTACCCCCTCCATCTATCCCGGCCACTACGCAACTCTGATCACTGCAAACGATCAGTATTGGTGCAATGGGAGGCGTTGGTCTGAATCATTTGAAATACTGGCTGTTTGAGATGAATCTAGATGTGCCGTGTTTAAAATTCTACTACACACTTTTGTTCTGTTTACTGGATTTTTTTTAGATTTATTCATGTTTCCACACATTCTTTCTCCAAAGTGATAATCCAAATCGAAAATTTTCCTCGAAGATTTGGTTTTGTCACGTATCCATACTTTGCATTATGTACTCGCTTTTCTTTTTAGGGCTACTGAAATGATTAAAACACAATTGAATATATCAAATACTCTTACATTTTATCACAACGCAACTGGTTTCATTGTCTGGGGATACGATTCCGGAATACCATTCTGGTTTTGATTCCGAATCTGGAATGTTGACTGGAGGCCGGTCTCACAAGGTGTCAAACTATCAATACGATAAACTGAAAAACTTCAATAAATAACAACAAAACTCTTCAAGAGTCAAATGTCTAGTACAAATAACCATTACAATTGAAAATGGGTTTTGAAGAGTTGAAGCTAGTTGTGCAGTGATAAAATGGAAGGGTACTTGATACCTGTTATTGTTTTTCAATCAAATCTATATAAAAGCGAAATGGCACTCACTCACTGACTGACTGACTGACTCACTCACTCACTCGCAGAACTAAAAATCTACCGGACCAATAACGTTCAAATTTGGTAGGTATGTTCAGTTGGCCCTTTAGAGGCGCACTAAGAAACCTTTTGGCAATATTTTAACTCTAAGGGTGGTTTTTAAGGGTTTAAAGTTCGTCTTTTAGCATGTATATTCTTCTTATTCTCTTAATTATAATTGAAAAATGTCCATACCATATCATTCATTCATTCATTTATTTATTGTACAAAATACTACAATCATAATATAATTATGACACTGAAGGAAAAACAAGGCTGAGCCTGTACTATTTCTCTCCAAAAATTTTGATAGAAAGTTAGGTCAAAAGGTTGAGGTTATAATATCACACAATTCGTTACTTGATTTTTGGTCCAGGAATAATGATTTGAAGATTTTGATTTTAGAAGGTTGACTTCAAATGAATCGAAGAATGTATCACAATGAATAAAAAACTTGAGAAATATTACACTTATTTAAAAAATTTGATTAAAAATTATTTATTTTAAAATTATTTATTTTATATGTTAATATAGAACTATAATCTCTTCGAAACAGTTGTTAACTGGTAACTAAATTAATAATTTTGTCAAGTTGGCATTAAGTTGAGTTGGCTTTGTTAGGTTGGCACCAAGTTGAAGATTGAAATGCATTTATCGCGGAAAAATTGATTGGGCACTGCTACTTCAACCAGAGCTATTCCTGGGAATATTATATTACTAGCCGTCAGGCTCGCTTCGCTCGCCATATCCGTTTAGTCTGGACCCCCGACTGGATCGTCCTAAAATATGATAAAAATGCTCAAATGAAAAATGCAGGCGAGCGAAGCGAGCCTGCTGATCTCATTCTTGGACGATCCAGTCGGGGGTCCAGGGGGCGGAGCCCCCTGGCTAGACGGATATGGCGAGCTAGCGAGCCTGACGGCTAGTTATGTATAGTTGAGAAATAAACATGATGCCTTATTTCTCTTATATTCTCTCTTAATTCTATTAAATGTACATCAAATGAAATCACATCAAATTGTATTGTGTACAGCTGAAAAATTCTTCACGAATAGTGAACAATCAATAATACAAACAGAATAGATCAAAGATAAACAGAGATGATCTATTTTGTCGAAATAGGACAAGTTTTTCAAATTGACAAAGTAGGCCAAGTTTTTGACTAGATTTTGATTTTCAACAAAACTCGATAGTAAGAGGAGCAATTTGGGCTATTATGACATGGGACTACTGCATGTGAAAATGAAAGCTTTGATCATAATCAGCAGAATATACAGTGTGGATGAAGCCCTACGATTGACCAATAGCTGTTGACCAATGAAGGTTGAGCTCTATTTGGAATACTTGAGCATGTCTAGTCCCGGCCAATGACTGTAGAGATCAACCTTCATTGGTCGACAACTGATGGCCAATCGTAGAGCTTCATCCATAATGTATATTCTGCTGCTCAATATTTCAGCTATCAATTTACTAGATATTGATTATGGTGTAAACACCAAAACAAGTATCTGCCTAAATGATTAATCACAGTAAGTCACTTATCTACAATATTATACATTATCTTATATCATAACGATAGAATAACACTATCTTGACGAATCATAATTCGTCTTTCATTTCAATTTGATAATTCCATTTCCATTTTCAAGATTCACTCGCATTCGCTTATGTGTTTATGAATTCTGAATAAATCCTTATCTTCATAAGTTCTTTACAACTTGAGAAACTCAACTATTCTATTCACTGTGATTCCATGGAGTATTCAACTATTGCCCCACTTTCAGAACACAGCAATAGAGTAGGTTTGTCCAGAAATAGCCTAGATCACAACAACTAAACGTTCAGATACGTTCACGTGTAGAATACAGAGCTGATAATTAAAATGTTCAATTCTCAAATAAAAAAATTATTTATTTATTATTGAACGAAAATCCAAATTAAATGCTGTAATTCACCCCGAAGACTTCTGCTACTGCAAATATTGACAACAGGGTGAACAGCTAGATGGAAATTCCATGAGCGCTACTATTCAAAAATATTTGTCAGCCCGAGAATCGAACCCAGTACCTCCTAATTGCAGGTCAGGAATGCTTTGAATTGCAGTCAGGAATAAAACAATTAATATTAGAAATCTCACATCACGGAGAATTTCGCAATATGAGTTTTGCAATCTATAAATATCACTGAGAAGTTTCATTACTAAACTATTTGATCCTTTGTATACTATACGACAGTACATATTCAGGTAGGAAGGCAAATTCAAATTGAGTCAATCTAACATTCAAATTTAAAGCAAAAAATGAATATCAGGAATTTCACATGCAATCTATAAATATCACGGAGAAGTTTCATGACAAACTATTTGCTCCTGTCTATACTATACGAAAGTAGAGAGTGAGCTATGAAGCTGAAATTTAAATTAATCCACTTTAAAATTCAAATGTTCAAATTTGGAGAGAAGGATATTCAATAGTCATAGGATTCTTTCTGATTTAATAGAGCATTTAACTCTAGACCACTCTAGAGTGCAGTGATTTAGAGGTAATAGCTCATTTATTACAGCGAAGACAGTCGAAAAATTCAAAGTTATGGAGCTATGAAGTTGCAAATTCAAATGTTTAAATTGAAAGAAAATGAATATTTAATCATCATTGGATACTCTCGGAGTAATCATCATTACAGGGAAGACAGTCGAAAAATTCAAAGTTATAGAACTATGAAGCTACAAATTCAAATGTTCAAATTGAAAGAAAATGAATATTTAATTTACATTGGATACTCTCGGATTTAATAGAGCTTTCAACTATAGACCACTCTGGAGCGCAATAATTAAAAAGTTTTGTCATAGAGAAACAATAGCATAAGTAGATATCCCATGGTATAGGGCGTTTATGTCGCAACTTTTACTGTTATCTCAAGCTGATAGTCCACGTAGTTCTTTCCTGTGAAGCTTTATGACGCTGGTAGTCTCTCATATTGTGCCGTTCATACACTCTTACCCGGTCAAAACAGTAAAAATCGACAATAATCGACTTGAGATAACAGTAAAAGTTGCGACATAAACGCCCTATACCATGGGATATCTACTTACGCTATTGTTTCTCTATGGTTTTGTTGAGGTAATAGCCCAGACTACAGTGGAGACAGTCGAAGAATAATTCAGAGTTATGGAGCTGCAAATTCAAATGATTGAATTGAAAAAATAAAAATGAATATTCAATTATCATTGGATTCTCTCTGATTTAATAGAGCATTCAACTATAGACCACTCTATGAGTATAGTAATTAAGGTGTTTTGTATAGGTAATAGCCCAGATTATAGTAAAAAGATTTAGCTGTCGTGGGAGTAGAGTTGAAAAAAGTGGAAGCTTAGAAGTAAGGGGGTGTTGGGGAGGGGTCGAAGAGAGGAGGAGAAGAGTAGGAAAGAATTTTTCGTAAAATCAGTAAACAGCGTTCAGTGTGGAGATATGATATGAGTGAGACTTGACTACTAAGCCCCGCTAAGCAACAGAACTTAAAATGGGCTTGGCAGACGAGCTTAGCATGCAACACACACTGGCCTCTCTAGATATCTACTGTCTAAGAACTCCCTCTTTCTTCCTCGCCCCCTATCCACATCTAGCTGACCGACTGAGGTTTAAAATTAGAACAAATTTAGAGAAACTCGCTCACTCTCTCTCGCTCTTTCACGGAGAAAGAGTCAACAGGGCGTGGGTGAGTATTTAGAGAGGCGGTCGAGAGAGAAAGATTGATCGAGAGAGGAAGAAAGAGACTAAATGAGAGAGAGAGAGAGTGAGAGAGCTGATATCCCAGAGAGAGAGAGTGAGTAGGTGGACGTAATTTAGTTTTAGATTTATCTAATCAGGTTGCCAGACCAGGGTGGCGTTTAAAATGTGAATGAAAGTGTGAAAATGAAGATGCTATTGAAGGAATTGTTTTGTCAGATTTTTTTGCGTAGAAGTATTGATAGAATACATTTTTTATAACACTTTGGAGGATATTATATCCTGTTTCAGGTTTCAAATCCACTATTGGGATACTTTCGAAGTAATAACAATATCAAGTGACCTGGCTGGCTCAGGTCTGGTGTCGGAGTTTTCAGGTCGCACCTGATCAATTTCAGAGCCTCTGACATGACTATTATTGGGCAGCCGGGACCGACAGATTAGCGTGTTCATCCGAAACACGGGAGTGGCCCGAGAAAAATAGCTTGTCCGGGCCGGGATTTGAGTTGTATAATATTGACTTATCGTGCTTTAATAATTATTTTGATGATAGGATAAAACTTTTGTGGTTCAATATTTATGGAATCGTATAGAGAGTCGACTATCCATATAGTATTAGAGTACAAACTGAACTGTCAGGTCGAGATGAAGATTTCTGATAGCTAGCGTTCTTCTATTATATCTTTATCGATGACTCCAAATGTTTTCATCATTGCAAAGCAGTGCTAAATATTTGAAATCTTTACGGCGATTTTTATACGTTCTGTTCGCACCAAGAGGACTGAAATGAACAAATATCATCACATTCATTATTCAAGATATTTATCTCGGGCCACTCCCGTGTTTCGGATGGACACGTTAAGCCGTCGGTCCCGGCTGCCTAAAAAGCAGTCGTTAGGTCATGTCAGAGGCCCTGAAATTGATCAGCTGCGACCTGAAAACTCTGACACCAGACCTGAGCCAGCCAGGTCACGCGATGTTATTATTATTATTATCATCATATCATTAAAGATCCTACTACTGATTATATTTACTGAGGATGACGTCTTCATTAATTTCAGTCTTGTAAGTAAACAATGATGATAATAATGGTAATTATTCAATTATTGATCTGTTATCTACTAAAATTTCAAATCACACTTCAACGTCTACTAATGATGAAATAGTGGCTTGATAAAATCTGTATTTATATCACAAGAGGGAAACATGTATGGCTGCTTGCCATGTTCAACAGCAGAAAGGAATTCTTTTGTAAAACGAACATTTAAAATTCAACATGAGATTCGTACGTGCACGAGTAATTCATTAATAATTGTTACTTACATCGCACATAAATTAATTAGTTTGTGTTCTAATTTCTCGTCATGCATTAAATTAGTTTGCAGTTGCATCGGTTATTTAGAGGATAAAAGTTTTGTAACACAACAATTAATTAATATTCGAAGTTATCAGAGTAGTTTAATTTATGCATTAATTTTTATTTTTTCAATGCATCAGTTTTTAGAGAAAAATGTTTTACATTCATAAAATAGATTAATAAAATGAATGTGTAAAATGGAAGTCAAAGCTGGCCAATGAAATCATCTCATGAGAAGAAGATAAGGACAGTGGAAATGAAGTGCCATAGAAAAACTGTTGGAAAGACAAGAAGGGATAGAGTAAGGAATACTAGAATAAGGGAAGAAGTGGATATGAGAGATGTCAGTGAAGAATAGAAATGAGGCAGTTGAACTACTGGACTGATTAACTTGAATTTTTGCATATAGATCCTGCATTTACCGAGGATGGTTATAGGCTTATTTTCAATCCTTCGATATTTCATTACGTCAAGTTTTCAGTTTGTCAAGTTTTCTATTAGACCCTTGCGAAGCACGGGTTACCTTCTATTTTACAATAATTTTACGATGACCGCTCCTAATCCCACAATCCTTGACTCAGCAGAGCTGCTAAGTGATTTCCTAAAAATAGCCGCGGTTTGACAAGCTCGTAAGAAAGAGCTGAACATTGTCAGGACAAAATCTAATTTTGAGTTTCAATATGAGTATATTTTGAGTGTAAGAATGAGTCATGTGTACCGTGGCGAGTATGGGCTAGTACTTTTGACAAGATGAAACAAATACTAGAGCACTCAGTTGAAGTGAGTGCCAATTTTGTTTTTCAACTATTACTATCCTATTCTATTCTCTATATCCTATCCTATTCTCTATATCCTATTCTATTCTCTATATCCTATCCTATTCTCTATATTATCCTATTCTATCCTTCATATACTATTCTATTCTCTATTATATTCTAAACAATATGGCTTGGAAATCAATGTAAACAAAACAAAGTTCATGGTGATAACTAAGGGAGCAGTGGGAGGATGTGACTTGATGCTTAACACCAAGCCGATAGAGAGGGTGCAACAGTTCACGTATCTGGGAACCTTGATCAATGAGAAATGGGATCATTCTCAAGAGGTAAAATGCAGAATAGAAAAAAGCGAGGGCTGCATTCAATCAGATGGCAAGACTGTTCAAGAGTCACAACCTTAATATGCACATCAAAATCAAACTCCTCCACTGCTACATTTTCTCAATACTCTTCTATGGGATGGAGTCATGGATATTGACTGAGTCAACTGAAAAAAAGACTCGAGGCTTTTGAGATGTGGCTGTATAGAAGAGTGTTGAGAATTTCATGGATGGACAGAGTGACCAACAAAGCTGTATTGGAGCGAATGGATAAGGATTTGGAAGTGATGAACATCATCAAGAGCAGGAAGCTTGCTATTTTGACCAATAATGCGTAATGAAGAAAATACGGCCTGCTGAAATCCGTTCTCCAAGGAAAGATCTATGGCAGAAGAGGACCAGGAAGAAGGAGAATATCATGGCTGAAAAACCTGCGCACCTGGTTCTCCAAAACTACAACAGAACTTTTCAGGATGGCTGTAAATAAGATATCCATCGTCAGGCTGATCGCCAATATTCGGAACGAATAGGCACTAGCAGAAGAGAAGAAGAAGAAGAAGAAGAAGAAGAAGAAGAAGAAGAAGAAGAAGATTCTCTATATCCTATTCTATTCTTCATACCCTATTCTATTCTCTACATCCAATTTCATTTTCCATATCCTATTCTATTCTCTATCTCTATATCCTACAGAGAAGAAGTAATGCCAAACTTCAGCTCATAGCACCCTATTCTCACAAGTTAGTATTAGTATGTTTCGGAACAAAATCATTGGGAATGTAACATGCAATATTATTATAACGTGGACCTCACTATATGAACACTATGAACAAGAATCAGCACCTAATATACAGAGAATTTAAATGTATTACAGAGTATAATGTTGTGTAGAGTAAAGAGTGAAGAGTATAGAGGAGTATATAATGTAGTATAGAATATAAAGTGCTAATACAGTATCATTGTCTGAGCAGTTTGAATAATTCGGCCACATTGATTTGCTGAGTCATCAGATTGTCCTCAATCTAGCTTCAACCTTCAATAAGCAAACGATGTCAACAATTGTTGAGTGATTCAAATTCTCTACGATCCAATTGAAATTCACTTTCAGCCTCAGTAATGGGTACAGCACAGTAGAGAGCTGTGAGTAATATCATAGAGAAACAATAGTTTGAGTGAGTATCCCATGTATAGGGCGTTTATGTCGCAAGTTATACTGTTATCTCAAGCCGATAGTCCACGTAGTTCTCTCCCTTGAAGCTGTGTGACACTGGTAGTCTCCCTTATTGTGCCGTTCATACACTCTCACCTTCCCAAAACATTAAAAATCGACAGTAATCGGCTTGAGATAACAGTAAAAGTTGCGACATAAAAGCCATACCATGGGATATCTACTTATGCTATTGTTTCTCTATGGTAATATGTAGTGAGATCAACTTCTTAGGCTCAACTCACACTTACGCGACTCAGGTCGAGAAGAGACTCGACTCTAGTGGAGAGCATGTGTTTCCAAATGGTGACACTCAGACCAGTCGATTCTAGTCTCCGCGACGTCACCCATTTGGAAACACATGCTCTCGACTAGAGTCGAGTCTCTTCTCGACCTGAGTCGCGTAAGTGTGAGTTGAGCCTGACTGTCACTATTGTAATATAATAATAATATTAAAACCTCTGATTCATCAACCGCGTTCGCTATCAACTAAGCTACGGAGTCTTCTGGAGAAAGCCGTTTTTGGTTGGACGTTTATAGCTACGTAAACTTTGAATCAGAAATTGGATAAATTTGCTTTGATTATTAAACTAAAACTAGTTGACTTATAGCAAAAAAATAAACCTATGCCCATCCTTGGTAAATTCAGAATCTTTATGTAAATTTTGAGAGAGAGGATGGGGTTAAAGGATGGGAGAGTAAGGTTGATGGAAAGAGAGTATGAGCAAAGATAAGAGAGCGAGAGGAGAGGAACGATTGACAGAGAGAGAATGAGTGAGAGGGAGTGAGGCGAGAAAACGATTAAGAGAGGAATAGAGAGTGAGAGAGAGTCCAGAAAGAGGTGAGAAACAAGACAAAGATTGGAAGAGAGTGGAAGTTTGATTGATTTATTTATGTAGATTACAATATATACTGGCTTATACACTTATATACAATAGCTTACAATACAGCAAAATTATGAATGCATTTATTATAATATAGACTAAGACAATAAATCAATTTGGAATAACTATAGATACTGTAATTTTGTTATGCATCAACATAAATTGGCGAAGCTTTGGACATATGAATGTCCATTCTTCGGAAAGAATATTCAAAATATCCTTCCCACTAACTCTCTACCAAAGAGAGAGAGAGAGAGAGAAAAAAGAGAGGAACAGTAAAAATGAAGGGATTTAAAGAGAGAGAGAGAGAGTGAAAATGTTTAGGAGTGAAATAGGTTGGGAAGAGATATCTAGAGGAAGCAGGAATGAAGGTAGAGAGGAAAAGTCGATAAGATAAATGTGAGAAAAGTAAGAAAGTGAGAGAGATTGGATGAGAGGAGGATTGTGAGAGTATATTTGTGATCTTGGACTGATTTTCAATTGGAAACAGATCAACAACGTAGTAATTGTTAATGAATGATCTGGCATCAGAAAAGTCAGAAACAAAATTCGTCGTCTTTATGGCTATTTGAGTTCATTTTTCTTCATGTTCAGGTTGGAAAAGCTAAAATCTAATCTAGAATTTTAGAAGATAGTACTGAAGTCATGAAGTTAGCGATATCCAGCTATCGAAAAGAAAGTATAATTTATTCTGATTATAAATATGAATAGAGTATAAAAATCATACTTTGGTAACTTTTACTGATAAAGTAGAAGATATCATTGGTGATGAAACCCATTTTCAGTCAGATTCCTAGACCTGGACGTGTGAAAGAGAGAAAGAGTTAGTGGAGAGAATAAGAGCAGCTATATGAACTAAGAATTAAGTTTGTTTTTCGGTGATTCTTCAAAATTATATTTTTAATATGTGAATATTTCCTATTTCAGTTATAATAATGTAAAATATTCCTTCTATGTTTAGTTTTGAAGCATTTAAATTTGAAAATCTACTTTGTGAAAATACCTGAGGACTGAAAATTTTGTGAATTTAAGAACTACAAGACATATTTCAGATTATGTGTTATCTGAATTTGGGAGAGGAATAGCACAAGGTTACCTTATTTTTTCTCTCCCTATCATTTTGATAATGTACTAATAATTTCATAAACGAATAAAGAATAAAGAACTCCTCGACTAATGGTAGATTAATTAATTATTATTAGTTACTGTAGATGAGAATCAATTCCAATACAGTATAAAAAATATAACTAATTTTTATATTGAGATCAGAAATCAAAGTATTATGTAGATTAGTGTACTCCAAACATTCTGTATTAATGATGAAGATAGAGTGATCTCAAACACTTTCAATGATATAAAATTATTGAAATCTATTGTTCAAAAACTCCACAACAGCTCCATTCTTACACCAACATCCAATACCAACACTCTACTTTTTATTACCTTAAGCTTTATAGAAATATAATTATCGAAGATTTTCATTTTTTCATTGAGAGAGAGAGAGAGTGTAAGTACCGGAGGGAAAGGAAGAGGGAAATAGAGAGGAGTGATATTCAGAGGGAGATAGAGAGAGCTAAATCTAGGTCTTAGCAGTTCACTTTTCGACATAATATTCTCGGCCGCTCTAAATTTAAAAATTCGTAAACGACACCAACGCCCCGATATAATAGAATACATATCTCAGCGAATAAATTTGCGTCAGTGTGTTTTCTTCAAATTTCGGACGACTACACTGCACGAATCGGTTTTATGTGTTTTGTAATTTCGGCCCCATGCCAAGTATGCTCATACCACAGCCTACACTATAACAAAATGATTTAGACGGATTTATAAAAATAACAGAGGTTTCCTACTGAAATTTACATCATTTATCATCGGGCTCATTGCTCCCTTTGAAAAAAATAGAAGGAATAAGTTCTTTATGTTATTATTGAATTAATAATACAATGTAAGAAAATATTTTAGACGGATTTATAAAAATAACAAAGGTTCTCTACTGAAATTCACACCATTTGATATTGGGCTCATTGCTCCCGTTGGAAGAATAGAAGTAATGAGTTCTCTTTGGCATTATTGAATTAATAAAGCAAACAAATACAATAATCTTAACAATAAAGGAAGGAATTAGCTTATACATGTCCCAAATACATGATTGGTCCCTTCAAAATTTCAGAAAAATTGAGAAGAGATTGAATAGGTACTGAAGAAGAAGTTTGTAGAAATCTAAGAGATGATTATAGGAAAATTTGATTGTAAACTTTTCTTGTTCAAAGAGAAAAAGGTGAGGGAACAATTAAGAAGAAATTGAATAGATACAAAAGAAGGAGTTTTAAGCAATTGAAGTGATGTTTATAGAGTATTTGATGATAAAGTTTACTTGCGGTAAGGAAAATTTTCTCAGTGATACGAGAGTATCCAATTATACCAATATCATTCAACAGTGATATCATTTATGCACGTATCATTACTCATTTTATCTTGAGAAGTGACGTTAACGAGCTTAGAGAACTCAAAATAAGTCATCCTGGCATCAAAAACAATAATTAATTACCCCTTCACGGGTTATATTTCAATAAATAAATTCGTAGCCTCCATGATGTATTTAGAATGCTACAATACATGTGTGCAATGCACGTGTTTTTGAAATGAAATGAAAAAATTCTTTATTAGGCGGAGTTAGGACTTTTAAGTCCTCTCTACCACTCAACCTCAAGTGATTCTCAAGATTTATCCAGAAACAAATTTCTTTCAAGGATTCCCAACCAGGTTTTTCCAATTTTACCATTTGTTGGTAATAGTTTTGACTGTTTTATATTTCTGATACTTTGACCCAGTTTCTAGGACACTTATCAAATCTGATGAAACTTCGGATCTGAAGGTTTAATGGTCTATTAGATTCAATAAGAGTCTCCTTGGAACCAGGCCTTAGACATTCTAATGGTACTCCAAAAAACACATGAGATAGAAATTCATGTCGGAGTCATTCTCAAAATTGTTTTCTGATCATATGACGGACATGGGTGGCATGCAACATTCTAGGCTGTTGTCATCCATCATCGGATCGGTGTGGGATCGGAAGTGGGTGCATGATAAGTGTGACCAGGGCTTAATTCTGTACGAAGATGAGAGTGATCAAATATCAAAACTTGTTGGGATTATTATTTTTATCCTTCATGTACAATTTTAATAGAAGCAACAGGTAGGAAGTAACAAGGAATCTACAGTATAATACAATCTCTATCAATATTATAATACACCTGTATTCCAGATTCCTTGAGGAGGCCCAATAACCCAAATGTGTCTCTTAAACTTAGAGCAGAACTCCAATTCTATCGCACATTCAAACAAAAATGTATCATATTTTCTACATGCAATCAATAGGACAGAGAGGACAGAATAACTTTCTCCCAATTAATCATACTCAGGCTCGGTTGCACAAAAGCCGGTTAAATTTTAACCGTGATTAATCTCACGAGAACCAATCACAGAAGACGTTTCTGAAAAGACTGTTTCTCTAATTGGTTCTCATGAAATTAATCACTGTTGAAATTCAACCGGCTTTTGTGCAACCGGTACATAGAGTTCTGTAGCAATATGTATAGAAATTTATCATATTCATCTTCTTGATCAGAGCTACTTAGACTAACACAGAGATTTCAAATCAAAGTATCATTGATCCACTTGAATCTAGCTTTAGAGCAGCAACATGTGAATAATAAAATTATAATGTTGGAAAAAAGTACTTTGATTTCCAATTGATTTTTCAATCAGCTGAGCTTTAGTGTTTACAAGTTTGTGTTTCTCGAATGGTTCCAAATTTTCTTAAATAACTCAATATTTTTCGTTAAAAGTGGTAATTGAGTGGAATATTTCTAATTAATTTATCAATTCAAACAATCTAAATTCAAAATTTATAGTTTTAATGTTTATTTTGAGCTAAAATTTTATAAAAAAATTGTACACGTGAAATTCTTACGTTATCTTGGACTTTGTCACTTATAAATAATTTGGAAGAAAAAATAGCACAAGGATTACCTTATTATTTTATCTTTCAATGTTATTACATTAGTGTCATTTGCATTGTAAATAAAAAAAAAATCGGTTTGGAGCAAAACCTCAATATAATTGATTTACAAGATGAATAATATGAATTTATCAGGTAATGTCGTACACAAATCAACATTCATCGATGAGTAGCCCAAACATTAAATTCAAAATCCTCCTCAGCACAAACCAGGGCAACGGGCAGAGTAACCAAATTTCAGGGGGAACACGAAGAGGGGATATTGGGTGCTCGGTTTGGGGGGTCGAAGGGGTTCTCCCTCCCACCCCCCACCACTCCCCGCAGACGATCTCCATTTTTGGTTTCCGGTGAAATAGGAGAAGCAAGCGGCGGTTAAATCTGTCCTGATCTAAATTCAGTAGCAGCTGAAAAGCCCGCGCGGCGAGTTTTACAGCAGTCAGTAGTCACACAACATTCACTGTGAACTGTTAGCATCTGGATGAATGGGAAGCATATTGGACTGACAGCTTCAAGTGAATCTCTCAGTAGAATAGAGTAGAGCTGACGAAGCTTTGAGACTTTTTGAGAGCGCTCGGCTACCCTGTAAGATGTGATTCAGAGACACATCCACCAATGACAGGCATTATAGCGATGATCTAGTTTGGTTAGTTCGTCGTTTTGCCGCTGATTGCGCTAGCTGCTGGGAACTTTGCGATGTTCTACAGAGCCGGAAAATTAGTACCATTGATTTCTGTGAGAGTGTTCACACATTGATATAATAAACACTCCATTAATATTTTTGCTAGAGGAGCGTTTACATCAGTCAAGTCTCCTTGAATTGAAGTTTTCCTGACGTTTGTGTAAAATGAATGTAAAGTTGAATTTTGCAAAGTTGAAGTCAAGTTTACAAGAGCAGAAACTTGAAACCAATATAGGTACCAATGTAAAAGAATCTACAATGTACAATCTATAGTGAGGTCCACGTTATAATGGCAGTGTTTGATAGACAATGGTATTCAAATTCAAATTCAAATTGTTTTTATTCTGATTCAAAAATCAAATACATACAAAATTTCAAAGTATTGCTATCCTTGTCTATAATTCAACAAAGTGGATAGCGCTATCTCTTTCTCGCTTTGCTCTATTGCCAGATCGTCTTTTAATAATGTAGAATGTGTAACTAATTAACAAAATATGTCATCTTAATCATGAAAATACATTATTGAATTATTAAAAAATATAATTCCTTTTTTAATAAAATAGAATTGATTATTTTAAACGAGAATGAACAGTTAATATTACATCAATAAACCTGTATCCATTTTCATTTTCCTACTCCATTTCAGACTTCAACGAGCACGGCAGCAGAGAATCGACTTCAACTCTAACGATGGGCTATCAATTCGTTAAATTAGGAAACTGAATTTCAGTGAAAAAATTGACAAATCCTTATACCCCATTCACAGGAGGTCACAGGATGAAACAAACTAAACTATGTGTCAGCTACCGTCTATGGAAGGCATTGACAAGACATAGGATCGGAAACGTTGTTCCACTATCTTTCTCCACTGCCATTAAAACGTGGACCTCACTATACAAACAATAATCTACAATGCGGAGCAAGTTAAGGATGAAACTAGCTGCCTAGTCTAATGACAGACAAGGATAGCAAACCAACGTTGATCAGGTGCTAAATTTATAACATGAATCTTACTATTTAGTCAAACATATTAAAGAAAAGATCAGCATGCGATGAGCTGAAAGTTTTAATATAAGTAATGGAAGACAGTTAATCTCTCAAATAAATAGGTTCATTCATAAGTGGAGCAGAACAGAGTGTAGGTGGGGGTGATTCGCTTTAAAATTGAAAAAGTATTTTTGAAATTTTCTCTTATTTATTCATTCACAAAAAAATGGAGAAGCTTATTTATCACTGTTATCATTTATTTTCTCTACCATATCTTATTTATTTATTCGTTCATGTATTGAAAATAAATATCATGAGAATTTTAGAAGTTCGAACTTAAAAAAGAAGTTTATAGCTCAAAGCCAGAAAAAACTTCCACCTCTAAAGTTTAACTTTTGTATTGTTTTTCTATTTTGAGCTTTATTGTATTAAGTAAAATTAAAATAGAATTGATATTCAAATTATTTTTCCTGTTAGTATTTCATCCTACATTGGAGCGATTGATTTGATAGCCATTAATACATAGGGGTTTCATCAACTTGATGTATTAAATTTACTATTTTGTGTTTTCAAGTTATAATGTTAGTCAATCAGTAATAATTTGGATCAATCACTTAGCAGAGCTCCATACTATTTGCACAGATAATGAGGAATATCAGATAATGAAGAATCATTCAGCCTGATTCAAGATTCAACATAGATTCACGATTATTGTCTGTGCTATTAGACTAAAGACTCTTTACTAAGAGTCGAAGACGTTACTAAGATTCTTCTTCTTCTTCTTCTTCTTCTCCTGTCTTATTCTTCTTCTTCTTCTACTCCTGTCTTCTTCTTCTCCTTCTCCTTCTTCTCCTGTCTTCTTCTTCTCCATCTTGCTTTTCCTCTTCTTCGACCTGACGAAATAATGTGTCTAGAGGTGACAATGACAAGATAGGGGTCAACCCAAACGTATAGAGTAGTCTAGTTAGGGGTCAAAACAAGGAAAACATTGCTACGTTTTAGCAGAGCGGAAATATTTCGATCCGATTTTTTCAAGTCGCTTGCAGCTTCCGATGTCGAGTGTCGACCTTCCGCCAGAGGACAGCCACAACTTTTTGTGTACCAAACCTGACCTGCTACACACACACACACACACACACACTGTCCAATTAACTGAAGGTCCTTTTATCGCATCGCGTGTGTCACACTCAGTCTGGATGTTAGAATTATACTAGAAATATTTCATTAAAAGATTGGATTGCCTACCGTACTGGATAGATTGGCTATCCTACTCGTTGATATATTCCGAATAGAATTCATCAACCTGTTTGGTGAGGGCTACTCAAGTTATTTCAAGTTAAGCAGTCCAGTAGTTGAGAAGTGATGATAAGACATTCGTGAATCTCCTATCCCCTACGTGTATAAGCCAATTCTTCCTTTAATTATATTCTATAGATGAAGATCCAGTAGTTACAAAGCAAGAGATTATATGACGTATAATATATTGCATAATATTCGTCTTGAAATTTAAAATCCACATACCTTTCTTTAAAAATCTGGTGTGGCGCACTCACACAACTTTCCTTGCCGTTATGAAAATTGATCACCTGACGCTAGTGTTCCCGCGCATCTCAAGTCTACTTATAAACAAAGATTTGAGCCAGCTGGTGACAGGACAATAACGCTGGATACACACGAGATCTGCTATCTCTTCATAGTGAATGATTCAATAGAATCAACAGTTGCCAACAGTCTGCAATTGAAAAATCACATTTTCTCAAATTTCAAGCTAATTATCAATTTTAGGTGAAAATGTTATGGACATTAATTGAAGAGATTTTCATGCTCAATCTTTTCCACTCGGAATTTTTCGTTTAAATTATATCTGAGATCTGATAATTGGAAATCTAAATTCAAACTTTGGGGGGGGGCGGAGCTCCTGAAATTTTTACAGATATGGGACTTGTGGCAGTTGATATAGCTTATCAATGACTATTTTTGATCAAAATCGTTGGATCCATTTTCGAGAATATCGCGAAAAACCCTGTTTTTGACAAAAAATTCGCCATTTTAGCCGCCATCTTGAATTGCATTTTATCGAAATTGTTCGTGTCGGATCCTTATATTGTAAGGACCTTGAGTTCCAAATTTCAAGTCATTCCGTTGATTGGGAGATGAGATATCGTGTACACAGACGCACATACACTCATACACACACACACACACACACACACACACACACACACACACACACACACACACACACACACACACACACACACACACACACACACACAGACCACAGACTACCTATCAATGGTAATAGGGGCAAGGAAAGTAAAAACTTTCATTCACAACATATCAAAACATATGATGTTTCCACATAGAAATCTTAAATCTGAGTACTCTTCAAAGTTCAGAAAAAGGATACTTGGATTTTTAATTTCAAAACGAATAAATTCATATCATGTCACATAATTTCCAGGTTTGTAGCTACTGGATCTTTATCTTTAATTGAAACACGTTCAAATATAAATCAATATATCATAATTCCATATTAATAAAAATGTTTATGTGTTTCCTATGAATCCAAAAACTAATTTTCTAATCGGGATGAAAATTTGTCAATAAACTAGAGTTTTATTTTTCAACCTCTGAGCACATATCATAAGACACAAACAAGTGGGAGGGAAGTGATTTTGACATAGCTGATTAGCTTGTCATCCCCACCAAACGCTTTGGGATCGGTGCGGCCAGATCGTCAATTTGTTTCAAGTTATAGACCCACAAGTATGACCGTCTCACCTGAGTCTACCGCCAAGTGCTAGTTATGTAGCGTTATTCGTTCTTGCAAGCAAAAGGCAATAGTTCAGCATAAATCTTACAAAGAATTATTCAAGTTTATGCAGAAAACGCTACTTTATCCCCTAACTTTCAGGGCAGAGCTTACAAACTAACGAGGAGCTCCAAAACAGCCTCGATAATTAATAATTATTTTTCTACGTTGTTGAAAAACGATCTGGCGGAGCTAGAAAAGGATAGAACTATGTGCTTTGTAGAGTGATGAGTACAGCTATTACAACTTGAATCTCACTATACTATGCTTTCAGTTTGATCAGTAGCTGGGATCTTCTAAACATGATTTTTCGTCGTTGTTCTGTACCAATCATTGTTCACCTAGTATCGTTTCTGTAGCGAAGCACGGGTGGCCCGCTAGTACTGAATAGCATAAAAAACTATTATTCATATACGTCACAAAGTTGTAGCCACTTAGCCGTGGATCAACTTGAAAACCTGGAGGTTAGTCGCGGACCCAGCTCTGACGTCACAAAATAAACTTGCTCCACAGGTACATGTTTTCAAACATCTATTTCATCCTTCATCTCCTCCTCTTCCTCCACCACCTTCTCCTTCGCCCCCTCTTTCCCCTCTCCAGTTTAACCAGCATCAATTATTGATTGTTGATGCTAATCGCCAGTCAAGTTCACCTAATCCGGAATCAGCACACTAGTTGTCGGCGATTCTTCATTAAACCGAGTTCTATGTAATCGGGGGTTCAAGATTTGATTTTTTTGAAAAAGTTTTGACTAAACATGTATCCAGTATGTTCTTTTACCTGCTGTATGTGACAGTACTAGTGCACGGATTTGTATTCTTGTGCGATTTTGTTATATTGAGGTAGGTGAGACATTATTGTTTATAGTTTATTAGAAGACAATGTACCTAAAATATATAACATATATATTTCAGGTACATTGGTTAGAATAATTTTAAACATGATAAGCGGACATTAAAATTGGAAAGCACACTTTCAACATTTGTTTTTATTCTCAATCGACATATCTATTCATTTACTCATATCTATTTATTCATAAACATATTCAATTAAGAACATTCTTATGATTTTCACGATTGTTTCAGAAAAAGTAAACTCTGAAGAGAATGATAATATGAAAAATGAAAATATATATTTTAGGTACATTGGTTAGAATAATTTTAAACATGATAAGCGGACATTAAAATTGGAAAGCACACTTTCAACATTTGTTTTTATTCTCAATCGACATATCTATTCATTTACTCATATTTATTTATTCATAAACATACTGAATTAATAACTTTCTTATGATTTTCATGATTGTTTCAGAAAAACTAAACTCTGAAGAGAATGATAATATGAAAAATGAAAATATATATTTTAGGTACATTGGTTAGAATAATTTTAAACATGATAAGCGGACATTAAAATTGGAAAGCACACTTTCAACATTTGTTTTTATTCTCAATCGACATATCTATTCATTTACTCATATCTATTTATTTATAAACATAATCAATTGAGAACTTTCTTATGATTTTCACGATTGTTTCAGGAAAAGTAAACTCTGAAGAGAATGATAGAATATGGTTTAACTATTTTGATATAGCTAATTGGAAGTTTAGTTTTTACAAAAAAGGTTCTAGTAGTTCTTTGAATATTATAGAATATCAATTTGTTGATTTCTGTTGAGGATCACTATCATACTATAATTACTAAAGGTGATTAAGGGATATTTTTCAGTGGTTGCATGATTATTTTTGAATAGATGAGTTTATGATTCTATTTCTTAGCATCGGTTACACAAAAGCCTGTTAGATTCCAGTCATCATTAGAAGCCACGAGAACCAATCAGAAAAGATCTCTTCACTGAATACCGTTCTCTGAAATTTTATCATAATTAGAATCCAACAGGCTTTTGTGCAACCGGGACTTATACCTTCAAATCTATTTTTTACTTTCCTTGCCCTATTACCATAGGTAAGGAAAGTATTGCTTTCCGAAAAAAATTAAGGTACCCCAATTTCTAAATTTCTATACGTTTCAAGGTCCCCTGAGTCCAAAAAACTGGTTTTTGGGTATTGGTCTGTATATATATATATATATATGTGTGTGTGTGTGTGTGTGTGTGTGTGTGTGTGTGTGTGTGTGTGTGTGTGTGTGTGTGTGTGTGTGTGTGTGTGTGTGTGTGTGTGTGTGTGTGTGTGTGTGTGTGTGTGTGTGTGTGTGTGTGTGTGTGTGTGTGTGTGTGTATGTGTGTGTGTGGTGTGTGTGTGTTGGTGTGTGTGTGTGTGGTGTGTGTGTGTGTGTGTGTGTGTGTGTGTGTGTGTGTGTATGTGCGTCTGTGTACACGATATATCATCTCCCAAATAACGGAATGACTTGAAATTTGGTAATAATTTATTAAGTTTTCAACAACTCATTGGCAATCATATGAGCAAATCATCAAAAATTTCCTGGTTATACTCTTAGTTTCAGATTCATCAAAAAATACCCAGTTTTATTCTAAAACAATGTAATAGCAGAGACAATTGAATAGTGCACTTCTAGAACAGAATATTTATTCCGCCAAAATACAAAATCAAAAGACAAATGTAAATTTCAATAAATCCTATATAATTTAAAAACCAATTCTTATTGAATCTCTGTGATTTGTGATTATTTTGTGTGAATTGGTTTTTGTGAGTTTGGTTTTTAAATTATAAAAGATTTATTAAAATTTACATTTGTCTTTTACTTACCTTGCCCTATTACCTATCATTCTTATAGGTAAGGAATGTATTGCTTTCCGAAAAAAATTAAGGTACCCCAATTTCTATACGTTTCAAGGTCCCCTGAGTCCAAAAAAGTGGTTTTTGGGTATTGGTCTGTATGTGTGTGTGTGTGTGTGTGTGTGTGTGTGTGTGTGTGTGTGTGTGTGTGTGTGTGTGTGTGTGTGTTGTGTGTGTGTGTGTGTGTGTGTTTGTGTGCACGATATCTCATCTCCCAATTAACGGAATGACTTGAAATTTGGAACTTAAGGTCCTTACAGTATAAGGATCCGACACGAACAATTTCGATCAAATGCAATTCAAGAATGCGGCTAAAATGGCGAAAATGTTGTCAAAAACAGGGTTTTTCGCGATTTCCTCGAAAACGGCTCCAACGATTTTGATCAAATTTATACCGAAAATAGTCAATGATAAGCTCTATCAACTGCCACAAGTCCCATATCTGTAAAAATTTCAGGAGCTCCACCTCATCTACGCAAAGTTTGATTTTAGATTCCCAATTATCAGGCTTAAGATAAATTTTAAACGAAAAATTTTGAGTGGAAAAGATTAAGCATGAAAATCTCTACTATTAATGTTCAGTAACATTTTCACCTAAAATTGAAAATAAGCACGAAATTCCAGAAAATGTTATTATTTCAATTGCAAACTGTTGGCAACTGTTGATTCTATTAAATAATTCACTATGAAGAGATAGCAGACCTAGTATGTCTCCAGCGTTATTGTCCTGTCACCAGCTGGCTCAGATCTTTGTTTATGAGTAGACTTGTGATGCGCGTGCACACAAGCGTCAGGTGATCAATTATCATAACGGCAAGGAAAGTTGTGTGAGTGCGCCACACACGATTTTTTAGTTTCTTAAGCATTTTACCAATTTTTTCTATATAATTTCTACCTCAATTTAAAAAAACTCCATACTATGTTGAATATGTTGTCATTTTCCTTTCTAGTGGGGCTCTCTCACTTTTTCTCTTTCTCCTTCTCCCTCACCATCTCTTACACTCACTCTCCCTCTCTCTCCTTCTAGTGTTGTGCGACAGAGAGGACCTGGAGTCCTGATTCCGCCCTTAATAAAGGCAAATCAATCTCAGGTCTTGCGCCCCTTATTGGATAATCCAGCCCTGAAGAATAGATGACAAAAACTTAACACATGAAAACATAATATTTCTTATAATGCTCAAAAAAAATACTTATCTTAATAGACACCTTACATGAACAAGATATCATATTGTCAGTTGTCACATAACATCATCTGCCTGAAATATGTAATACTTTGATTACGGTATCATTGTTTTTCAATTGAAACCCATATCACATGAGCATCTATAAATATGAATAATGGATGATATAAGCTATAGTTTGGTAAAAAAATTGTATACGAAAAAGCTATTGCATCATTCAATAATAATCACTGAATTGATATCAAGTAACAAGTCTCAAAAATCGACGTATTCAATATTATTACTACAGACTTATTCGAGTAACAGAGATGACAAAAAAGTAGGCTAATTATCTTTCTTTCTCTCTCTCCTTGTCTCTTACTCTCTCTCTCTCTCCAGTCAATCAAGCCTATTCAATTACTCTACTGAATAATATTTTATTTCGATATTTCAGGTTCATCCCCAAGTCTAATGACGCACCCCCAAAATTAAGCGACAACCCCCAAAGTTAAGCACCCCCATAAAAAACAAAAAGGTCATCGGTTGTCCAATTAAAATCTATAGCTGCATTTTTTTAACACCCATGATAAACACAGAAATATAGCTTTTCTTCACTCTCTAAGCAGTAATCCAAGGGACATTTGAGGCAGATCTGAATCAACAGCATAAATCAAACCAGTATTGATTTGAAATAATCAGATCTTTCAAATAATTATTACAAACCACATACGCAGATTTGCTTGTTCCGGTAAACGATACTAAGGAAAGTCAAGCAAGTGACATAAAAAAACGAGGCCAAATTGAAAGAGGTCATTGAAGTAAATGTAATATGTAATACACTCGTAGCCTGTAACTAAGTATCATGTATTTGAAAACATTCCTAATCGAAAAAAATCAGCCATGATTATGAACTTGATTCATTGAATTGCACTGTGTTTGAGATACATTGAAATGAATTAAAATTCATGGTTACTTATTACTCAAGTAGCTATAATTACTGACGATTTTGCTGGTTACTTATGATAATTACGATTTTTGCGGTGGGAATTGATATTGGGTGGAAAAGCTTGCTGACTAGTTTGTTATCTATATTTATTTCTTTTATTCGTCTATATATAAAAGCGAAATGATAACTCACTCACTGACTGACTGACTCACTCACTCACTCACTCGCAGAACTAAAAATCTACTGGACCAAAAACGTTCAAATTTGGTAGGTATGTTCAGTTGGTAGGTAGTATGTCCTTTAGAGACGCACTAAGAACGGATTTGGAAAAATTTCCAAAGATACGCCAAAAATCTGCGTTTTTCCAGCGTTTTCTTAGCTTTATCGAGAACAAATGAACAGAAAATGTTCAAATTCAGTACAGAAGCTAAGCTACGGTGTAATAATGTTGTGTTGGAAGGAATTTGCAATAACGTTGAAGATACGCCCAAAATCTGCGTTTTCCCAGCGTTTTCTCAGCTTTATCGAGAACACATGAACAGAAAATGTTCAAATTTAGTACAGAAGCTGAACTACGGTGTAATAATGTTGTGTTGGAAGGAATTCGCAATAACGTCGAAGATACGCCCAAAATCTGCGTTTTTCCAGCGTTTTTTAGCATTTTCTCAGCTTTGACTTTATGATGGAATGAAGTATGCTCAAATGAAAAATGCAGCCGAGCATAGCGAGCCCGCTGATACCATTTCTGGATGATCCAGTCGGGGGTCCAGGGGGCGGAGCCCCCTGGCTGGACGGATATGGCGATCGAAGCGAGCCTGACGGCTAGTAATTATAATGAACGAAAGAATTGGCTTATACACGGGATAGGAAATAAATGTTTGAAGCATCATTACGTCTGAACTACTCAACTGATTAACTTGAAATTTTGCATATAGATTCTTAATTTACGGAGGATATTTATAGACCTATCCTAAATTCTTCAAGATTCCAGTAGGTCAATTTTTCAATTAGACCCTTATGGAGCGAGCACCTTCTAGTTCATTATAATATTCTCTTCCACTAAACTCCGATTGGCAGACTCTATGATGACAAAATTGCTGCTTTTTTATTGGTTAACCTGTGTTTGTTAGAATTCTCTTCTACTCAACTCTCATTGGCTGATGTCATGATGACGTAATCGTCACTCTCTCATTAGTTGGCTTGTGATTGGTTGAATTCTTACTTCGACCGCGCTGCCATAACGACCAAATACTGCTCTCTTATTGGTTGGTTTGTGATTAATAGTATCATACTCAAATTGACATACATCTCATTGACTATACATTATAATAATTGCAAGTTACAAAAATAGGTTACATATTATGTAAATGAATATTGAATCTATTGCAAGTTACAAAAATAGGTTACATATTATGTGAATGAATATTTAATCTATTGCAAGTTACAAAAATAGGTTACATATTATGTAAATGAATATTGAATCTATTGCAAGTTACAAAAATAGGTTACATATTATGTAAATATATATTGAATCTTTTCAAAATTCCGAGCCAGCAATAACATAAATCATACATATTTTCGGGAGTGTTGAACTATAGAGAAAAGATAGCATAAGAAGATATCCCATGGTTTGTAGAATTCATTCAATGTTTGTATCTAATTTTTGTGTTGTGTATCAAGTTGAGATGATACTGTATCAAAGTGTGTTGATACTGTATTATATGTGGTGATAGTTGAACTGAAGGATCAACTTGGAATTATGCATCATGAGACATCCCTCAAATTATTTATTGTATTTATGATTCATTGTGTTTATAATTATTTATTGTATCTGTAATTGATGGTATTATTTATTTATCTATTTTATTATTTTTACAGGATCGTCTGTCACCGAAGGGTATCCAGATGATCTCTCAGATATAACGAAGAGGAAGGAAATATCCTATAAATCTTCCATTTCATGTACCAAACGTGAGTAATCTAAAAATAATGAACTGTGATGAATTGACGAATATAATTAATTTATGGTAGAATTTTTTTCATAGAGATGTAAAAATAATTTAAATACACACTATACAAACTTTCAAAGCATGACCTGCTGTGAATTGTTATATGGAAAGAGTTCTCGATTTTTATTCAATTTCTCGATGATTTTATGTTATTTCTAATTCAGTTATTGAAGGAGTCCCATAAAGAAACAGTGATGAATAAACACAAAACTTCAAGATTATGCTTGCGTGGTTAGCCTAATAGCAAATCTCCACAGTACTAGCATAGAGAAACAATAGCGTAAGTAGATATCCCATGGTATAGGGCGTTTATGTCGCAACTTTTTCTGTTATCTCAAGCCGATTACTGTCGATTTTTACCGTTCTGACCGGGTAAGAGTGTATGAACGGCACAATATGAGAGACTACCAGCGTCATAAAGCTTCATGGGAAAGAACTACGTGGATTATCGGCTTGAAATAACAGTAAAAGTTGCGACATAAACGCCCTACACCATGGGATATCTACTTATGCTATTGTTTCTCTATGGTACTAGTCAAGTTTGTTTAAATAGTCATAGCTTTATGAAGTTCGTATAGAATAAGTTGAGACTTGAAGAAGATATCTGTGTTGCCAAATTGTGCGAAATTTCAATCTTTTCATACAGTCCCAGAAGACTGAATAGATGCGATTTGACAACACTGAGCACAGTCGTCACATAGTTGTCAATTAATTATTTATAAAGATTGTTTCATAATAATTAACACCTATCCTACAAAGCCTATTAGATTCTAATGTAACAACAAAATCAAAATTTAGAAATCTACTTTGTGAAAATAATTAATGACTGAAAATTTTCGTGAAGTGAACAACTACAAGACTTAACTTATTTCGGACTATGTGTAACCATAGAGAAACAATAGCATAAGTAGATATCCCATGGTATAGGGCGTTTATGTCGCAAATATTAATGTTATCTCAAACCGATTACTGTTGATTATTGTCGAATTTTACTGTTTTGTTGGGGTGAGAGTGTATGAACGGCACAATATGAGAGACTACCAGTGTCACACAGCTTCACGGGAAAGAATTACATGAGCTAGCGGCTTGAGATAACAGTAAAAGTTGCGACATAACCGCCCTATATCATGGGATATCTACTTATGCTATCGTTTCTCTATGCTATGGTGTAACCTTATCAAAATTTGGGAGAGGAATAGCACAAGGTTACCTTATTTTTCCTCTCCCTATCATTTTGATGATGTACTTATTGTATGGATCAATGAAGAATGTAAATTTCAAGTCTCTTTCCCATTTCACTTGCGAATCAAAAATTTGCGAACAACTACAATAGAACATTGACTCCAAAATAGTAAATTGGATGATGTACGAGTACTTATTGAATCAATAAAGAATGTGAATTTCAAGTCTCTTCTCCGTTTCATTTGCAAATGAAAAATCTATTTCCGAACAACTACAATAGAAGATCGGCTCCAAAATCGTAGATCGTTAAAAATAGGAAAGTATTAGACGCAGGAAATAGATTTGTTTTTTGGACAACAGTTGCTAACTTGTCAAGGTCCTACCGGTGTTAAAGACTATCTAGAAAAACAAGTCTACTCAGCTCGGAACAGGTTACACACACACACCATGCAATCTTCAACTGCTGAAGACAAAGAACTCACTTCATACTGTCAGAATTAATTGAATGAGGAAGCTTTGGTTTTGTTAATCGGGAATGTTGCTACTGTAGTTATTAGACTGAGATTCACTTAAATCTGTCAGCATTGATTGAATTAGAATTATTGTAGTTATTTATGTATAGTGAGGTCCACGTTATAATGGCAGTATTTAATTAGCACCGGTGCTGCTATCATTTTGTCTATCATTTGACAAAGCAGATAGCGAATGTATCAAGTCATGGTGATGTGTATCAAGATGAAATTATACTGTATCATGTGTGGTGATACTGTATCATGTTTTGTTGATTCTGTATCATGTGTGGTTGTTCTTGTTCTATAGTGAGGTCCATGTTAGGTTGACAGTATTTGATTAACATTGGTGCTGCTATCCTGGTCGTTTCTGCTAGGTTATCTAGGGTTATCTTTTTGTTAAGGCAGTTGAAGAATCTTGTACCGGAAAAATACCTCAGAAGCTCATATTTTGCTTTTTTTCAAAGCATAATTGCATACGGAATTTTAGTATATGGAAACAGCTGCCACATCAATAAGGTCTTGCTTTTGCAGAAAAAGGCTATCAGAATATTGACAGGTGCAGGGTATCTAGATCACTGTCGACCTCTTTTCAAAAAAACAAAAATATTGACTGTCATAAATCTCTATATATTTCAAGTAATCATGCACACTAGAAAGAATCTCCATAGCTTGAATAAAAGATCCAATATTCATGCTTATGACACCAGGAAAAAAGACCACATTGATATTCCATATCAACGTCTTGTCATAAGCATGAAACACTATGACAGCATAGGCTTGAGAATGTACAATAAGTTGCCATTGGATATCAAATGTTGTGAAAATATTGTTATTTTTAAAAAATTACTTTTTGAGTGGCTGGTTTTGAGACCTTTCTATTGTTTGACAGAGTTTTTCGATTCTACTTGATGTAATTCTACTTTGTGACTTTAAACTATTGCTTTGACTTTTATTTCGTAATTGTATTACCATGACTTGTCAATTACCTATATTGGTCTACGACAATAAAATCTATTTATTTATTTATTTATTTATTTATCTATCAATCGACAAAGCAGATAGCGAATGTATCAAGTCATGGTGATGTGTATCAAGTTGAAATTATACTGTATCATGTGTGGTGATACTGTATCATGTTTTGTTGATTCTGTATCATGTGTGGTTGTTCTTGTTCTATAGTGAGGTCCACGTTATAATGGCAGTATTTCATTTACATTGGTGCTGCTATCCTGGTCTATAATTCGACAAAGCAGATAGCGAATGTATCAAGTCATGGTGATGTGTATCAAGTTGGAATTATACTGTATCATGTGTGGTGATACTGTATCATGTTTTGTTGATTCTGTATCATGTGTGGTTGTTCTTGTTCTATAGTGAGGTCCATGTTAGGTTGACAGTATTTGATTAACATTGGTGTAGCTATCGTTATGTCTATCATTTGACAAAGCAGATAGCGAATGTATCAAGTCATGGTGATGTGTATCAAGTTGGAATTATACTGTATCATGTGGGGTGATACTGTATCATGTTTTGTTGATTCTGTATCATGTGTGGTTGTTCTTGTTCTATAGTGAGGTCCATGTTAGGTTGACAGTATTTGATTAACATTGGTGTAGCTATCGTTATGTCTATCATTTGACAAAGCAGATAGCGAATGCATCAAATCATGGTGATAGGAATCGAGTTGAGATGATACTGTATCATATTGGTTCACTACTGTATCATGTGTAGTGATACTGTATCATGTTTTGTTGATTCTGTATCATGTTGTGGTTGTTCTTGTTCTATAGTGAGGTCCACGTTATAATAGCAGTATTTGATTTACATTGGTGTTGTTATCCTTGTCTATCATTCCACAAAGCAGATAGGATCGCTCTTTTCTAGCTCCGCAATGTTGCCAGATATTTCCTCAACAATAAAAAAAAATAATTAGCTAACGAAATATGTAATTTTTATTATCTAATCATTGGAAACCATATACTCTATGGCTCATACTTACACGACTCAGGTCGAGAAGAGAGTCGACTCTAGTCGCGAGCATGTGTTTTCAAATGGTGACGTCGCGGAGACTAGAATCATAGAGAAGCATAAGTAGATATCCCATGGTATAGGTCGTTTATGTCGCAACTTTTACTGTTATCTCAAGCTGATAGTCCCCGTAGTTCTTTCCTGTGAAGCTTTATGACGCTGGTAGTCTCTCATATTGTGCCGTTCATACACTCTTTTCTTACCCGGTCAAAATAGTGAAAATCGACAATAATCGACAGTAATCGGCTTGAGATAACAGTAAAAGTTGCGACATAAACGCCCTATACCATGGGATATCCACTTACGCTATTGTTTCTCTATGCTAGAATTGACTGGTCTGAGTGTAACCATTTGTAAACACATGCTCTCCACTAGAGTCGAGTCTCTTCTCGACATGAGCCACGTAAGTGTGAGTTGAGCCTAAATGCATAAATATAGATATGAATTATTATTTTCAACAGTTAATATAACTTCAGATATTAGGGGATCAGCTTTCCTCTGTTGAAGGCAGTTGCAAGACAGAGCATCAGCAACAATTTACGTTTTCTTCTCTAGTGCCATAATAGCGTGAACCTAACTATAGTAATGTTGCCACTGTAGTTGGGAGTGAGTCTAAGCCAAATATACTACCTATAGCGCATGCGTGTCGATTTGCATGCGTAAGTTTTACTGTAGAAGAGGATCTTTGGTTGTTGTAAGTCTAGTTATGTATGTATAGAGTGAGAAGAAGAAGAAGAGGAGAGAAGAATAGGGGAAAAGATGGTGAAGGAGAAGAAGATAAAGGAGAAGAGGATAGAGGGAAGAGGATAAAGAAAATAGGGAGAAGAAGATACAAGAATAATAAAGGAATAGAGGATAAAGGAGAAGAGGATAGAGGGAAGAGGATAAAGGAGGAGAGGATTGATTGATTGATTGATTGAGTACTTTATTTATGTAGATTACAATATATACTGGCTTATACACTTATATACAATAGCTTACAATACAGCAAAATTATAGATGAATTTACATAATATAGACTAAGAAAATAATTATTTAACTGTATATGATATGAAAAAGCAATTTGTAATATGATAACTATAGATAATAATAATCCATATTGTTATGCATCTACATAAATTGGCGGAGCTTTGGACATATCAATGTCCATTCTTCGGAAAGAATATTAAAAATATCCTCCCCACTAACTCTCTACCAAATGATGAAGGAGAAGAAGATAAAGGAGAAGAGGATAGAGGGAAGAGGATAGAAGAGAAGAGGATAAAGGAAATAGAGGAGGAGAAGATACAAGAATAATAAAGGAATAGAGGATAAAGGAGAAGAGGATAGAGGAGAAGACGATAAAGGAGAAGAGGATAGAGGGAAGAGGATGGAAGAGAGGAGGATAGAGCAGAAGAGGATAGAATAGGTGAGGATAAAGGAGCAGAAGATAAAGAAGAAAAGGATAGAGTGAAGATGATAAAGGAGGAGAGGATAGTTAACTTGTTGTAAGTCAAGTTTTGTAAGTATAGACTAAGAATGAGCAGCTCAAAACTCTCTAGTATCTGTCAAGGTCGTTAAGTTAAGACCCGAATAGTTGTCCAGTTTTTGGAGGCTTAGGCCAAGACTATAGTGTGATAGGTCACGGAAGCTATATAGTGAGGTCCACGTTATAATGGCAGTATTTGATTACAATATTGGTGTTGATATCCTTATATGTCATTCGACAAATCAGATAGCGAATGTAACAAAAAATCATGGTTCTGTTTATCAAATTAAGATCATGCCATGATGTCATTTGTGGTGATACTGTATCATATTGTGTTGATACTGTATCATGTTGTGGTTGTTACTTGTTCTTGTTCTATAGTGAGGTTCATGCTATTATGACAGTATTTGATTGCTATAGCTTCCTTCTTCAATATCAATGCTGAAAATATCCTATTCAACAAATGCTTACTGTCAAAAATTGAATCCCAGTTTAACATCTTCTCGACAAGGTTGATAACCTTCAAGTTTTTGTTGATTCATTAGAGTGGACTGTCAATAAACCAATTAAATAAAAATTAATGACATTTTACTACTTCATAAGTTGTTCTTCTATTAATGGATCAACAAGGTTGAAATTCTGAAGTTTTGTAGATTAGTATAGTCTGTCAATAATCTAATAATTGATGGAACGCGGAGTGGCATTTTTATTTAATAAATTCATTGAATTGTCGATGATCCAATTAAATAAAATTAATGCCATTTTACTACTTCATAAGTTGTTCATCTATTAATGGAACAACAAGGTCAAGATTTTCAAAGTTTTGTTGATTAGTTTCTGCCTGTCAATAATCTAAACCGAGGAGTGGCAATTGAATTTAATACATTCATTGAATTGTCGATGATCCAATCAAATAGAATTTGAATGACATTTTACTACTTCATAAGTTGTTCATTTTTTAATGGATCAACAAGGTTGAAATACTCAAAGTTCTGTGGATTAGTAAGTTTTTGTCTGGTAATAATCTAGTCGAAGAAACGCGGAGTGACATTTTTATTTAATAAAGTTATAAGAGGTCGAGTAATATTTTTATCCTTTACTAATATGTTGGAGAGTTAGAGGATAACAGCTTTTTTAGGTTCTTGTATGCACAATCTCGGTTTAAACGGAGGAAGATCAGCTGTTCGTTAAACCCGAAATAAACACATTATAATGAATGAGACCATTCATCAAAATTCAATAAGTACGGTAATCGTGGTTTAGCGTTTTACGTAAATGGTGAATAATCTTCAGGTAAACTTTAGTTCTAATGGACATATAAACAATAGGCCTACATGTTACTCATGCTCTGCATACATGGCAATAGTTTAACAAGGTAGCTGGATGAGAGAATATGCATGATCATGTTTTTTTTCAAAATGTGAGAGAAAATAATAATTTTGAGAATATTTTTAATTTTGGAGAGGGGCCGACTTACCAGTTACTAGATCCACTCTCTTCATTTCGTCTACTCCTTCTTCTTTTGTCTTCTTCTGCTTCTGCTCCTTCTGCTCCTTCTGCTCCTTCTTCTCCTTCTTCTCGTTCTGCTCCTTCTTTTTCTACTTCTCCTTCTCCTTTTCCGTCTTCTCCTTCTTCAGCAAGGTAGATAGAGAAGACTTTTCCTCTTCTCCTCACCATCTACATTCCTTCTCCTTCTGTCGTATCTCTCTATTTTTGTCTTAATATCAATGAGTTAGATGATAACAGCTTTCTTGAACATGCAAAGTTAAGTTATCATGTAGAAGGATAACCAACATATTATATACATGCTAGTAATTGAACATCAATCATATCGATGAGATAAAATCGTTTTTGTGAAAGTGTCCGTTTATATTTTCTCAATAAAATTCTAAGTTCTAGAAGGGTTATTCATTTTTCTTCCTTTGAGAAATTTTACAATAAGAGCAACAAAGAAGTTTAGAAGAGTAGCTTCTTGGAAAGTAGTTTCAGCAATAAATACAGGATAGGATTTTTTTATAAAAAACCCATATTTCTATTGTTATGACGCTTTTTTGTTATTTAATTTATCCTGTTTTCATTATATTTTACTTTTGTTTTATTCTTAGCTTGTTATTTATTTTTAATCTAATTTTTGAATGAAGAATGCTGTAATGTTTCAAGGAGACATATAAGGGTTAAACCTACTGTTGTCTCCATGTATGTATTTATGCAATAAAAATATAAATACATGAACAAAAATGATAGGCTAACATTGTTTTTATCTATTTTCACTGAGATCTTTGTTGATATCGTTTTTTGACGAATAATATTGTCAACTCTCTTATTTCTATTTCGTTCTTGGAGGGTATTTTGAATAGGGTAGTCCTGTCTTCTATTGTTCAGTATTTTTTGTAACTCTAAATAGAGGATTATTGAGATAGTTGTTATAGTGTGCTCATTACTAATTTCAAAAATCTGGTGTGACGCACTCACACAACTTTCCTTGCCGTTATGAAAATTGATCACCTGACGCTAGTGTTCACTCGCATCTCAAGTCTACTATCTGAGCCAGCTAGTGACAGGACAATAATGCTGGAGACACATGAAGTCTGCTATCTTTTCATAGTGAATGATTTAATAGAATCAACAGTTGCCAACAGTTTGCAATTGAATAATCACATTTTGTCGAATTTCGAGCTTATTTTCAATTTGAGATGAAAATGTTACTTAAAAATAATTGTAGTGATTTTCATTCTTAATCTTTTTCACTTGGAATTTTCTGTTAAAATTTATTGTATTTGAAACCTGATAATTGGGAATCTAAAATCAAACTTTGCATAGATGAGGCGGAACTCCTGAAATTTTTACAGATATGGGGCTTGTGGCAGTTGATGAAGCGTATCAATGACTATTTTAGGTATAAATTTGATCAAAATCGTTGGAGCCGTTTTTAAGAAAATCGCGAAAAACCCTGTTTTTTTACTACATTTTCGCCGCCATCATGGATTGTTAGTATTTGATCGAAATTGTTCGTGTTTGATCCTTATAACGTAAGGACCTTAAGTTCCAAATTTCAAGTCATTCCGTTAATTGGGAGATGAGATATCGTGTACACAGACACACATACACTCATACAAACACACAAACACATACAGACCAATACCCAAAAACCACTTTTTTGTATTCAGGGGACCTTGAAACGTATAGAAATTTAGAAATTGGGGTACCTTAATCTTTTTCGGAAAGCAATACTTTCCTTACCTATGGTAATAGGGCAAGGAAAGTAAAAACTGCTGAAAAATACGTCACAAAAACATGTCATCCCAATTCTGTGTCATTCAATCATTACATAATATTGTAGTTATTAAGAGCAAGAACTACATAACAAAACAAAGCTTCAAACAAGTAAGAAAACCCTTCAAGTAATTTATAACAGAAACTTGCTCCACCAGTGTCAAGTTCTCCATCAATATCGTTTTCAATGTCTGCCTCAAATTAGACAACCCAATTAAAATAGTTGACCAAAGTTGTGAGCTAATGTATTTAAGTAACTAATGACCAGTTGTAACACTCAGCGCAGAAACCGGTGCCTCAACATCGTGGTCTGGATTACACTTATTCCTCCTTAGCGAGGCCAGTAATTTTAAAAAACTTGTTTACCGTACACTTGCTCGAATCCCAGTTTAGCAAAAAACGTCTTCAGTTGCTCGTGAATGGTGCTTGATTCAAGTTTATCATGGCATTAACACCGGCTAAGTTTTAGGTTAAGTTTAAGGTGAGACTACGGTCACTAAGGAAAGATATCACGGTTATTCATTTATTATGAATAATGAAGTTGTGTTTGTTTTCTGGCTCAAAATTTTGCAAAATTACTCAAAAATTTCCAATTTATAGAGATTTAAGTGAAATATTTTTGTTATTAATCAGTTTTTAAATATCAAGATTCAAAATTCTCAGTTTTGAAGTGGAAATTGGACTTTTTAAAGTGAAAGTGAAATTTTAACCTTATTCTTTTTGAAACATTTTATTTGTAAAAATTTGGGAGAAGGCAGTTTTGAAGGCCTGTTGTCTTCTCCCAATCATATTTTATCTATTATAATTATAATTTGTAATTGTCAATGGAATGAATAAATGAATGAATGAATAATTATCATGGGATTAACACCGGTTAAGTTTTAGGTTAAGTTTCAGGTGAAACTACGGTTGATTTCCTTAAGGTGGAGTGATATTCTTTTATGTTTATCAGTGCCCAGTACAATTTTATATAATTATTTTTATTTTCTTGTTTGTTATTGGATGAAATTTGTGCATGCTTGATTAGAGTATATTGTTTATGATATTACATTTTCATTTATTTTATTTCATTCCTGTTATTTTTATTTTCATTCTTCATTCATTCATACAATAAGTTCATCATTAAAATGATAGGGAGAGAAAAAATAAGATAACCTTGAGCTATTTCTCTCCCAAATTTAGATAGGGTTACACATAGTCCGAAATAGGTTAAGGCTTGTATAGTTCTTCACTTCACAAAATTTTCAATCCTTTAATATGTTCACAAAGTAGATTTTCAAATTTAGATTCTTCAAAACCAAAAATAGAACAAATATTTTCACATTATTATCACTTAAATAGAGAAGATTCACATGATAATTTTGAAAAAGGACCGAAAAAAGAAACTTAATTCTTATTACGTGGAATGACAATAAAATAAAATATGACAATCATGCTTGATTGGAATATATTGTTTATGATATTACATGCTTGATTGTTATATATTGTTTATGATATTAGGCTCTACTAATTCTATATACTGAATAAAAGGATTGTTTATTCAGTCTATGCTTACTCCACATTCGATCATTAGTTGTCCTTAATTATGGTAGGCTACTAAATCTATTCAAATTTGAATTGGGTATTGTGTATTTTTTGTTTTTAATTCATTCATTCATTTCTATTCGTGTCATCTTTATTACTCGTGTAAGAGACATGCATTGCATGAACAATTAGTTAAACTAAATCGGCCTTTCAAGTTTTATCCAACCCGGTCTATTTTGAAATCCATCTACGAATTCATCTTAACTTTATGTAGACCTATCCTTATTTTTATATGAAAATTGAACATGAAAATCCACACTCCCCAGTATTGTGAGTCTATTTTCATTGGATTACATTCTATATTTCATTCATCTATTGTAATTAATGTAATTTTTATGAATAATAATGAAAATTCAATCCATTATTTTTGTGCTTATCCCTCACAGTGCGGTCCACGTTAAAATGGCAGTGGAGAAAGATAGGGAAGAAACAATGCCGATCCTCTGTCTTGTCAATGCCTTCTATAAATGGTAGCTGATACAGGTCTATTGATGTAATATTAACGGTTCATTCTCGTTTAAAATAATCAATAATATTTTATTAAGCAAGAAATTAAAATTTTCAATTACGTCATAATGAATTTTAATAATTAAGATGGAATATTTTGTTAATTAATTATTAATTCTACATTGTTAAAAGACGATCTGGATACAGAGAAAAGCGAGAAAGAGATAACGCTATCCGCTTTGTTGAATGATAGACAGGATAGCAATACCATTGCTAATCAAACACTGCCATTATAACGTGGACCGCACTATAGAAGATCGGTGGGTTTCTTGATCGCGTTGATAATCCCATTCATTCCTCTTCATTTATTATGAAATAAATATCTATAATAATCTATCAATAAGATAAGACCCATGCGTCTGCTTCTCCCGTTGTATAAGGGTGACCACTTCAAGAGTTGAACTCCTCTAAATATAATTCATGAGTTTAAATTGGGAACCCACCTAAAGCTGTAGGTCCACTCATTTCTCTTCATCATCCGTCCCATCACTCATGCACAAGCCTAGAACTCATGTGAGCTTCATCCTCAGAGAAAAGTATCTAATGTGTCTAGGGCATCATCCTCAGTTTAAAGTATCTAATGAATTATATAATATTATTGATTACTTCATTCCTTCATCTTTTTAATAATAAAAATTGAATCCAATATTATTGTGCTTATCCCCTAGCAAATCGCTTGATTTCATGATCGCGTTGATAACCCATTTATTCCATTTTATTATTATTATTATTATTATTATTATTATTATTATTATTATGAGATAAATGATATCTACGATAATTTATCAATAAAATAAAATAAGCTCAATGCACCTGCTACCCCCGTTGTGAGAAAGACCACTTCAAGAGTCGAACTCCTCTAAATAACATGAGTTCAAAAATCACTTCCAGTAAATTATAGCCCTGAAGCTTTAGGTTGCCTCATCTCTCTTCATCATCCATTTCATCACTCAAGCACAAGTCTAAAACTCATGTGGGCATCATCCCCAGCAAGAAAACGATCTAATGAATTAGGAAATTATTGTCAAAAATTTTGAAAATGGGTACTTTGTTTATAATAGTTGATATTGAATTTCTCTATCTGAAATTCTGTTCATTTTTCCAGGTGAGGCGATGAATTGGGTGATCTAATGAATTGGGAAATTATTGTCAATAATTTTGAAAATATTTTGTTTATAAAAATTGATATTGAATTTCTCTATCAGAAATTCTGTTCATTTTTTTAGGTGTGGCGATGAATTAGGTGATCTAATGAATTAGGAGATTATTGTCAAAAATTTTGACAATACTTTGTTTATGATAATTGATATTGAATTTCTCTATCTGAAATTCTGTTCATTTTTCCAGGTGAGGCGATGAATTAAGTGATCTAATGATTGGGAATTATTGTCAAAGATTTTGAAAATACTTTGTTTTTAATAATTGTTATTGAATTTCTCTATCTGAAATTCTGTTCATTTTTCCAGGTGAGGCATCTTCACAACCACTGATACCAAATCGGCTCCAAAATGCTGCAGCTAACCTCAAAACTGCTTCGCTCTCTCACTCTAATCCTCCTCGTCTCTGGCATCCAATTGGCTCTCTCACAAGATGCCGAAACCACAACTGTGGAGACATTCTCAACCGTGACACCAGAGAGCGAGGTGGCCGAGATCCTCTTGGAGACACTCAACAGGACGTTCAAGAACAATGACGAATCCTCACCGGATACCGAAAGTAGTGAATCCGGAAGTAGTGGCTCGGAGACCGGAAGTAGTGCATCGGAGACCGGAAGTAGTACCTCAGAGACATCCCCGACCACAGCGAAACCGTCCAACATCTTCAGAGTGCCCGGGAGGAAGTATCCTGTCGCAGCAAGGGCGGATGGTTCGCCTCAGTCCACCCCTGAGTTCCTGAGGAACGATATAGCGCTGAGAGGATGGATCTCTGATGAGCTCGGTGAGGCGTTGTGGGCATTTGCTCCCTCACCGAAGAAGAACATGAGGTGCAGTCTCCATAGCCAGCTATACAGGAAGAGTCTACAGAACTACACTCTGTGGGCCATGCATAGTGAGTATTAACATTTGTATTATTGAATTATCTTTTAAAATTAAATAAATTTAATTAAAATTTATTTATTTATCTATTGTACAAAATACTACATCATAATATAATTATGACATTGATGAAAAACTAGGCTGAGCCTGTACTATTTCTCTCCATAAATTTTGATAAAAGTTATGTGTCCAAAGTTGAGGTTATGATATCACACACTGCTTCGTCACTTGATTTTTGTCCAGAATAATTATTTCAAGATTTTGAATTTTGAAGGTTGACATATTCTTCAAATAAATCACAGAATGTATCACAATGAATAAAAAAATTAAGAAATATTTTACTTATTTTATAAATTTGAATACAAAATCACAAACCTACCCACTCTTAGTAAGTTACAGCTGTTATCTTTGTAGATTAAAAGACTATAATCCGTGCAAATTTACTCCCGACCTGGGATGGACATGCGCAGCAGAGAAAGCAGCTTACAGCGGGAGGGATACAGAAGCGCGATGTTGCCATATTGAAGCGGCCAGCGATCTCCAACTTCTAGTGACTGTTCATGTGCTCATGCTATACATGCGAAGTTTCCTGTCTGAAAGCGGTCAGTCAACTGACAAATTGGCAACTGCGCTTCCACCTATTACTCTATCAATCACTGTGATTGGCTGATCCCCCTCCATTTCTCTGCCCTGCATATTCCTCCAAGTCTGAAGTGAATTTGTTCGGACTATAGTGAGGTTAAAAACTGTCAATGAGGTAACTGTCAATATTCAGTTCATGATACATTATTTTGTACTCCACAAGGTCTATGAGTCTTTCTTCGATCTTTATTGAAGTCTATGAGTCTATCAAGTCTTTATTAGAGTAGAAAGTCTTTCTACTGACCTTGGTACCCTAATTGGAAGAAAATACTTGTTTTTACCAACAGTCAACACCCTTTTATTCTCTTAACTACTCAAAGTTACTCATACAGTGTTACTTACTCACTCAATGACTTACTTCTTAGTAGCCATCAGTTTCATTCTGCTTGCAAACTGCATTTTTTCTTTTCCTTTTGACTTTCAGTTGCTCTTTCTTGATTATTTTCTCCCAAATCCTCCCCTTCTGGCTTTCACTTACCTTTTCCTTCCTCCTATTTTCCTATCTTTTTCTCCACCTTTTTCACCTTAATCATTTACTTTATCTCCTCCTCCTCCTACTTCAGTTAATAATTCTTTCTCTCTTCAGCCATCTTCGTCTCCTCTCGAGACTCCACCTTATTTGTT